>NC_046663.1:101030970-101059196 GCF_010883055.1 Belonocnema kinseyi | reverse complement strand
TATGAAGTAAATTACTATTTCTCAAATTATTGCACTCAAATATCTGAAAACGTGATTCTTCACTTGAGAATATAATAATTGTATAAATACATTTTTTTTTAAGTAAAATAAAAATCACAATTACACCTACAGGTGGAAAAAAATTCTTCCAGCAAATCACTCACCCCAGTTTTAGAAAATGTCAAATACGAATACACTGAATCATCGTCTCCAATTTTAAACAAAAAAGTTCGCAAGCGACCTAAGCGTCGGATATTTAAAACCAATACATCCGAGAATATAGGAACTCCACAGGACCTCGAAGAACGAATTCAAGATGAAGAATTCAGTCAAAATGACGACAGACTACAAGAAAGTAGAATATCACCTTTGCTAGATCAATTCAAGACTGAAACTAATAATCCAAATCTAATTTCTTCTCCAAATATAAAAAAATCTAGTCCCACGAGCCTTAATAGTAATATTTTACAAGCTAATATAAATCCGGATTTTTCAAAACCGTCTACCTCTTCTGTAGAAAAATCTTTGGGAGACATAGTTAGAGATATCAAACGTACGCAGAAAAAGAGAAGAGTAGCTTCTGAAATGAAGCTCGCAAATTTTTCGGAGATTGACCTTTTCAAAGACGCCATTCAACTTGAGTGTGCTTCCACAAAGTTTTCCGATTCCACTAAAGAAGTGCCAGGAGCTGTAAGTCAAATTGGACTCGTTCCTTTTTCCAAGTACTGTTTGGAGGTGGGTGAAGAACCAAATTCCAAAGATGAGAAACAAGAGGAAACTTCAAGAGGGAATGAAGAAGTAAAAGAAAAAGGGAATCATGAGGGCAGAGAAATTGTAGGAAGTTCTAGAAAACAGTCGACGTATTCTAAACCTGTTAGAATATTCAATAATAGTTCGCGTGAAAGTTCTAAGAAACGTAAAGGATGCCGAGATTCTTCTGAAACTGTACTCACCTTAAAGGAGGAAGAAGAAATACTTAATGAAAGTATAGTCGAAGATTTCCAGTTCAGTCAGTGGTTGTACATATCGAAAGATGAAGAAAAGAAAGATGTAATAGAAATTGTGGAGTCTCAAAATTCTGAAAACGAAAGTAAAGCTACGGGCGAAGATATCGAGATTCTTGCTGATTTTACTAATGAGCTTCAGAAAGAAGACGTAGATGAGCGATCGGATATAGAAATTATAACGCGAGTTTCTGAAGGCACTAGCAAAGAAACTATTCCTTTATGCGAATTTTTAACGACGAAGGGAAAACGTATTCAAATTAATGAAGATAAACTTGAAACGACAAAATCTGTATTTAAAGAAGTTCAAGGTATTGATCTCGATAACGAATTTTCTGAAGATCTTACACCAGGTTCAGAAAAGCTTTCGCAAAAACATCTAGTTGAACGATCAAACAGGGAAATTATGAAGCAAGTTTCCGCAGGTTTTATTAAAGAAAATACGGTTCCTAATTGTGGATTTTCAACCGCGAAGGGAAAACCTATTCAGGTAAATGAGGAAAAACTCCGGATGGCAAAGTCTGTGTTTAAAGATGTTGAAAATATTGAAGATATTGATCTTACCTCTCAATCTCCTAAAGAACTTTTGCAGTTTGCTAATAAGATTTCGATAAACGATCTAGATGAGCAATCGGATCCGGAAATTATAAAGCAAGTTTCCTTAGGTTCTAGCAAGGAAGCAACGGTTCCTAATTTTGGATTTTTAACCGCGAAGGGGAAACCTATTCAGATAAGTCAGGACAAACTTCTTAAGGCAAAGTCTGTATTTAAAGATGTTGAGAATATTAAAGACATTGATATTACCTCTCAATCTCCTAAAGAACTTTTGCAATTTGATTATAAGTTTTCGAAAAGAGAATTAGATGAACGATCGGATCGGGATATTATAAAGCTGAATTCTGCAGGTTCTAGCAAAGAAGAAACGGTTCCTAATTTTGGATTTTCAACGGCGAAGGGAAAACCTATTCATATCAATGAAGGTCAACTTCTGCAGGCAAAATCTGTATTTAAAGATGTCGAAAATGTTGAAAATATTCATCTTGAAAACGAATTTTCTAAAGATCTTACACCAGATTTAGAAAAGTCATCAAACCTTGAAATTGTGAAGCAAGTTTCTGCAGAATTGATAAAGGAATCATCTTGTTTAGGATTTTCAACAGCGAAAGGAAAATCTATTCAGATTAATGCAGACAAACTCCGGAAGGCAAAGTCCGTATTTAAAGATGTTGAAGACATTGACCTCATTACCGAATCTTTTCCAGAATTGCCGCCGGATTTAGAAAAATCCGCTGATGTAGAAATTACAAGGCAAGTTGCAGAAGAATCCATCAAAGAACGAACGATTGAAGACATTGATTTTATCACTGAGTTCACTAAAGATGTTACACCACAAGATTTAAAAAAATCAGCGGACATAAACAGGGCACCTAATCTGATCAATTTTAAACCAATATCTCTGGATTTTAAGAGGGAAGTTCCGAAAGCGGCAACTTCTTGTGGATTTTCAACAGCAAAGGGTACCAGTATTGAAATAAATAATGAAAAATTACGTAGAGCTGAAATGATATTCAAAGATGTCGAAAACATCGAGGGTGTTTTAGAAACTGCAGCCGAAGAGTTTGAGTTAACAAAATCAAACAATGTTCTTGAATCTAAGCAAAAAGATTCTCCGAATGTGGGAGCAAAATTGATATCGGGATTTTCTTTAGCAAGCGCCAAAACCAGTTCGATTAATGAAGCAAAGAATCCAATTTCTGAACTTAAAAATAATTCTGTTACTGGATTTTGTACAGCTGGTGGCAAAAGTATTGCTATAAGTGAACAAAAGTTGATGAGAGCAATGCAAATGTACGATGAAACTGTAAAGGACAATTTCATTAGTAAAGATAAAGCATTAAATAATATAGAGTTGTATAATAAAGAAAATGAAGCAGGATCTTCTCTAGTTAATATTTCTGTTCCGTCAACAAGTAAAGTCCAAGCTCCATCGAATTCTGATGTGTTAAATAAATACACTTGTAGCATGAAGCGTAAACTTTCGGAAGAAGTTTCAATAAATTCTAAAAGGTTAAGAACAGCAGATTTCCCTACAAGAAATTCTGTGTGTCTTAGAAAGAGTTTTAATCCTGTTATTGTTAAAAGTATGCCAGAAGTTTGTCCACTTAACAAAGATATGCGTTTGAGTTTGAATGGATTAAAAGACGTTGTAAATCTTCCTACGTGTGATCTAATTGTACCTAAGGTTCAAACAGTGCAGTCTGGATTCGTAACAGCTTGTGGAAAGAAAATAGTCATTAGCGATGAGAAAAAACAGATGGCTGAGAAACTCTACGAAAATATTGAGGCCGAAGATGTAATCGCTAGTAGTTCGAAGTCAGTGTTACCAAAAAGAAATTTCAGTTTGCCATGTACTTCTGGGAATAAAGAGAGTGTTGATACTAAAAAGAGGAGATCTTTACAGACTGAATCCTCTAATGTTAAGAATATTGAACAACTAAGAAAGGATTTTCAACAGATGAGAAGAGACCAGTTAAGGAATCATATATTTATCAAACCTTTGACTCAATCCAAAAGTTATCTAATAAATTGGCGACCAGAATCACCGCCTTTCTCTGGATTTGACAGCAATGATTCTGTAAAGAGTACTACTTTGTTTCTAAAATCTGAAGAATATTTGAGAGAAGAGGAAATTATATTAATTAAGAGAAATGAACCAGAATTAGGAGAGAATCTTTCGAAAATATCAAGTTTGAATGCCAAAGTTCGTGAAGAGGATAAATCGGAAACTGACAAGATTGATAAGGATTCTTGTGGCTTGTATCGCGTATCCGACGAAGCTCTCCAAAAAGAATTAGAATTTTCAGAACTCTCTGTACAATTCAAACCTGAAATTTCTAATCAAATTTTGACATCGAATCCTACACTAAAACGGAGCATCAATGATGTGGACAGTGAAACTCCACTCGGAAGAAACTTTGCTTCCAAGACTAAAAAAGCCAAAGTTACCCGCGATTTGCAAGGAAGGAAACTCTTCTCCGAGGATTCAGAAAGTGAGGATGAATTTGCGAAAATTTCAACAAATGTGGTCACAAGTTCTGCAAATAAATTTGAATTGGAAATATCTACTAGGGCTTCTCCAATTCTATCGGGAAGTATTATCGAAAGTGTCGAAATTCTACAAAAGGACTTGAAAGATTTCAATGAAACAAGACTGGGTATTAAATACAATCAAGAGATTGTAAAAGAAAAGGAAAACAATTTGGAGGATGCAAGGCGCAGTCCTATTTTAGGAAAAAGGAAAAGGAGACGAAGGGTGAAGGACGTAAAGCCTGTGGAAGAACGATCTGGAATTAAAAGGGAAGATAGGTGTAATTCTGATGCAAACATTGATTCGAGGACTAGTTCCCAGAGTGTGGAAACTGATTCTGTTGTTATTGATTCAGATATTTTGGAGCGACGGATTTCTGCTGTCTTCGAGCAGGTAATTTATTTTTTGTAGTGTTTAGATAGAACCGAACCGGGACAAAATTGAAAAAAAGTAAAAAAAAATGGTTGATATTTTTCAAAATCAATTGGCATTTTTAATTCAACTGACTAGAGGACTCGACAAAAAATATAAATCACCATTTTTAAACCTTTAAAAAGCTAAAACGTTAGTTTTTGATCGCTTTTAAAAAATGGTTTCAACTTATTTTTCTTGGAATCGCTAGAGAAAAAACGTTTACAAAAACTGCAAATCTTTTTACAGGATACTACAACTATATTAAATTAAAACAAACAATACAAAAGTAGAACTTGTATTTATTAATCAGGTGCATTTCGCACATTTGTGTACTTTTGCAAATTTTGTTGTATATTTTTACTTTGATGTAGTTGTAATATTTAACAAAAAATACATGCAGTTTTTGCTTGATATTCTATAGTTTAAACGTAATAGATTCTTTTAATATCAAAAACTTTTACAGTTTAACGTAAAATTGTCTCTTTTAAGTGTTTTAAATATATTATCATCCTTGGTCGAAAAAAAAAACAACTTTTTAGATACAAAAATAATCATTTCTTGTAAAATATTAAACCTACAACAATATATAAAAAAGTACAAAATTCGTCCAAATAATAGATAAAAGTTCTACTTTTCTGTCATTTTTGTTGTAACTATTTATATTTAGTTGTAGTATCCTGTAAACATTATTTTAATTTTTTTAACTTTTTGTAAACGCTTTTCTACGAGGGATTCAAAGAAAAATGTTACATTTCAATTTGAAACAAATGAGATTTGCAATATTTTAAAGAGCAATCACAAACTAATGAATTAGGGTTCTCAAGAGTCGAAAATCGTGATTTATATCAAGAAAAGCATGTTTTTTTCAGTTTATCCGAACAATTTCGGCAGTATTTCTTTTGTTTACAGGGACAAAACTGTACACCGTTTCTTATTAGGAAATAGGGCTTGCCTTTTCTAAAAATTTTATTTTATGGCAAGCCCTAGCGTTTAGGTATTTGCGAAAAATTTTCTAATTCAATTTTGATACCCCTTTATTTTACAGGACATGGTTATAGCTAGGAAGAAAAAACAGAGGCCGAAGCCGATAAAAGGTAGCCTGTTGGATAATAGAGAACAAAATAGAAATTGCAGAATTTCTTTGCATCGCCTTTCGAGTGGTTCTGCTCCAATATATCGTAGTATACAAGAAGTAAGTCGAATTTTGAGGCCTTCATTTTATTTATTGATTTAATATAATTTTACTTTAATTTAATTGATAGCTAAAAGAGAAGGGTATTGATCCAGATGTTCTGGAAATCTCTGCATCAACGGCTGGAAGCTACAAATTTCGAATCGCGGATGTTAACAGGTTTGTGTAACTTTTATTTTTTTCTATCTATAATTTAATTCTTTGTTTTCAATTGACTGACAGTTTAATATAATTTGAATAAATTAGGGTATCAAATCGAAATCTGGTTAGTTTGGATGTTGGAGACGGAGGAAGATTAATTTTGGACTCAAGCGGATCAGCTGGAGTGACGGAATTCGAGAGAGCTTTCGAGGCAAGTCCTGGAGTCGATCCTAAGCTTCTTCCTCCAGATTGGGTGCGGAATCACTATCGGTGGATCGTTTGGAAATTGGCTTCTATGGATAGAGTAAAATTAGGTTGTGCGGATATTCCAAGGTAAATAATCTAGAAATAGATCAGCGTTAGAAATTCCTGGTCTAGAATTAAACTAAAATAAGTTATCAGTTATAAAATATTTTTAGAATGCTAATGCCAGACAGAGTGCTGAAGGATCTAAAGTACAGGTACGATAGAGAAATAGACAGATCACAACGTTCTGCTATCCGAAAAATTTTGGAGAAGGATGATGTACCTTCGAAAAGAATGGTTCTTTGCATCGCTACGATAGAAGAGGTAAACATTTTTCTATAAAATAAAACACTTTGTAAATATTTTTCATTGACCTAAAATAGTTAATATGGGGAAAGGTACATTTTCTTAAAATGTAACATATAAACATAAAATTATAAATTTGAGTTAAAAAAAGGAGTTTAAACTTCAGTGGAAAAAGACGTTAAATTTTTATTTCTGAAGAGTTACATTTTTAAAGTTAAGTTATGGGGAATTTCTTTTTTCAAGACTTGATTGACTGCGTTTCTATATTATAATTATTTTATCATGTATTTAAGAGCACTGACAATGAAAAAAATGAAAGCGATCCAAGAATTTTATTACGAACTCCGCGATGGAAGGTTGAAGTCACTGATGGCTGGTATAGTTTACCTGCTTCATTTGACGCAGTAATGGTGAAAAAAATTATAGACGGAAAAGTTCAAGAAGGTACTAAAATCGTGACCTATGGAGCGGAACTTCTAAACTGTGATAGAGGCTGTTTTCCACTAGAGGTAAAGATTCTCTTTTTGTCTAAACAAGTATTATATTTACGTGAAACCAATTCAGTTTCCAATTTTTGTTTTCATCAAAAGGAATAATATTTTTTTATTTCGGTTAACAACTGATTAAAGTTTATTTATTATCTATGTATTTTTTAAATATAAATTTTTACAATATATTTATCTACTTATTACAGAAGTCTGCTGATGTTTGTTTAAAAATCCACACAAATTCCACAAGAAGAGCAAGATGGGATGCAAAATTGGGTTATCAACGCCAGTCAGGACCAATACCAACAAGTCTGAAAAATATTGATCCCAATGGAGGATTAATTGGGAAAGTGACTGTCGTCGTTTCCAGGATATATCCAACATTGTTTCGAGAAAAAACCGCCGATGGTCAATCAAGTGAGTCTGTTTCCTTATTTTCAAAATTTCAGGGTGGCTGCTGAACGGGAAACCGTTAAATTTGGTAGCAGTAGATAAAGCGGGAAATGATAGTAAATTTACATTTTGACCGGGATTCTTTCTAATTTCTAATCGAAAAATCTACATAATCAGTTTGAATGTCACTTGAAAAGTTTAATTTTAAAGTAATTCTAATAAAATTGCCTTATCCTAAAACAGTTTAACTTTCAAATATTTAATGTAAAAATTGATATAGTTGATCCTCCTAATTTTTATTCAGTTATTTTTAAATTACAAAAAAAATTTATACTATTTTCGAAAGCTTAGAAAATTTAATATTAAACCGTTTCGAATTTATTAATTGATTGAAATGTGAATTTTGGAAACTTTGAGTTTTAAACATTATTGAAGATTTTAAGAATTTACTATTTCAAATTGAATAAGTTTTGATTGAAGTTAAAAATTCGAGTAGCTTAAAATGGAACTATTTTAATTTAAAAATATCAATAGTTGAACCATTTGTTTAATTGTGAATAGTTTTAATAAATTGTGCAGTTAAAATTTAAATGTTTGTATTTTGAATAGCACAAGAGACAATGTGACTATTATTAATTTTTAGCGATTTATATTCAAATAATTCAACCCTAATTTTTATCAAGGGTTTCAGTTTATAAAAAAAAAAGTTTTTCAATTTTATAATTTTAATCTCCAGTATATAAAGAAAAACTTTTTTCAATTTTATGATTTTAATCTCAAAATTGCATATGTAAATTTAACGTTAGAATCATTTAATTTTAAACACTTCTGGATTAAGGGGTAACATCTATGTAAAATTTTCAAAAAATCAATTTTTTTAAGCTAAATTGGTATGTAATTATGTCAAAAACAATGTCCCGAAACGATTTCTAAAAAGAAATTTTTCATCTAGTTCAGCTGTCGAGCGCATGGCCCCCCAGCGAAATTATTATTTCTTATTTATTTTTTCGTCTCAGACAAATATTGACGACAAAAAGTTGGTGGCCGTGGAGGTCTTTAAAAAAAGTAGCTGTACTCTGGGTTCGCTGAAGGCGCCATTTTGTTTTTGAATTATTCTAAAAAATTGATTTATGTTCCCTATAATATATGTAATAAACTTGTCTTCTTGGGTTTTGATTGGAATATTATATCACTTTAAGGCTATGTGACGAGTGGGTCACGTGACCAGATTCCTACCTTACCCTAACTTTTTTTATTTCCAATTTATTTTTACACGAAGCGCCACATCGAGTTGAAAATTTGGGATAATAAATAAGAAGTACTAAGAAAGGTGGGTCTGGTCCTAAATTGTAATAATTATGAAAAAAGCAAAGAAAAATATTTGTAACAAAAAACTTTTTTCATAATTATACAAAGTTAGGACCATACCCACCATTCTTAGTGCTTCTTGTTTAGCATGCCAAATTATCAACTCGATGTGGCGTTTCGTGTGATAATAAGTTGAAAAATAAAAAAAGTCGCTGTAAGGTAGGAATCTGGTCACGCGACCCACTCATCACATGGCCTTAAAAAAAATCTTCAAAATTTCAAATTAAGCTGTTTTGAATACCTGATTCTAAAATTTGTTAGTATTTATTTCAAAATAATAAACTTGAAACTGTATAGCTTTGAAAACTGAAACTTGAAAAGAAAACCTTAGCTTTTAAGGTCCATAATTTTCAGTTTTTTTACCCCAAATATTAAAAGTTTTTAAATGCAACTATTTCCGGAATTGTTCATTTTCTACCAAATTAAATTGAATTAGATATTTGATTTTGCAGGTTTGCAATTTTTAGTTTTATAATACGGGTGAAAATTAAAAAAACAACACAATTTACTTAAAAACTTTTTTCAAAAAGGTATTTTGTATTCAAGAAAAACTCTTTTCGCCGTTAGTCTTAACCCTAATTATGATAACAATAATTATGAGTAAGAACATGAAGGATACTTGGATTTGAAATTCATTATTTGAGTATTAAATAATAAAATATGTATTTCAATGCTTCTAAAATATAATATCCAAAATGTATGTGGGGACTTATTATAGCTCTTGGTTGAAATATAATAAACTAAATATAATTAAATATAAGAATCTTAATTTTTTTAATTCTCTGTATTATATGATAAACAAAATTTAAATAATGAAAAAATACATTTTTATTTTGAAAAGTACTCTAGAATGTTTATTTGACAATAAATTTGAATTAGAAAATCTATCTCTTTAATTTAAAAAATCTTTCAAACCTGCCGGGTAACAGTATAAAAGTAATTTATATATTACAGTTATAAGTGGTAAATTTACTAAAAACTTTCTTTGATTTTCTTTCTTTGAATATGACATCAGTAAATTAATAAATGCATTCTACTTAAGAAAAATGTATTCAAGGACATGAGATTTGAAATAATTTGAAAATAGTAAGTGTACAAGGTATGAGAGAATGAGTCACATACTTATGAAGTCCTATAATTGCATTTCTTTAGAATTATATAAGCCAGTAGCTTTCTCGGGACAAGATACTGTTGATTTTTTTATCCATATACTATTCTGAGCACTTTATATTAAATATTATTTAATTTCAAAGCTTAGTACTGCATTTTTTTAAGATTATAAGCTTCACGGAAAATTCTTTAGTTTTAAAGGTAAGAAAATTTAAAGTGATTCTCATTTGACGGGTTTCGAATAAAGTTTTGAAAACTCGAATTCTAATTTATTTAATTTGGAAATATATTTTTTATTTTTGTGATCAGGAAACAATTTTATTGTTGGAAGCCGGAAAATCCGAAACAATTTGATTAGGATATAGTGAGCACACTGATTTTAAAATTAACTCGAAAATCAAATACTAATGATAATAAATTGTCTTTCTATGACATTTTTCTCAGTTTATCGAAATGCCAAAAATGAAGAAAAGGCACAAGCGGCTTATGAGCAAGCGTTTCAGTCAAAAGTAGAGGCGATTGTTTCCAAGCTACAAGAAAAATACGAAGGAAAACAAAATTCTTCTGAAGAAGACAGTTCCGAATATTTAATAAATTACGATTCTGGAGTAAGTGAATAAACATAAATTTAATATTGATCTGAAAAGAATAAATACGAAGACTTAAATTTACTTGGAAATCCTATATTTTCTTTAAAAATCCCTTGATTCTTGTCATATTCATCATAATAATATATTTGTATTCGTCTCTATCAGTCCTATTTGACCGAATCTCAAAAACAAAAGCTAATGGACATTCGTCAAGCTAAACAGGAAAGATTGCAAAATAAAATAGCCCAGGAAATAGAAGCGAATCGTTCACCACCGAGAAACGTAGTTCCGGTTCAAAAAGTTCGAATTGTCGAAGGAGAAACGAACGCCATCTTAACGATTTGGTCAAAAAGCGAAGAGGTCAGCATTCTTAAAGAAGGTGGTTGCTTCTCCATCTTCAGTATAAGTGCTTACGGAAATGGGTATGAAATAATCTACTAACTATTCCTTCTTTTCTGATTCAAGAAGAAAATCAATCCCTAAGTCGTTTAATCCTTGTAATTATTTTTATTTTCTAGTTTCAGAGATGGAGATTTGAATCTTACAGCTAGTAGGCAAGCTGTCTTCAAACCTGAACCAAATATGGAGCTATCGTATCCATCCAGAATTTACACTCCTCTAAAAGATGTCGCTGCCTCAGGTTTTGAACCACCTTACTGTGAATTGGACACAGTCGGAATCGTTTCTTGGATCGGAAACACTCCTCATGTAAGTTTTTTTGAACTATTATTTTGGTTTTAAATAATCGGAGAAAATGATTGAATGTCGAAGATAAATTAAACATTTTGACTAATAAATTTGTGACGAACTTAGGGAATGAAGAATTTCGAAGCAGTTTATCTGTCTTATCCAAACGAAGACACTTCGTCCTCTACGTATTTGTCAATTTTATTTTGGCAAGGTATTTCGTCCCATGGATTTGCGAATATTCTCACTGTAGGATCCTTAATTGCGTGCAGCAACTTAGAATGTCGTCGGACCCGAAATGCTTTGTGGACTATTCCTGTCTGTTATTGTTCCGAGAGGACGATCTTCACTCAGAATCCTCGACAGGCTCACTTATTGGAGGCTTTCGAAGATCTAAAAACGAGGATAAGTGTGAGTGCCTTTTATAAACTGGCATTATTTTGCATATCATTAACCAATAGTATGTAAAAGAAGTACTTTGTCGACTTAGCTGAAAACGCGTGAAGTTGGCGCTCGAATGCATTTTTTCTTTTTTATATGTATACAGTGATATGATAACAGTGGGTATGAACAACTGATAAAAAAAATTAAGCTAAAACACCGTTTTACTACTCATAGAGCTTAGACTCTGCTACTATTGAACACTTTTTTTAGCAATGTCACTAATGCCACTATTTACTCGTAATTGGCCGATAATGACACAGTTTCTTTCCCTTCTCTTTAATCCTTGCGTGCACATCCGGATATCCACCATGGTACATTTTTGCATGTAAGTGGAGTAAAAATTAAAATTTCACTTGGGGTTTTCGAATTGTTATTATTTAGCTGAATTCGAAACAAGTGGTTTATTTAGAATTTTTTAAAGATTTTTTTTTCTTCAAAATAATTGACAAAAAAAAACAAATTTTCAACAAAATAGTTATTTTTTCATTTAAAAAATGTATTATTAACTAAAATTAGAATTCAATTTTTACTTAATACAATCATTTTTCAGACAATAAAATTAATTATCAACAAAATAATTTAATTCTAAAAACCCAAAAGATGAATTTTCAACCAAAATATGATAGTTTCAAAAATATATATAAATTGTCAACTAAAAAAGACAAATTTACAAACCAAAACTAGAATATTTCAATTTGCAATTAGAAAAGTAAATTTTAAACAACAAGAAACAACGAGTTTTCAGGCAAATGAATTAATGTTTAACTAAAAATATAAATTTTCAAGCAAAAATAAAATAGTTGCATTTTCAGTTAAAAAAATTAATTTTCAACTAAAAAGAAACCAATTTTTAACAAAAGAAATTAATTTTCAATCAGCAATGAATTTTCAACATACTAGTAAAATTTGCAACGGCAGAAGTTAATTTTTAACTAAAAAATGAAGTTTTAACTAATGAGAGTTGTCTTCTAAAAAAGACGGATTTTCAACAAATAGTTGAATTTTCATCTAAAACAGATAAATTTTCAACTAAAAATATAATAATTAAATTATCATTTAAAAAAACTTAATTTTCAATAAAATCCAAGTAAATTTGCAAGAAAATAGTATACTTTTCAACCAATAAGATTAAATTTCTATAAAAATAGATAAATTTTCGACAAAAAATGGAAGTTATATTTTCAGTTAAAAAGTTAATTCGAAATAAGAAAAAACTAATTTTCAACCAATAAGATGAATTTTCTACCAAATTAGATGAATTTTAGATAAATTACATGAATTTGCAACCAAATATTTGAATGTTTACAGCAATTTTTACCAAAAATGGGAGATAGTCAGCAAGAAGCTTAAATATTCTTCCACAAATTCGAATTTTCGATAGAATACATTAATTTTAAAACAAATATTTGAATTTTCAACTTATCAAGATAAATTTTGAACCAAAAATGTACGAGTTAAATTTTCAACTAGAAAGCATAATTTTTAACAAAATAATTAATTCAAAATTTTGAACAAAGTAGTTCTACTGCCAACTAAGTGGTTGAATTCCCAAACAAAAAGTACGAATTCTCACCGAAAAAACGTGATATTTGATAGTTCAGGCAAAATGGATTATAATTTTATACCAAAAATAGTTGAATTCAAGTCAAAAAGATGAACGTTCAACAAGAAAGTTTGAATCCTTAACCAAAAGAGATTAATTTGCAACCAAATAGTTGCGATTTTGAACTATATTAATAAAATTAACTTCAAATTTAGTTTTACGGAAATTTCCTAACTCTATTAGGTTTTCCCTGACATTCCCCGACTTTCTTGAATTACCTGATCTGTAGCATCTCTGTAATTTAAAAAAATTATATAATTACTTAACTCAAGAAATTTTTTGTAAAAATTTATGTGATAATTATAATAAATATTTGTTTAAACAATAAATGCTTCAAATTCCCTCAAATGCTCTATAAATTAGAACAAATTAGTATTTAAATCTTACTTTTTGAAAGTATAAAGGCTTAGATCTATCAATTTGAAACTAAAGAAGTGCTAGTAGAAACGTTCATTTTTTAATCATTTCAAAATTTTCTTTCTGTGTAAAAAATAATTTGAATTAGTTGCCGTTCCCAATTAATAAAAATTTCGAGTTTAGAAGAGAATGAAGTTGAAATGAAATTGGAAGCTAAGTTATTTTTTAATAATTCAAGGTATGTAGATATTTCTGGGATCCAAAAACATTTTTAAAAATATATTAATTTATCGTTTTTGGAGGAAATTTATTAATTTTGATTAATAATATATTTACTGTTTTCTTCTCTAATGATGTCAAATTTAATTGAACCAAATATTTAATTTTCATTCTCTAATTTAATGAGTGAATATCTGGTACTGACTTTGTCAAAGTTCTGAAGGGCGTTAAAATCAGACTATATCCTCAAAATTTGATTGCCTCATTTTATTCGATCAATTATATAAATAATTTATATTGATAAAAAAATTAATTAGATAAAATTTAATAATTAATTAAATTTCATTAATTTTAAAAATCTAATTTTTTGTCTTTTTTACTTGAAAATAATTAAAATAATTGAAAATAAATAAATAAATAAATTTTCATTTAAGGGATTTTAAAAAAACCAGAACGCATGTCAGGCGATATTCAAATGTTTCGAGCAATGTTTACAAGAGGGAAAAAGATAAAGGTATGTGAAGTCTTTTTCGTACTTACGAAACGGAAGTAAAACTTCCAGAAATATTTAAAGGTGTCCATGACGTCACGTTTGCTTCCGTTCTTAAATGACAAGGTATATTGTTTTTTATCAAAAATAAAATTCTTTTTTTTTTATATCAACTATTATAATTTTTGTTCGAAATTCAACTCCTTGGTTAAAAGTTGACTTCCTTAAAAAATTAATTTTGTTATTAAAAATTCTCAATTTTGGTAGAAAATTAATCTGATTGAAAATTGCCTTTTTTTAATTTCGCTTTTTTGGGGTAAAAATGAATTTTTTAACTGAAACTTTAGCTTAAAAAATCGACTGTGTGGTCGAAAATTTAGGTAGTTTGTTGAAAATTCGACTCTTCTGTATCAAATTAATTTTTTTTTGTTTGAAAATTCAACTACTTGGTTGAAAATTCGTATTTTAGTAAAAAATATTCTTGTTTAAAAATTCAACTATTTGGTTCCAAATTGAAGTTTTTTATTGATCACTCGTCTTTTTTATTAGAAAATTAATCGTCTTGGTTCCAATTAATGTTTACGGTCGAAAATGTATTGAATTTGTTGAAAATTCGAATCTTTTGCATGAAATTAATATTTTATAATGAAAATTAATCTTGAAAATTCTACAATTTTTTTCAAAATTGATGTATCTTGTTGATAAATCGTATTTTCAGTAAAAAGTTAATCTTCTTAGTTAAGAATATATCTTTTTGTAACAATTTAATTATATGTTTGATAATCCCACTGTTTTGTAGTGAAATTTGTTCTTGAAAATTCTACATTTCAAACTAAAAAATTGTTCTTTATTCTCTTCAAAATTGTTGTTTAGCTATTCCATTTTTGGCAAAGAATTAATTTTTTTAGTTTAAAAATTGAACCAATTGGTCGAAAATTTATGTAGTTTGTTTAAAATTCGACTCTTTTGTAAAAAATTAATCTTTTTGGTTGAAAATTCAAGGATTTGGTTAAAAATTCGTCTCTTGTGGTAAAAAAAATCTTGCTTGAGAATTCCACTATTTTGATTAAAATTGATGTATTTTGCGGATGTTTCGTCTTTTTTAGTAGAAAATTAGTCTTCTTGGTTAAAAATTTATCATTTTGTAAATATGTAATGACATGTTTCATAATCCCACTATTTTGAGTGCACTTTTTTATTACTTGAAAATTTTACATTTCGAATAAAATGTTTTTTCTTGTTTCACTGCAGAATGTTTCTTTGTTGAGGATTGAAGTATTTTGTTCGAAATTGGTCTTTCTTTGTTCACTTAAACTGCGCTTGAGTTAAAATGAAAATCTTTCTTTGTTTAAAATGTAAACTTTTACATTTTTTTTTGTGAATTCATCTTTTTTGGTTGAAAATTTGCTACTATTTGTTTGAAAGTTGAATTTCTTCGTGCATGCATAAAAACAGTAAGATTCGAAAATTGCACATAAAGAAAATTTTCGAAATTCATGAATTTCGTAATTTCTTTTAATTTGCGAATTGTGTACAGTGCTGCAATGTGTTGCAATCTAAAACCACTATATCCATGATCCAGATACCAAAAATGAGCTCTGATCATTAGGAGGCTCAAAGTCAAGAAAATTTAGATTACTTTATGTACCTGATATGCAAATTAGGCCATTTTTAATTCCTAGTATATATAGCTACTGAATTGTTTGCCCATTTTAATTTTGTAATCCGGCATTTTAGCTTGACAGTAAGCATTGCTTTAAACAATACGATTGAAAACTTTATTGGTTAACGTCATGTGATCTATCATATGTCGAGTCATTTTCCAGCTCTTCCTTCAAAAAATACTTGTTAGTATCAGGTCAAAGAAGTGTGATTGGTCACATTTCGAATCCTTTTCCAGTTCTCCCTTCAAGAAAATACGTCAGTGACTAGTCACAAAAGAGTGATAATTCACAACTCGAACCTCTTTTACAAGTTTCCCTTTAAAAAATACGCGTGTTAGTGACTGGTCACAGAAGAGTCATCTGTCACATCTGGAACCCCTTCTCCATGGCTCATAATTTGAAAGAAAATCGAGAAACAGGGATGTTCAAGATTCCTGATTCGAATCTGAAGTGCTGCCATCTGTACAAGGCGGCGAAAGTGACACTGCTAGATCAGCGGAGCAACTCTGCAACAACGCAGCAGGGTATTAAAAAAGCGGGTAGTATCTTTGGCAGTTGATCGTGACGTCTGCTTCAGTTATTTTCAGTCAGTAGAAAAAATGTCGCAGGACATTCGCTTCAGTTCGGCCGGGATATTTACAAATGTTTAGAAGAAAAATCCGGAAAAATATGTCCAACTTCGATTTCAACAGTTTTTAAAATAGTGAGTTGAATTGTTATCTTTTTCGATTATGATGCCATTCACTTACGTGATTCGGAAATTTTTTGATATTTAAAAATTTTTCATTTTAGATTTTTATTTTTAAGCTGGCATCTTTAATTTAAAGAATTTCAAAATGCAGACATAAAGACTTCAACAATTAAAAATTAAAGGCGTTTGAAGTGGAACATTTTTTATTTTAAAGCTTTTCAAGGATGTCTTAACTATTTGGTATGAAAATATCTTTCTAATTTACGAAATGTTCAGTTTAAAACAAAAAATCCATTTTTCAATTTTTAATGTTTTCAGCTTAAAATTGCTGAAAATAATAAAATTTTAAAATATTTTTTCTGTTTTAATTAACATTCAGCATTGAATTTAGAGCATTGAACATGATAATGTGGATTTATATTTTTGGAATTGAATTTGAATTTTTGACTTCTATAATTTATAAAAGTTGAAAATTCTTAATTTGCAGATTATTTGCATTTCATTTAAAATTGTTTCATTGGAAAGTGGTACTACTTTCCATTATATACGTGTCAATTATTAAGCATTCGATTACAAAGTTTTTAAAATAAACAATTTCAAAACGTGAATTTAAAAAGTTTAAAATTCAAGAGTTGCAATTTGAATTCTTCACTTTTTAGCTTGTTTTTTATTACTTCAAATGGAAAAATGCGCAGCCTTAGAGTTTGAATTTTTTATTCTATTGGCCGTGAAAAATGTTTGCGAACTGAGAAATCTGGAAATCTTAAAAATATGAATGTGACAGTTTCAATCAAATTCGCATAAAGAGTACTAAGATTTCTTTGAAGTTGCTGGCTTGCCCAAATTTCCTAAACTTCTCAAATCGGGACTCTCGGGGAGAAATCAGACTCGGCTGAGCTCGGCCGCTTTCGGGTGGAGTCGGCGGTTTGTTCAACTCACCGAGGCAGCGTGAACATTACGAACGTGTGAATGCTTCGTGGTGTGAATGCTCCACGCTTGGCGAAAGATTTCCAAGATTTCTCAGAGTTCCTCATAAAGTTCTCCCTAAGATTTCCCGCGCATCAATCTGAGATTTCTCAGTGACTAGCCCCTCGCCTGATATATCTACGTAAATACTTAAAAGTCATTACTTTTATCTAGTTTGATTTTCGAGCACAAACATTTTCACGTTCATTATGCTATTAGAAAAACAAAATGGCAAAAATACAACAAAAAATTTCTTAAGACGAAACTCAAACGGAAATGATTCACACGGCCCTCATTGTTTATGGTTTGGCGAGTCCCGAGTTTGTACGAAGGAGATAAAAGATAAAGCAAAAAAAAAATATCGGCACAGAAAGTTCCTTATTGACACAAAAATCGCCCTTCCTATATACACTATTTTTAATCTATGAAGTAAGAGCGAGCCCTGTACTGGTTTATAAACAAGTAGTGCTAGGTGGCGCGGGGTAATAATTTCTATTATTTTGGTGCCAATTTCTACTGTGAACTATTAATAGTATTAATGTAATGTTGACGTTGTTACCTTCCTAAGAAACACTTCTAAAAATATAATCTGATTGTATTCGTTTTCCAGGATCCAATCGCTTATTCCAAAAAATGCGGAGATGAAATATCGTCGCTCATCCCGAAAAAACCCGTTTCGAGAGTTTCAGCTCAGGCAATTTCGAATGTAACCCCAGTTTCTGGAATTCCTGGATTTAATAGTCCAAATTTCTCGATGGCAAAAACGCCTCTGGATGTCGAAACACCCGCGAAATCTTCCGCAACCCAGAAAAGGTTAGATAAATTGGCATGTTATGGACAACCGCCAGAAATATCTCCGATTGTTTTTCGAAACTCAAGCAATGTAACATCGAACTTCCGACCTGTGATTAGAACGCCAGACTTGACAAAATCAAGGAAGATTCCACCTGACTCGACATAGTGATTATTGAACTGCGACAGAAGTAATCATTTATTTTTGGATTAATTGAGACTCTTTTTGAAATGATTTTTTGATATTCGTTTTGTTTTTATAAATATTGTATATATTTTTGTTGATGGGTGGGAGAGGTCAAAATCTAGAATAAGATTTTGAAGCATGCAGGGATGAGAGAATAAGAAGTCTTTCGAACTCACTGAATTGCTATGTGCGTTTCTTGTTTTGTCTAAGAATAAGTTTTCTATTGTAAACAGCGCCTTTTAAAAAAATTGTCTTTAATTTCACGAGTGAAATGCCGCTGTTATTTGTGTTTATACCAGTATCAACCAGTATTAGATACATGTTCGTGCGATAAATAAAATTCTTTATTTTCGTTTTAAACTAGTTTACATTAATTTATTCACTTTTTCATAAACGCCGAATTTTTCAAAGCAGGAAATAAGACCTCGGCAAAATATTTACGACACTTTTTTATCTCGAGCTAGTTCCCTCGTTTCGAGTACAGTGTCAATCTAGGGAAAAATTCTTTCAAGTCATAAAAGCCGGATATTTGCTGCAAGCAAAGATAAGTGTAATGACTTATCCTTGCATTTTTGCGTGATGTGAATTAACGGGTTTTATCTCCGTATATTGAGTGATGAAAAACAAGTACTATCGCACCGTTTTAAAAATTCGAGTGTCGGAATTACAAAGGCTAAATAATAACCCAGATTGTTGTTATCGAGACTGGGGATTCTATTTCTGGGCAGTCATAAAATTTCTCTTTTGCAGTTGCGCACGTTATACAGGTGGTATTCGGTTTATTACTGGCAGACAACCCAAACCGGGATTACTTTGGAAAATTCTAGTGATTGGGTTGACAGAGAACAATAAGTCTCCAAAGGCGTGGCAAGTGAAACAGGTAACTGATTTGTCAACAATTGGACAAATTAGGCAGTTGGCCTTTAGAAATTTGGACTATTAGGAGGAGGATCACGTTGCTTCAACCACTTGGACTTTAGGATGACACTCGCGTGACAGACTTAATTCTTTTCGGATAAGCCATTATTCCATTATTGCTGCATCAATCTCACAGATGGCAAGTTATATTGGAAGACTAATGGGTTGGGTGATGACTGCGCAGCAGTGGTATAGTCCTAGAAGAAACAGTGGCCTGGCGGTACTTTACTATGTACTTAGAATGTACCTGACGGTACAGAAACCTCGCGTAGAGCAAAAGGGCAAAAGCTGGCTTGATCTCGATGTTCAGTATGCATAAAGACTGCTAAAGCACGGCTTAGTATGTACCTGACGATACATACTAAGTTAAAATCAGGGATTCGAACGAAGTTAATGGGCATTTTCAGATATTTTTCAATTATTTCTTAAAATTCCATATAATTTACCTGAAAATCATGATAGGTCTAAAAAGTCACTAAAAAATAATGCAGCTAATGCAGCTGTTGAAAGAAACAAAAAGGAACGTAACGAAAGTTGCGTTACGTTCCTTTTCGTTCTTTTTTATATAAAATACGATAAACACGTAATTTCGACATTGCGCCTTCGTAGGCTTATTATGTTTTTATAATTTTTTAGACTAAGTTTAGTTTTCAGCCAAATTATTTTAAATTTATCGAAATAATTGGCAAATATCCAAAAATATCGCTTAATTTAGTTCGTATCCCTGGTGGAAATAACGTTACGAACTTAAATAACACTTAGAACTTACACCCGATAATAAAATCTAACTATATTTTTGAGTGAAATTTAATTTTTCTATTGAAAAGGCTACTATAATATTTTTGGTCCAGAATTCATCACGTTTGGTTAAAAACTTCATTACTATTTTGGTCAAAAACCTTTTATAATTTAAAACTCCACTATTTTCTAAAACATTCGTCTTTTTAACGTATATGCTTTACTCTTTTGTTGAAAATCTATCTTGCATGGTAGAAAATTTATCTTTCTATTGGTTTAAAATGAACTTTTTTGATGAAAATTCAACTGTCCTCTAAAAAATTTGTTTTTTTTTCGCCTTGAAAATTTAAGTATTGGATTGAATTTTAATATATTTTGTTTAAAAATGCGACCATTTAATCAAAAATGCATCTTTGTATGCTGGAAATTCAACTATTTTGATAAAAATTTAATTATTTTTGTAAAAGTTAACTATTTTATTGAAGTTATCATTTTTGGTCGAAAATTCAACTATATTGTTAAAAATGTATTTTTTTACATTGAAAATTTATCTTTTATGGTTGAAAAGTCATCTTTCATCTTGGTTCTAAAATTTAGCTTCCTTGGTTGAAAAGTAACTTTTATGTTAAATATTTGAATAGTTTTGAAACAAATCGTCTTTTTGGCTGGCAAGTTCTACAAGTTGGTTCAATCTTAAACTGTTTTTTGAAAATTCTTCTCGTTTAATGGGAAATTCACCTATTTGATTGTTAATTCAACTGTTTGCTTAAAAATTATGTATTCTTTTAATTCGTCCTAATACGTTTAAAATTCATCTCTTTCAGTACAAA
The DNA here is from genome assembly GCF_010883055.1 of Belonocnema kinseyi. NCBI lineage: Eukaryota > Metazoa > Arthropoda > Insecta > Hymenoptera > Cynipidae > Belonocnema > Belonocnema kinseyi. Next base: position 101,038,270 of record NC_046663.1, on the reverse strand, counting down.
ATATTTTTTGGTTGAAAATTCAACTTTTTTTGTTTTGTTGAAAATGCAATATATTTTGTCCTTAAATCCTAGGAATTTAAACTGTTTCGTATTAAATTCAATATGTTATCTACATCAATTTTATTTAAACGAATTTATAAACGTAAAATCCACCTTTAGCCAAGGGCTACGTTACTTTCGGGGAGCGGGGAAGTAAAAAAAAAACAAAATTGCCAACGTAGTATATGGATGGCCCATAACTAAAATTGTCCGTGTGACAAAAAAAATGGCTTGGCACCGCCAAGTTTTCAAAAAAAGTACCCGCACTACACAACTGCTGCCCAGGGTTGTTTGGCTTGAGTGTAGCTGTTTTCGAAATTTACGAGTATAATTTAGATGCGTTGATAACATTTTGCGAAAAAGTATTGATAGAGTTGGTCCCTTATAACTTATATTCTGAGGTTCCACGAGGCAAAAATATGTTTAAAAAATCGCTAATATTATGTTTTTCGTATACTATTTAATATTCCGAATTTTCAAAATTCTCGTAAATTTTTCAGTATTTTTAGAATAAAATATCATTTTTATAAACCTCAAGAAACTCAATATAACTTTTAAAAACTTTGCAAACTGTTCTACCATTTTTTTAATCAAAGTAAAAACTCAAAATTTATGTAACAAAATAAAAAGCTTTTAGCAATAAAGATTATTAGATCCGGGATTAATTGCTTCTCCAATTAGCTGAAGTTTCTCAATTTTTCTACGTAAATTTTAAAATCGTGAAGGTTTCTACAGCTTCAAAAACATTTTAGGCTGGCTTGCAAAGCTTTAAAAAGTTATTCAAGCTTGTAGAAGTTTATAAAACTCATACTTTGTCTTTAAAAAAATATATTGAAATCTTACAGTATTTTTGTGCATCGGGCATATTATATTGTAAGTCACGAAAAAAAATAATATCGTAGATCTTTGCCAATTTTGTCGATCTATTTCAAATTTTACACAGGTTATATATAAGGAACCCAAAATGAAATTTTTCAGTAGCGAAATTTTCTTTCTTTCCAAAATCGATATTTCTTGTAATTATTATTGTTTATTGAAAATAAATTTTCTCTTTTATAGGTCTTTCAGCCTAAAATCGTCTGTCATAGTGTGATACCGTTAGACTAAATTTTGATTTTCTCGAAACAAAACAATTTTTGGGTATTGTAAATATTGATTGTTCTTATCCAAAGTACAAATATCTCAGAAGCAAATTTTTTGTTGTAAAAAATAGAAAATTCTAATTTTAGTTTTGGCCAAAAGCAGCTTTCAAAACCTGTGAAATTGTAACCTCAAAATTCGTTGACGATTTAGTCGGCTTTCTTTTTAAGATAAGACTTTTTTCACTCGAATTCTGAAACTCAATATCTCTTAAATAATTTTTTATTTAAACTGGTGATTACATTTCTTATCGTAACCCGCAGTTGAGCTCACTCCAGTTTTTATTGGTCAGTGTAACTTTGCGATTGTCAACAGTCGCATCTTTTCCATCGAAACTGGATAGAGTTTTAGGATCAAATTTTTTCGTGGTTGAATCAACAACACGTCATCTCGGAAGTGGAATTCTGTCTTATCTATAAATGGTGATTGTGATATCACAGAATGTTTTTTCTATTTTCTGAAAAATTACTATTTTGTAAATAACTTCAAATTGAAAGTTTTGGCCATTGCACACTTTTAATTTTAAATTCGATAGAGTTTAATGATTTAAAATTTAAACCGTTAGAAGTTAATTGGGAAGTTCATTTACTTTTGAATAATTTGAAGCAGAGAGTCTGTTTTTAAAAATATTCAAAATATAGGTATTCAATTATTAAATTTTGTAGGAAATTGATTAATTTTATTATAGCATCAATGACGTTTCAAAATTCAAAGGAAACTAGAGTATCGAGCTTATAAAATGTTTTGTGTTCGAACAAAATTATAATTTAAAATATTTGAAATTTAAAAACAATTTATCATTTAAAATCTTATTATTGAACTACTTTTCGAAAACCTTAGATTTACAAACCTTATTTATTTCTTAAAAACGAGTATTATATAAATATAAATTATAGAGTAACAATCAGATTATTTTCATTTTACATGATGTGCTTGTCATTAATTTTTTGGAATGGAGTTCTGAATGCATAAGTGTCTGATCTGGAATATTTTTTAAGTTTACCCAAAAAATGTCTAAAAATCCAGAAACATAAGTTAAATATATTTTTAAAATACTTGCAAACTGACAGAACTCTGGAAATTTTATGAAATTTAACAGGCCTATAAAAAGATATGAAAAAATCCTAATATCAAGTAGCTTCGTTCAAATTTTGAGTACTTAAATTTGGATCACGTGAGATACCACGCATGCGCAATACACCATTTTGACCTGTTCGCGCCAACTGTCAGAGAGCAGTGTGAATTGAATCAGTGTAGCGCACACCGGCGTGTAGAGCGTACTGAGTTTTTGTGACAGTATTGTCCGCCCTCGGCTTATTAATATGGTTAATATTAACTTCACTTACATCCTTCTTTTCTGAATGAAATGACAGAAATGCTCCAAAATGTGATAAGTGGTAACGTCGATTATAAAAAAAAAAAACAGTGCTTGTGTTTTCCAGTGCATTTTAACCTCTAAAGTTGTGAAGTGCGAACCGTTATTTTTGTTTACACAACGATGATTCTCGCATTTTCGTTTTCGATATCAAGAGTTTTTTTCTGTGCGTAGAATTACACAAACGTTAATGACAGTTAAGAATTTGTCTTATTGTCTGCTACCTTTTTGGTAGAAATATGAGTGACAGTCCGCAAGTGGAGTTTGCCCTTGGCAGCGAAGTTTCCATGGGACATTTTTTCAAAAGTTCTTTCGCAAGGTCGTTCATCTCAAACTGTCGTGATGCAAAATCTCTCAATTACGAATTTTTTGATAATGGAACTATCACAGAGGAACCGGAAGGTGTAAGTGACAAGAGGAATAATAATTTCTACTCTCTCGTGAATTTCGGTTCCACGATTGAGGAAGGAAGCGACACAGAACAAAGCAGATCTGTTTGGAAAATTGGAGAGGTGTGTACTTTTTAAATATTTGTTTACCTGTTATTTATGTTGCTTGCAGTTTAGAACGCTCAAATGAAGGAAATATTTTTCCTCAATGCAGTGTTCGATCTCACAGAAAAATGTTTTCTGTCTTTTTGCCTGTGGTAAACATTTCAAACGGGCTAATTTTAATTGTGATTTCTGCGAAGGAACTTGTCCTACCTTTATGATTTTACAATAAAGATGTAATTTCATCACAGGTACCACCGGTAATAAAAATACCATTAATATTTTTGTGCAAATAACTTTGCATGTTCTGTGATTCTTGTAGCAAAATTCATTGTTCATGTTCCAAACAAAAGAAGTTTTAAAAGTTTATTTCGAAAATGCATTGTTTTCTTGCTGTTGGTCTGATCCAAAATGTTATATTTAGCATTGAATTAAATTTAAAAGGCAATCTTGAATCCCACAAAAATATTATTCATTTGAATGTTCAGTGTTTCAAGCACATTTCATTTTTCAGGTCGATTCGAAACCAGTATCTAAATTTAAATTTTAAGATCATGTAAGTACAATATTTGAGTCATTTGCATGAAGAATGAAGGTCTTTGAATTCGTCTTAAATATGAAGTTTGCTACCTGGATATTCTATGATTTTCATTTAAAAATTATTCCGTGGTCTCTTTTAACAAATTTACATTTAAAATTTGTCGATGCGCATGTGAAATCGCAAGGATTTGAACACAATTTTGTTTTTCAGGTAACGCTACAATTATTTTTAAATGCGCTCGAGAACGTTTCATAATTCCTTCCCGGGAATATCGTTACCATTTTAGTTTTTCATGGTATTCATTCATTCTTTGCCCAATAAATGCTGAAAGCTATATTTTTTCAACAGATGGAGAACATTGTAAATTGAAATAATTTAAATATAGCTATTCTTCTCGATTAATTTTTATTTTAGTTGATGCATTCAAAATTAAATGATTTAAAATTTCAATGTATTAAATTGCATTATTTGATCTTCAACAATTTTCGATTTTAACAATTCACAATTAAACTAATTTTGTTTGAAAAATTTGCTATGTGAAATGCTGAACATTTTAAACAATATTGCCTTGAAACGTTTCATAATTAAGAATTTTCAATTGGAAACCGAGTTGTAAATCTAAAAAGTTTAACTAGTTGAAAATTGAACCATAAAAAAATAATCTTTTAAAACAGATCTGTTTAGTAGTAGTAAACAAATTTTTCTTACAAAATTTAAGGGTAAACATATTTGAATTTCCAATTCAAACTTGAATCATTTAAAGTGGACCAGTCTCAAAATGAAAAAATTAAAGATTTAAAAGTTTCTTTATTCTAGCTTCAAGGTGCACGTAGTAGTCAAGGTTTGAATTATTTAGAAGTAAAGTTCCCTGGAAACATATTTATAAAAACGCTGTATTTGAAATCAAACCAGTCATATATACGAAGTAAAAAGATTTTTTCCTCTAATTTTGTCGAAAAAAATCTGAATTTTTACCCTTACACGGCATCCATTATTCAGACTTGCACAATACGGGTTAGAATTTCGAAATTTTACATTAGAAAAATTCAAGAATCCTCTTTTTTATACCTAGAATAATGTGCCTTGTAAGAAATTTCTAAAGCGACTCTAAAAAACACCCTTATAATATGCACACTTAAAATGTTAAGAATGAAGTTAGAATTTTTATATTTGACAATTATAAAAACGTTTAAAATCTTCTTTTTTTATGCCTCGAATTATATGCCCGTACGAGCCATTTCGCAATACCCCTAAAAGCCTAAAATAGGCCTAAAATATTAAAGTTAACCAGTTAGAATTTCAATATTTGCTGTTTTACAGAGGTTGTTTACATTTTCGATTTGCTTTTTAGACGAAGAAAATGTCAAAAGACTGTTATAATATCATTAGGAGAGTACATATTATAATCCAGAGATGTACTTATACAATACACATATACACTTACGTGACAGCTGGTTAGCTTTATAAAAAAGATTTCTTTGTTAATCACCGTCATTGTCCCTTTACGATTGTCATAAACTATGACAATTCTCTTCTTGTACGAGTCTTAGGCCTTAACTAATGACTGTAATATTATTTACTGTACATTTTCTTCATCTGACAAATTATCTTCTACTTTCATTGATACAGGTCATTAATTACCCACATTTTACAAAATATAAGGAGTGCATCAGTCTTTTACAAAAATATCTAATTTATAAATGATGTTTATTTTGTGTTAGCAGAAACTCTACAATTTAAATCCCATCTAATTAATTTAAAAAGTGTAATTTATCCTTTATAATAATAAAAATATAATTTCAAAGAAAAATGAGTGTTTTCTGCCATTAACCTTTCCATTTCTAAATAATTTACTTGCATCACTTTGTAAGGTAAAGACATGGCATTTAAAAATAATTCTTGAATAGAATCTGTTTGAAACAGGTATATTAATTGTAGAAATCATTTCCTTTTCCAGGTACCGACTAGTTCCCCGGAAGCTAAGGAGTTGGAAGTACTTCGAAAGGTAAGACTTCTACAGCAACTTGTAGTTGTAAATCAGAAAATGTTTACGATATTATAACTTCCAGATAAACATCCCGAGACCTCTTTGGTAAGTCTTAAGAGATTAGAAGGTGTCTATTTATTGCGATATTGCGACACCACATGGACATAGGAAACATGGGACTAGGCATGCCATCCTAACTTGGGCGAGCGGGGTAGAATTCCATGAGTGGGGAGACCCGCCATCTTACGATGTGCCATTTGATTATGCGCACGAGCATTTTTGCCGACAAACTGTGCATGAAAATATAAACATGTGAGCGCTACCGTGTTTGTCGCGGGACATCAAAAGGTGGCGGACCTCCCCCCTCATTGCATCACCCCCGCAATTGCATGTCTAGTCCATTGTTTCCTATGTCCATGGTACACCAAGTTTGAAGATCTTAAAGTATCTGTAAAGATCTTGAACCCAAGTCCTGACTGAGATTCTAATTCTTTAGCGCCATCTCCTTATTCTAACATCACATTTTTCTTATAGTCCGTCCATAGACACTGCCGACTAATTTATCGTTTTTTACTCTTCGAGAGATCTATTTAAAAAGCGTGTTTTGAAACCAATAACATTTATTTGGTGAAGTGTATTTCCAAAATTATTCGATATAGTTAGATTGCAGAATAGAGGCGTCACCTGTTTTTTGGCTGGAAAAATAGTTTTTTTCGACAACAAAAAATTATAATCTTTAATTGAAAGATAAATGAAGCAATTCGGACAGGCAAAGTTTAAAATTGTTGTTACTTTGATGTCTCAAGTATTTGTCTGTCACGATATAACGTAATGATCATATTTAAGGAGAAGTTGAAAATGTAGGGTTTTGACTAACATTAATTTTATGACTAGTCATAGGGATGCCTTCCCGTCCCCACGAGACGTTGGATAATGGTAGGGTATTTGACAAACATTATTTTTGTGAACTGTCAAATGGATGCTTCTGCCGGTATGAATGTTTAAAAGCACATAAACGGTTATATAAATATGATCATTCCGATATCGTAACATACCCATATTTAAGACATCGAAGTGACAGAAGTAACAATAATTTTAAACTTGTGCCATGTCAAATCGCTTCATTTATCGTTTAATTAAAGATTCTGATAGTTTGTTGCGAAAAAGAACTATTTATCTAGCCAAAAAATAGGTGACAACCTTTTTTTGCAATTACACCATTTCTGATATTTTATTTTATGATATCCATTTTTGATTCTGAAATTTTTTAATATTAGAGACACCCAATTTTTTCCTAGTTATTCTCTTTTTGCATTCTTTCTGAAAAAGGAGTCGTATTTGGAAAGAGTAAACAGCCCTCGAGGCTACAATTTGTACGTCTTCACATTCTCACATAAATACAGCTTCACTTTAAATGATGGGGCATTTGCAAATCCCTGTTTTGTCTTACATCGTGTTAAAATCCGTAAGCAACAGCCTAATAATTCTCTCACTAGGGCTCAGAAGTTCACTAAATAGTTTATTTTTAATTTTTAAATCTACCCGACTTACGACCCCCGGACGCATAATCGTTTCGGGTTATTACTGTCGGAAAATGTATCTTCGTGAAGAGGCATTATCGGTCGTTGTCCTCAGATCCAAAAGAAAGCCTGAGATATTTTCGTTCTCAGCTCTTTTCGAAAACTTTTCCGATCTCCCAAATACTATACTAGATCTATAAGAAAAAA
>NC_046663.1:101015473-101030870 GCF_010883055.1 Belonocnema kinseyi | reverse complement strand
TACATGCCTCGGACTCACGCTACTATTGACATTTTTTGTAATGCTACAACTATTTTCATAGAAAATAAAGCTAATGTTACTATATCCTGAAATTCATCGCTTATATGCAACTTTTTTTCTTTAGACATATATTCAAACTTCTTCGCTAATTGGCTAAATCCTTCCCAAAATCGCAATTTCAAAAAACTTTAAAGATTTTGAAAAGATTTAACCGTTCCAACGCGATTTAATAAAATCTCTAAGGGCTCAAACTATTTTCACAATTGCAATATATTTGAAATATCTTATAGTATTTTACAAAATTCCAAAAAATTTCAAGGGATTATAAAGGAGTATCAAAGATATCAAAAAGTCTCAAGGGATTTTATGGTGTAAACTGTAATTTAAATGGAATGCAATTTTAATTGATTTCTATGGATTTCATGGGATTCTATAGGAGTCTCAGAGGATTTCATACATTTAAACATTTTTAAAGGAATTTAAAAAAATATTAAAAATTTCAAGATTTTGTATGGGACTTAAAAAGATACACTATATATTAATTACTCGAAAGAAAACGAAATTGGATATATTTCAATGTTCAAAGAAAAAGTATAACACGTGCGCGTATGGCACTGGTCAACTTTAGGTGAATTTTTCTCGGAAAGCGGTTTTACGAAGTTCTAACTTCGAAAATGCCCCGTTGACTAGATTTTCACATATTTTGTTTTAAAATATTCGGAGAAATTTCGTGAGATTTAAAAAAGAAATTTCTAGGATTATAGAAAATTTCAAAAAATTGACAAATTTCTAAAGAATTTAAAATGATTTCGTTAGATTTCAATGAATTTTCACGGTATTTATAAAATTTCAAGAAACTTTACATTCTTTGATGGACTCACAGGATTTCCAAATTGCAATAGATTTCAATGGGTTTTGGTAGATCTCAACGGATTAAAAAGCTTTTTAGATACAGATTTAAAGATTTTCTGCGGGATTTGACTTGATTTTTGTGGGATTACTGGGGATTTCATCATTTTTAATGGATTCAAACATAATTCAAGGTTTTTAAAAAGAAATATTTCAGAGCATTTCAGAATATATCAATTTCCTCCATTTCCTTGGGATTACTGGGGATTTAATTAGATTTCTAGAGATCTTGAAGTTTTTTTTAGAGATTAATACAGAATTTTAAGGGCATGTTACACACTCAAATACCTGTATTACTGATTTCACTTTATCGGTTCACTGAACTTTATTTTTTTGAACTTAAGAACTTTTTAGTAAATAAAATATCGGACTTCAATTTTGGAAAATTTATCAGAAGACCATACACTACGTACCTACGCCTATGTACTTCATTTTAGTAGGAATGTTACTAAAAATTATTTTCAAAACTGAATTTAAGTGGGCAACATGTTTTGACACATTTTCTTTGTGAACTTGAAATGTTTTGAACCTAAGAACTTTTTTATATTTAAAATATCTGCGAGATGTAAAGAACGCGCATAAACGTAATTTACTGTTGGCTCTTGCATTTGTAGAAGTTTGGGGCCGATATTTTACATATAACCAAAGTTCTTAGGATCAACAAATTTCATCGTACAAAGAAAATATGTCAAAAAATGGTTCCAGTTTTAATTTCTTTGAAAATAATTTTGAGTGAAATTTCTACTCAAATGAAGTACATAAACGTAGTTTATGGTCTTCTGATACATTTGCCCAAATTTCAGTCCGATATTTTATTTACAAAAAAAGTTCTTAAGTTGAAGTTCAAAGAAAATCCAGTAAACTGAAAAAGTGACGTCGGTAATATAGGCATTTGAGTGTGTCACATGTCCTTAAGGGGTTCATAGGATTTCAAAGGAAAGTATAATATTTCAAAGGAAATATATGAGGTTTAAAAAGATTAAAGAGTCTTTTTTAGCTCTGAACTGAGTCCGAGCCATGATACTATTTGCGATTACACCAATTTATTTGGAATTCTATACATATAAATATTGACAACCTGGTTTACGAAAGTAGATCTTGAAAATTAAAAACAACCTTTGAATGCCCTACAAATTAGGAAGCAAAGATACGATTATCAGAGGGTTCAGAAGAGTTACATTTTTTTAAATCGATAATTGAAAGCATTAAATTGAAATAAAATCTGTATAATAGAGAATATTTGTTATTTCCGATGAAAAATTATAGAGAAGTCGACGATATTAGTTACTAAGGCCAGAAAAATGTTGATGACTCGACTTTCTATAAAATTGCTGGGAACTCTGAAGCTCACGAATTATTATCCCTTTTTATACTTTTATGAGATTCTTAACAAGCGTGTGTACAGTCAGCATCTTTCTGGAAAAGTAATTGTTTGAACAAAGGGCTTGTTGAACCGCAATTATTTATTCCAGAGGCAACTGACCACATTTCCGTCTCTCTGGGCTCTGGGGTCGAGTGTAATGTAAGTAAAAGCCTTTTCGGTTCGCCTGGCAAGAACTCGTAATTCAGACATGTCACTCTCTTTCCTGGGTAACTGACTGGTCTTTAGCCGAGACCTCTAAACAGTCTAAACTCTCAACTCTAAAGTTCAAGATATAGAAGTGCATAGAATCAAGATTCTAGATCTGGAATCTGGAGACCAGATGATCCACCTGGTCTTTGCACTCTGCAAAGATTTTACGCCTCTTTCATCTTCACGGAATCCAGATAGAATGCTATGCTTGGGGACCTCTGGGTTCTTTCTCACACCAAAATTCTAAAATCTAAACAAGGCTTCTGCCCTCATTCTTTGTTGACCTTCGATTTCACTGAACTAGTGCTGTAATAGAAAAGAAGGGAAGGTATATGGGCTTTCGTTTCGAATTTCGATCCCCCATCCAGGCTATATGTTTATTTTTAGCTTAGGTTTGAAAAGAAGTGTTTCAACACCTGGATTTTTGTGAAAAGGACAGCTATTTGGCAAACAATGAAAATTACTCATTTTCATTGCTTGAATTAAGAATATAATTATTGTATTGTCAACTTAAAAATGTCCTAGTTTTCATTAAGTTTTTTTTGCTTCAATTATAAAATTTGTTGTACGTTAATTTTTTTTTCTTTCTTTTAACATTTATATTTACTGCTAGGGGTGGGGTAGTTTAACAGTTTTTGTGACGTAGGTAGTGGGTTTAATGCAGAATGTTACAACACACATGAAAAATATAAGTGTGTAACAATTTTTCGAAATACGGTGAAACTCTTCTATAACCCAGCGCAGCACCTGTTCCACCTACCTGCGACGCGACGTCAATTCTCGGAAGGGCTATTGAAGGGTCTCACTTTACTTAGAAAAATTAAAAGTAGTGATTTTATTTTACAAGGAAAGTCAACAAATATTATGTATATACATTTTGTGTTTTATTGTAGATATTTTTCCAAATTTAATCGAAGAAAAAATGTTGACTTAAAGGGGGGGGGTTGTATTTTTGACCTTATCCTGGAGGGGGGGGGGTCAACATTTGTGTAATGTCTGTAAGAAAGAATAGGACGTCGAAAAAGTGTTCAAAATAGCGTGACAAAGTTTTAAAGCCGCCCCAAAGTGATGCATTTCTTAAGATTTCTATTCGTTTTTTTTAAATTGGATATTTAGAAGCTTAAAAATAAGATGCAATTTGGATTTAAAATTTAAGGCACGTACATCCTTTTTCATGTATTCTCATTTAAGCAGTTTTTTTTTGCATTATTCCTTAAGAAACTTTTTAAAGCAAACAAATCTGTATGCTTTCAATTGTATGTTCTTGTTTCTTTATAGGCTTTGTCTAGTCTAGTCGTCCTGAAAAAATGGGGGAGTTGGAAAAGGGGATGGACCAACCGCCCCGCTAGCCAAGCTTATGAAAAATATTGGAACAGTCATCCCGCATTTCGGGACGAAAAGACACTTCGTTCTTTTAAATATAATATTTCTTCAGCTGATTTTTAAAATGAACAAATTTATATGCAATTTTAGTTTTTCGGCGAAAAAGTCGAATGCTCTAAAAGTGCCTGGCATTAAAAATCCTTTCAAAATTATTTTTGATAGAGGCTTTTATCTTTACCTTGAATCATTAGAATTCATCTTGCTTTAATTTTAAAACTTAAACTTGATTGCACATTTGAAAAATTTTAAGTATTTTTACATTGGAATTTTAATTTATAAAACTTACCATTTGGGTGTATTGTATAATCACAATCTTAATTTTTTCAATTTCAAAATATTCGAGCGTTATTTCTTATAAACTTTCAAAAACTTAACATCGAGTGCTCCCCATTTTGAGAGATGATCCTATGTCTATTCCTTCGATAAAAATAAAATAAAGATAGGAATGTAATGTAACAAAATGGACCCGATCAGTATGAGTGCCAGAACTTTTGATTAAACCAATCAGAATTCTAATTACTTTAGCCAGAAATAATAGAAAGGGCATATTTAACCAGAATTCTGGTTGATTTAACCAGACATTTTTTTGAGTGGAGTATACGTTTTTACTAAAAATGAACGAACAAATGATTGATTTTTATGAAACAGCAAACTTCTTTATAAATATTAAACAAATATTACAGATTTTTAATCCTTGAAATAGTGAAAGAATGATATGTTCATCCCATGAGTTTTATAGCACTATCAAAGCAAAGTTAATTCGATAGAAGGAAGTTGGTATAAAATAATTACGGCGAATTTTCGAGAAACCTCACTTTTCACTTTGTGAAAACACATAAGGTTTGTGTTCACGTGAGGGGACATAGATACACGCGTACGCATTTGAGATCTGTGTAACTCTGTTTTGTCGGGCGGAAATCCGCTTCAGACCCTCCTGTAATTATTATCAGACACGGTTACCTGCGGGTCCTTACACCTTACATTTAACTTTAGCCGAATATATGTTGCGTGCGCCCTGTGCTTTTTGAACCATACCTCAACCCAGCATATCTACTTAACTGCTCCGTGAAATATTCCTTTGTCTTTGAGAAACTGATTTTCTAACTTCCGTTTTTTCCCCCGCTTTGACACTCCTCCCTGTGATTTTACATGCTCCCAAAACTAAGACAAAACAATTTGATTTATGTTTTACATTGGGGCGTTTATAATTCAAAAATTCTATTACCGAAATTTTCCGACATAGAATTGAGGGTTCATTTCCATGCAAAAAATTTTATTAAAAATGTCATCACAGGTGTCCTGAATGCTAACGAAATTTTTAGCTCAAACGAACCCTATAAATGCCGATAATTGTAAGTAAAATTAATCTTGAATTAGGGAATGAAGGGTGTAAGTGCCAAAATTCGAATGTACAGCATCTATATCGTATGTAATATGCATTATTTTAGAGCTAATTTTAAGTATGAAAATAAGATCGAAAAAACAGTCTCGAGTGGTACTAAAATGAGACAGCAGGTGGAAACCTAAAGTAATTTCCTTTACATTGAAAATAACAGCATGAAGTTATCCGACTCAAAAAAAGGACGCATAAAAATGATACCACAAGAAAAGAGATCTCTTGTTTTTACTGTAAACCATGACAGACCTTGCTACACAGTAAAAATAAATACTTAAAGTTATATTCGACTTAATTTCAGATTTGACTTGAATTAAGAAAGTACCTGAATTTAAGTGTGCAAACTATCTTGAATAAAGCACTAACTTTTCTTAAATAAGAAATCAGCATTTTTCTACTGGAATAAAGTAAAGTATCCTCCTAAATTTTAATATTCAGTTCTGAAAGTAAGTTGAAGGCAACCTGAAATAACCTGTAAGGCTTTCGTCACCTAAAATAAAGGAATATACCTTTCCTGAATTTCAGCTTCGTACTGCCTTGCATGACGTTACAGAACGCTGGCGGTATTATACAGCTCGTGGCTATTTATTCTAGCCGCATCCTACTCTAATACTCGTCGCGTTGGTCAGTGTCGGCTATGATACTATGTTTCCATAATTCGAGGAGTTTTCGTTTCACAGATTTAAAAAAGTGTTGCAGCAAAATCAGTTCCAGTTATCAGCCAATATTTGGATTATTAAACCTATCAAAGTAATTAAATTATTATAAAACTTTACTTCGCAGCGTTAGCGCCCTTTCAATACATTACGAAACGCAATTGCCTGAAGATTTTGGACCGCACCTGCCCCCAATATACCGTTTTTCCATTTGCCCTACTTTTCCTGTATTTTCTTACAAGTTTGAACCCAGCTCGTATATTTTCTAAAACGAATAACTATTATATAAAAACAGCTGAAGAGTGTCAGTAAGGTGTGAAAAACTCCTGGTTTTTAGTTAGAATATTACCCTTCGTTTCAGTTAGGATAGTGTATTAACTTAAGATTACACTAGCTTTCAGTATAAATATATTCTTAATTGAAGAGCGAGCACACCTGCATTTCAGGTCATGCCTCCCTGAATTTCAAATAGCCCCGACCTGAATTTCAGGAATCTAATTCCCTTAGTTTAATGTTCAGATGTAATTCTTAATTTCAGATTGCATATGCTTCTTTTTGTGACACCTTAAAATAAGCCGAATTTTCTACTTAAATTAAGTTTTTTTTGCTGTGTACCAACTATCATAGATAAAAACTACGAATAATTTTATTTAGTTATGTTCGTAAAAGACATGATCTTGCTTATTCATTTAAAAATGGTTTTGTTATTATATAATAAACCCTCAATATGTATATGCTTTACATTCTTAAATGTACCTTTGTAAATTATAAAAGGGACATTCATTTTTGAACGAAATGCAAATTTTTAAATCATAATCTTGTTTCCAAGTGGTCATTTTAAAGCTTATTCTACGTGGATTTAGCCTATGGATATTCACCATTTTTCTGATCAGTTTATTCTTCCATATTCCGCCTTAGAGTAAATTATTCTCTTTTAAAAATTAAAACAATTATATTTTTATAGTATGCAATTTTGGTCAACTTATAGCTGGATCCTTTTTTGTGGGACAGACTGTAAATATAACATTATCTTTAATTTTTAGCAAAGATGGTTGGTAACACTGAGCACAATTCATGATGTATTTTTTTTCGAAAAGCGAGATGATATTTATTGAAAAATTAAAAATAAATGTAAAAAATTCTAGCTTTTAAAAAAAATTCCCGCCTTTACCGGTGCTCGAAATTTCAGGCTAATTCCCGCTTTTTCAACAATGGCCACCCTGCGAAATTTGACACTTGCGCCTTTTGCCCTACAAATGTTTTTAAAAAACTAAAAATAACGAAGATTTAGACACTGCTTTTCTGCAGATTCTTCTCTCAAATTTAAATTACATATTCAATGCACACTGGCTGTAAAGATTTATCTTTGGCAAACTGTTACTTGTTAATAAAAATATGTTCCAGGATAGAACTTCTAATTAATAAGTACATCACGCATGCATAATTTGCGAATCTTGGAACATATCTTTCTTTGAACGCGCCTTCTGGGAACATTCCTGGCATCGGAATTCCTGATCTCTTGGTAGTGCAACATTCAGCTCGCGGTAGTTAGCCAAGTAACTAATTATAAGCAGGCAGATAACATGAAATGCAAAAGTGTGTCTAGGCGGCCGATAAGGACACTTCCTAGTGCGCAAACAATTCTCGGGGGTAAAAATGAAGTTTACGTTAAAATGCGCAAACCGTTGGCGAGTTCAGGAAGGAAATCATCGACCGTGTCACATCAAGTTGCTTAATGCAATATAAGGTTTTGCTAAAATAGTTGTCTCCAACTACAATTTTTGTAACGAAAAATATTTTTACTTTTGAACTAATATTGTTTGTCTAAAACGCGTGCAAGCAGGGTGTCCAGTGTCCACTAGAATAGGAGAATCGGGAAATGATAGTTAAGTGAAATTATTTTTGTCTGGAGATTGTGTACATTGCTAATAAGTTCACACATCCCAAATAATAGAACGGTTGCTTTTAAATACATACATTTTCAAAGTTTCATAATTTTTAATTGTTCATTTTCGATTTCAAATGTTATCAAGTTTTGAGTCTTTTCCATTAAAAATTGTTTAATGTTTTTAGAGTAATAAACTATGGCGGTTTCAAGTTTTGATCAGTAAAAATGTGAGTAATTTTATTTGTTGATCATATGATTTTTTTAAAGCAAAATATATACAATTACTTTAAATGTCACTTGATTCTGAAAATTGAAAAAAATAGGTTCAAAATCTCTTAGTTTTGCAATGTTCAATACGGAACGCTACAAATAAAAAAATCTGCAGCTTTTAATGCTTTTAAACAAATTATTACATTTTAATTTTTCAGGTTTTCGAGTTTAGATTGAACAATTCCAAGCCCTTCAAACTTGAAATTTTTCAGTAATGTTATGAATCAAATTTTATCATGAGCTTGAAACACTGTACCTCGCATTTCTAATTCATTATTATATGACATGCATAGTCGATATTAAAACACCCAATGCGGAGAAAATGGTTTTTCTAATTGAGAAATTGAGATTGTCTAATTCTAATAGGAAATACATTTGATTCTAATTTTTGTTTCATTGTGAAGGCGACTGGCTTAAAATTAAAAATATTAAGACATTACGAGAATCTTAGATACAAATTAAATCAGTTCAAATGCTTAATTTTCATGTATAGTACAATCAATGAATACATTAAACAGGCAAAATTTAGAAGTCCTTAACAACAGCTCCGATTTTGATAATTTTTTTTAATTTTGTTTTTTTATATTATTTAAAATCAGAATCCTTTCGGAGGGGGCAAACAATTATTTATATTGTTTAAACAACATTTATGATATTTAAACAAAAATTAAGTTTTGTCTCCATTTTTTTTTTTAAATCTCTTTATATAGTAATTTTAGATTAAACAAAAGTTGTTAAAATAAATTGTATATCAATAATTATAGATTTACATCGTAAAAATTTGCTGTGTGGGTCAAGAAATATGTAGGTGTTTGACACACTATTGCGTTAAATTTGGTTAAAAATTCATCTTTTAAGGTATAAAATTAATCATTTTGGTCGAAAATTCCACTATTGTGTTAAAAGTTAAAGTACTTTGTTAAAAATGTATTGTTTGGTGCATGGCTTTAGTTAAAAATTGATATATTTGGTTAACAATTTTGATTTTTTCTAAAGTCGTTGACTTTTGTTTGAGTGTTTATTTTTTAAATAAAAATTAAACTATTTCAGGTGAGGATTCATCAATTTAGTTAAAAATTCATCTATTTGATTAAAACTTTAATTATTTTATTAAATATTCGGTTTTAAAAAAAAAATTTTTTTTTATCGAAAATTATATTATTTCATTTTTGGTAAAATTTATTTTTCTCAAAAGAAAATGCAACTATTTGGCCCAAAATTTATCTTTTATAGTTGAAAATCCAATAGACTGTTTAGAAATTTATATATATATATATATATATATATCTTATCTTTCCTCTTTCTCCAAAAAATTAATCTTCTCGGTTGAAAATTTATGTTTTCGGTCAAAAATTAAATTATTTAGTACAAAATTATTCTGTTTTGAGAATAAGAAAGTTTTGTCAAAATTAATTTTGATTTTTTTTAAATTTCAAAAAACTGTTATTCACATTTATATTTTCCATGTATTTTTGGACAGCCCATTCTAAATACTTTTGAATCCCCTATAATAGTTTTTCGCAAGGGTTATAGTTATTACTAAAGTTCTGAAATAATTAATTATAAATAATTTTGATCTCTTCGAGATATTATCATGAAAGGAGACCATGGGAAAGTAATTTTGGAAATCGATAGTTTCAGAGTTGTTTGTGAATATTTAGGGAAAAGAAGGTAACAAGTTGTTGAGACAGTAAAAATAGATGAAATGTCCATGTGGCGTGGTAATGAAAAAGGTAATGTATTCGTTTAACTCGCATAATAAACAAGCGTGGTATTGCTATTATCCATTGCGATTAATCGTCGACGATTAATCATATCTCTGATACGCAGAATATTAATGAAAATGAAATTTTCAGTTTTTTGTATATGTGAGAAAAGCACAAAATTATTTACATTTAATAAAATATTTTTTAAAAATACTGATAAATAAGTCTTCATAAAATTTTATTTATTTAAATTTCAATATATTTTCAGTAATACCTGATATAGAATATTAAATTTCTCACCATTAATTGTCTAAATACTAAATAAATAGACATTTCTAATTGTGTTATGTAAATTAATTTTATGTCACTGTTCTATTATATTAAAAAAATGATAAGTAATTATTCGAAAAATTTTACTGCATTTTGATTTAATTTTTAGCTATTTATGACTGCAATATGAATTAAAAATATAAATATCTGTTTTTTTTTAAGTTTTTGATGAATATGTAAAATATTTTTTACACTTAAATATCATTACAATTGTTTAAACAATAGAAATACTTGTTGGCTCCCTTTAAGAGATTTCTGATTTTAAATAATATAAAAAAAAAAATTAAAAAAAAAATAGTTCAGAATATTAAAATCAAAATTGTTCAGCTTTGAAAATTTTAACTTTCAATTTTTAATGACCAGAAAAAAACCCTGGAAATGGCAGGGAATATTTATCTTAGATTTATTTTTTGGCGGTATTAAATGTTACTGTTTTTCCAAAAGGGAAAGCTTTTTGAAAATTTGCTATTGCTTATTTTTTAAACAAAATACTCTCTGGGAAAGGGTTTAGTAATATTCTGTCATGTACATTACAAGATGAGAATGATAAATGACATCGAATCCTTATAAATTGGAAGACCTAGTAGAATGACATGACTTTTATTTGAACCGACTTTCTGATTCAGAACAAAATATAAAGATCTTAAAGAAGTTAATTTTTTCCGGACATCAATTGGAATTTCTTGGTTCCACTATGAATTCTCGTTTCGGTCTGCGAAGTTTGAGCGATTTCGAAATGGCAATATAAGAATGTTAATATTGAAATCATTAACATTTTGGCATAATATTTCATGTTTAGTTGTCCAGTTGAAGTAAAAAGTGGAAATTCCTATTATTTACTTTTTTTAGATACCAACATTTTCCATGTCGCTCAAGTTCGCAACTTTTGCTGCGTCTTATTATTTTCAAGTCTTATTTATTCAGTGGTTACCGGGGCAACTTCATGGAATTTTATTTTGTTTAACAGCTCCGTTTTACAATAAGGATATTGAGATGCATTTTTTATGTTGCCTGTGTCATCAAATACCAAAATATTTAAACCAGACGTTCGAGGAATGTTAGCAATCTTTCCGAGTTTTTGCATGTACATTTTAGAGTTCGTGGGCAGACAAATTAGTCTTCCGAAAAGGATATTGGGATGATCCTTTTTCTGATATTGTCCGACATCGGCTGCAAGTAACTATTGTGAAATAAATTGCAAGAACCGAGCGTTTACAGAAAAGTTAGAATTTTTTCCAGAATTTCCGGGTATATACTAAGTGAAGAAAATGCGAGAACACAGTAAACCCCAGAAATGAATTTTATCTTTCAAATAGATAAAAACGTTGCATCACGTTTATCTAACGAAAGATAAAATTTATCTGAAAAAGGTAAAATTCATACAAAAAATCTGCCCGCTTCACGGGCACATTTTCATCGCGCGCGGCTTGCTTCGCTCGCAAGTTTGAGCGCGCCTAGGGCGCGCGACGATTTAATCTCGCGCTTCGCACTCGATAATAGGTTACCTCTCGCTTCGCGCTCGAACATAATTACACCTCGAGCTTCGCGCTCGGATATTTATTCTTTGCATTTGGAATGCTTGGAAACAACTTTATCAAAAAGATCTCTTTTAGATAGCAGTATTTAAATGCGTCTTCATATTCTGAATTGTCTATTTAATCAAGTATAGTAAAAGATTAAGTTTCTCAAAGCTCTGTAGGCTTTAAGGTACACATTCTCATCGTGACACTCGCGCTGCGCGCTCGATTTCCGACAGACATTTGTAAACAGGTTTTCTTGGATTTTTTTCTCGCAACTTTCGTCGTTTTTCCACACATTTTTTTTATCTTACTTTTTTCAACGTTATTTTTCACGAATAAAACAAAAAGTACGCGTCCTATTAGGAAGTGATTCTTAACGAAATTGTAGATCTTTTTTGGGATAACCATTTTTGTTAATTCATCTTTTTTCATATCCTACATAGTTTGTCCACAAAATGGAATTTTTTATTTTCCATTATTTTTTGTGCAATCAAAATTTGAAATTTCGATTTTTGAAGAAAATCCAAAAATTGGTTATGATAATCCTGTAGGGCTTTCGAAAAGAAATGTTTTTCTTTTCTTGACATTTTTTCATATCATGCGTTTATCGGCTTTAAATTTTGATTTTCGGTTGATTAAAAAAATTTTGAAAACGCTATAACTCTGCAAATTTTCTTTTTATCGAAAAAAGTCATGAGGATAAATTGTTTGTTCTTTATAATACTATAAATATCCATACATAGAATTTTTAAATTCAGAAAAAAGTGGTCTCAAAAATTTTCAAAATGCGCTCACTTTTTGAATTTTTATCAAAAGAGCTGATTCACGAACTCGTCCTTTCTTCTAGGACCTAAAAAAAGTGTGCCAATGATGATTTTTATTCGTTCATTTTCTCGAGAGTTATCGTGTTTACGGACGAACAAACAGACAGACGCCATCGTAAAAACCTGATTTTCGGACTCAGGGGGTCTTGAAACGTGGAGATCCGTTGAAAAAGTGTGATGTCAAATTTCCGACAATTCTAATACTTTCTCAATCATAAATGATGAGAATGTAAAAAGATAAAGTTTATCTGACGTAAATGTTTTTTTGACGTAGGTTATATGTCAGACGGCTGCGTCAATTTTCACAGGAAAAATGTCCTTCACAAATTTAAAAATCTTCGCGGTATTCAATTTTAAATATTCTTACTTTATTTTACTAATTTTAAACCCAAAAACCACTCACCTACACTTACAGAATACACAGTATGTACTTTGGTTAGTTTATACTAAATAGTGTTTGTTTACAGTTTTTGAAGTCTGCATCAGAGCCGATAGAAAACTGAAGATTTGTTCAACAAAAGTAAGGGACTGAAGTTGGCTGAGGGTTCTTACTCAGCCATCTTCAGTCCCTTACTTTTGTCTGACATATAACCTATGTGAAAAAAATATTTACGTCAGATGAACTTTATCTTTTTTCAGATAAATTTTATCTTTCGTTAGATAAATGTGATGCAACGTTTTTATCTTTTTGAAAGATAAAATTTATTTATGGGCTTTACTGTGAACCGAATGATTATAGGACAGGTAGAATTTTTTCGAATATCAAATATAGTTTATTTCATTAAAATAATAAATATGGTGGTTTAATGAGTTATTACCATCTAAAATCATATGCTAGATTATTTTTACGATAGTTGAATATCAAAAAATTGATTAGTTTAATTTACAAAAATTTATGTTTTCGTTTATAAACGTTGCGAACTTCAGTGACATCATTTTCCAAATGTGAAAATGATCCAATTTTGTATTTGCTAAATAAGTATCGAACTTGAATGTTGTTATTCCTTAAAATTATTTTCAGGATTTGGTGGGAATATTGGTTCAAGTTTTGCAATGAAGGTTTTTTTTTTAAATCAAGGTTAAAGGAAAATTGAATTTCTTTTTCGCATAGAGTCGCCGAGCAGCGGGGATCTCGAGGCTGCGTGAGCCGTGAGTTCGATGCTCTTTTATAATACGAAGTGCATGTTGCAGAAACGTTATCGATCCTTCGGTTTGAACGGTTCTGCGGATGCTGCGAGGCAATCGCGAACATTACGATACAAACTCGTCCGAAGCAAGCCACCTGAGCACTTATCGTGAAATGCATCCGCATAGGCCGTAGAACACTGGGTTGGTTCCATACTCCCATGGGCTCTCAGACCTCCCGTTGGTATTTAAAAGGGAAGGGGAGATAATTCAAGATGCAATATCATCTTCCTGGTGGCTTTGATAGTTTCGCTTCGAAAGACCGCTATCGCAGATTCAACTAATCAAATTCAGTTCATACAGCAATGATCTCACGTTAAGGTACTTCTTAATCGACTCTTATCAATTGACGAAATATTTGATAGTGTCCCGTATTTAGTAAATTAAAATTAAGTAATAATTTTAATAATTTAATTTAACTTTTCTTCATTTAATACAGTGCCGAATAAAATTTCACTTTGGCTTATTTTTATTAAATGATATAGATTGGAATGGTTTAAATATGTTTGATGGAAAAATTGATAAGAAGTTTGAGGTGTTTCAGAGTGACAAATTGCAATTTTTTATGCGTTTAATTTTGGAATTTGTGTGATTTTGATTATTACAGACCCTAGAATCCGTTTTATTTAACACAGAAAAAACGTTTACGGTAACTTTGACCATATAATATGGATTTAATATGACAAGTGAGAAATAAGGAAATTCTTACGCAAATTTTATAGCGGAATTATCCATAAATGTAGCATCATCGTTACCATTGAGTATGCTAACCTAATTCTGCGTCGGGGAAAATTAGACGTGCGATTATTATTGTCTATAGGTATATTAATTTCTATAAAAGTAGGAGGAAGAGTGCCAAGAAGTAAGAATATTCTTACCACACTCGATGGAAATAGCGATTCGAGACTGTCGAATTTTTACTTTTATAGCCAAGGATTAAAAATTTGAAATGAAATTTGTTTAATTTTGAAATTTCCGCTGAAAAAATTAGAAAATTAGAATGTATAGATTTCGATGAATTTAGATATCTAGAATTTTTCTTAAAAAGTTTTAAATTGAAATAAATATCATGTACATATCTTGTAAGCGGAGCAAGATACGCCCAAACAGACAACAATTTTGGATTCTACTCCAGAGTTATATGCATATAGTATATGATTCATAATGATGCAATATTATATACAATGAATTTGCTTTTAATAAATGATTTTAATATATTGAAAGTTAAATATTGTGGGGCAGTGTGTTAAAAATCCCCTTAATATTCGATCATCTCGTCAAATATTAATATTTCAGTTCTCTCTATTTTGAATGAAAATAAAATTTTAGATGATTTTCAAATGTATTCTTTATAAAGGTGATCACATTTTTTGCATTTGAAGATTAAAACATGAAAATGTAGAGCTTTTTAATTCCGAAGAAATATATTTTGTACACTTACAATTTCAGAACCATTAAATTTGAATTTAGAAATGAGAAATTAAATTTTTATTTTTTGTAATTTTTATAATTTACAGTTTTTTTAAATTTCATAGAATTCAGATTTCATACTTCTAAATTTTATGGCATTATAATCTCGAATTTTTCAAAAATGTGTACAATTTTTCAGGTTTGGATCCTTTTGAGCTTTAGAATTGAATTTAAAAATCTTCAGATTTTTACTCTTTTACTTAGAAACGTTTAAAGCTTGAAAAAATGATAAACCAATGAATTAAACTTGAGGATTAAAAAAAAATTGGAACATCTAAATTGTCCTA
>NC_046663.1:100999838-101015373 GCF_010883055.1 Belonocnema kinseyi | reverse complement strand
TAAAAATATCAAATCCCATAGAATATTTTTCAATCCTCTTTAGTGCCAAATGTTCCTCAATTATAATTGCATTATTCCGATTGATACGCTTTCTTATTGGATCAGTGCATTTACTAACCGGCTTTAGACTGCCTAGATTCCCCTCGCTTTACCCTTACTATAAATATAAAGGACATAAAATCTATTTATCGTCATTTTCTTTTATAAAAATTTCATTAAAAAAAAATAGATATATATTTATATTAATAGCTATGGTAAAATGGGAAAACTATAACAGAATTTAGAGAAAATCAGAGGTGTGAAAAAATTCAAAGTTTTTCAATTTTTACCCTAAAATTTGTGTTCAACAATTCAATAACCTCCCTGGTACCGGTTTTCAAAAAATTCGGTCCTTTATGGAACTTTTGAAACAGTTGATCTCAATCTTAGATCAAAAATTTGTTCTGGAATCTTATTATCAGCGACCTGAAAAAATCCTTAGTATCGAATAGCCTTAAAATTTAGTTACTATAAAAAACTTGAAAGTTTTAAACGTACGGATGGCTCAAATTGTTCGAGTCAGCTCGACTCAAACTTTCAAGCTTTTGCACGCACCCCTAGAGAAAATGAATGAAAGAGTCTTCAACATTCCTAAACGGCTTTTAAGATGCCCGTATTTTGTTTATCAAACGCGTATATGATTTACACGTGATGTACTTGCGCGTTTAGATATGGCTCGTTAGAAACTCATGTAGGGTTTAGTAGTTTAGTACCTTTGATCATTTTTCTCCCTCGTCTGATAAGTGAACGATTGAACGCTCGTGTTGCTTCATTGCCGTATAAAAACACTCCCCAGACCCTGTTTTCCGGTAGCGATGAACTTGCAGTAAAAAAGTGAACGTCCTTCCATAATAGTGTAATAACCAAAGGAAGTGGAGCAGTTGACTTATCAAGACACAAATACTTTTTTCTACTCCCATATGTATAAATTGGGACTTTTATTTTCTGTGCTAGAACCTGCATTTATATTTCAAACGGAAATTCATTTTTCAAAAATTTTCACTTAATTTTAAGAGATTTAAAGTTTTTAGAATTGCGATCTATTTGTTAATTAAAACTGTAACGAGTTGATCTTGATCATTTACAAACTGAAATGAAGTAATAAATCTTCAATATAGTAGATTCTGTCTAGCAGCGAGGATACTTGATGAAATCCATAGACTCCTGTTACCGTCTGTAGCGACCACCTTCCTAGCTATTTTTAATAATTAGTTTCAACTATTTCTGGTTATAGTTACAGAGAACATTATTGAATATTTTGAGCTGGCACTTATTTCATTTCTTATACTTTATGCCTTTTTGCTCTGAGATTCGCGAGTCGGGACGGTTAAGTACGCTTTTGCCATGCCAGGCCCAGGATGACGATGAATTCGTCATCAAAACCTCAGTTCGTTTTCGTCTCTCAAACTATGTGAATCTCGCTCTGCTTATTCTTGATTAAAAGTGTTTTTCAGTTATTTAAATTACAGAGTTTTATTATTTATGTACCTT
The DNA here is from genome assembly GCF_010883055.1 of Belonocnema kinseyi. Taxonomy (NCBI): domain Eukaryota; kingdom Metazoa; phylum Arthropoda; class Insecta; order Hymenoptera; family Cynipidae; genus Belonocnema; species Belonocnema kinseyi. The sequence continues at coordinate 101,013,843 of NC_046663.1, read as the reverse complement.
ATTCTGCCTCACCGCCATTGACCGATAGCTTCTATATATATATATACACTTACACTCTCAATTTAGCCACTCGCGGTTTAGTAATTTCTTGAACTGCTGACCTACGAAGTTTCCAAGGGTGTGGGACGACAGACGATTGTGACTTTTGTCCGAAAAACACCATAAAAAATGAGATATATTAAGATAGTTCATAATTCATATCAAGCGAAATATAGTTACTTAACTACTTTATCGTTAGGAATTAATTTACCCTGCTAGCAGGAAATCAGTTTGCGAATGAGTTACGTCGTCTCTAGCTCTTAGATACCACATTTTTCATGCGTTTACCTTTTCCAATAAATTCATCGCGCCCCTTGCAGCGAAGTTAACTTTATGAATGAATGATCTAGTCGTACAAAGAAGAGGCTTATACGAACACGCCCCTGACCTGACTATGTTCGCCTCTTTTTCACTGTCTAACCTCAAAGATTAAAAAAGCCGGGCGTTAGATAGCGACTTGTAAATTCTACAAATGCAGATGGATGTAGGCACAAGGCGTAAGCTAATCGCGCAGGGACCAACGCGTTACCAAAGCCAGTTCTCATAACACTCTCGCTGTTGATTCTTCCTCTCGTTGCCACATGCAGGAACACGCCCTGCGAAATGATTTACGATATAATTGGATAAGTTAAGGCGAGGTACTGGTGGCTTGCTGAGCACGAGAAAAACTAACACGCGTTGCTCCAGCACAGTGTTTTTTCTGTCTTTTTTCGTTTTATTTTAAAGCCCCGGTTCTAAAGATCTAAAGGCTTCACTTAACCCCTGACCCACGGAGTTGTTTATTCCCTCTTTATAACGCTTGTCACTCGCTTTTTAACAAGCAATGGTCAGCGAGTGAAAGCTTACCACAGAAGGCCGTTTTCATGATTCACTTTCGTTCGGACACCTGATTACCTCAATGTCAATTAACGTTATCAGCAATCTTTAGGTTCAGGTACTCTTAATTTTAAAAGAGCGGGTTTTGCATTCTTCAAGTATTTTGGTCTTTTCCTACATGATTCTGTTTTTAAAACTTTTTTTATGCTATGTATATGTTTTGCAATATTATTTTTTAGTTAAAAAATCGAGTAAGGCTGTATATGAGTTTCTTGCAAATCACATGATTTTTGCAATTACAGTTCTATAACATAGAAAACTTTGAGGAATTGACTGACAGGCAAATCGCTAAATTTTTAAGTAATTTGACCTTCTATAAGTAGGGCTTGTCATTTTGAATTTAACAATTCTGAGAACATATTTTCCATGATAATATAGTGACTTCCGTTTACTGAACATCACCTTGGAATCTGCCATACACTGGACCCGACATTTAAAAAAAATTTTTTAATTTGACGTGGCATTCGAATGCAGCAACTTCATTCAATAAAGTTTTAGATTATGTGTGTTTTACGTAATTCGCATCAATTTTGAAATGTATTCTGCCATATTGGAACAGCTATATTGCATTTTCTTGCAAGTCGTTATAAAATTACTTTCATCTTAATCGCACAATTTTGTGCTGATTATTTCGATGCCTCAATTCCATACCGTCATTCAGGTCATATGCTTATATACAGGACCTGCAGTTATACGCCGACCAAACGCGACGTGGTGCAGTATGGAATATAAATTTACAAGTCGGTTAAAAGGGTTTGATCCTTATCGCATTCTTTTTCATGATTATATAGTAAAGAAATTTTTCCATTTTTTGAACATTTCAACATTCGACATAATCGCCTCGCCATTTTGTATTGTAATGTTAAATCAGAGAAGGATTAGACTATGTGTTTTATTGCAGTCGCATCATTTTTCATGATAATACAGTTTTTAAAATTTGTAGAACATTTTGCTCACATAGATTTTGAAATATTTGAATTCAGTGATCTAAAGAAAAATTATATGCTAAATTATATATAAAGCGAGGTAATATATATTCTTTCACCCCATGCAAAGGGTGGAACGTGAATTTTTGTAGTTTTATTTTGAAAAATAACTTGTTTGATAATAAATGATTAGAACGTGTTAATCGCATAACAAAAATAGTGCCTGCCCTTTAAATAAATGAATAATTTTCAATCATCTTTAAAAAAAGAATCGCATCTATGAAAGAGAATCGACGCAAATATTTCTTAAAGCTAGAGACTAAGAATTTGTTTTTATGTGACGAATTGCTGGGTAAAAACCAATTATATCATCAATTTTAATCCGAAGATAATCACCAGCAGTATAAGAAAGATAAGAGCTCAAGTTTTAGTAGACACTCAATACTAATTAAACACTTTGACACCACTTACCTCAAAATTCGATCTGTATTTTAAATTAACGATAGGGGAGATAAGACTATGTTGGCGCATCCTTATTTACAAGGAACTATAATTTATAGTCATTTATATGTCATTGATAAAAAAAAACTGAAAACATTTTTGTTACAAATTTATTTATAGATTTTTTTCTGTAACTTTCAGTTAATTTCATAGCCATTTAGTTCAATCGATGAATAATGTGCTGGTTTAAGTTGCAATACTAATTAAACACTTTGCCACCATTTACCGGCAAATTCGATCTGTATTTTAAATTAACGATAGGGGATAGAAGAGTAAGTTGGCGCACCCTTATTTACAAGATACTATAATTTATAGTCTCAGTTCTATCGTCTGAGTTCATGCATAATATGTTATTGATAAAAAAATGAAAAAAATTTGGTCACAAATTTATTTATAGAATTTTTTTCTGTAACTTTTATTTAATTTCAGAGTCATTTAGTACAATCGATGAATATAATGTGCTGCTTTAAGTTGCTTATTACCGCAATGTGTTACCTCTAAATTGACTCAAAATAAAAATAACTCGTTACAAGTGATCTATTTATTTTTAATGTAATTTATTTAATTCAATTAATTATTAATTTATTTGAATATCAAACAATAATAGTAGTGTAACATGATATCAACCTATCTGAAGCATATTTTTTTATTATTTACGGTTTTATATTCTTATTTTAAACACACTTTTACTTCTATGACCTAGGAGCGCCAACGTATCCTCCTCTCCTAAGCTTGAAATTCTATATAAAAAAATAACTGACTAATGTGAATGAATTTTGGTTAAAGAAAGGTGTAACACAATTAAATATAGATTCACGTGAACTCATAAAGCTGCATAACTCCCTAGGATGCATGCAAGCACTTATTCGCTATTTTCGTGCCGTTGACAGCAAGTTATGCCACCTCGTTGGCATGACGAGAGCCTGCAGTGAACCTTTTATTTTATGCCTGAACGAACCATGAACACTTACTTTATCGTTCCGGTGCAAGTTTTCTGTTTGTGTCGTAATTCGTATGATAGTTGTTAATTTTTTATGATTTCTAGGCTAATAGCGAGTCCGTCCTTATGGGAGTGAAAATGCGCTTCGAAAGGAATAAACCATATAATTTACGTTTACGTTAAAGAATTCCTTGAAGCCAGCAGATCTACCAGGTCCATTTTATCAAGCAAAAGTTGTTTGTTTTTTCAATTGAGGCTAAGAGACCGGAGGTTAAATTTGGTATAAAAACGCTGACGTTTCCTTGCTCATTTCCTTTTTGTTGTTCTTTTATCAAAATAAGTGAAGAGTGTCATTCCATAAGAGAATTTTTGAGCTGATGAAAACAGTTTTGTGAAAGAAGGCGTTTAAGCTGTTATGGAATGATACACATCAATTGTACTTGTTCTTAAGCCCCATTTGTGTCCTTTGGTCCAAATTTGGTTGCGTCCATTTTTAAAGAGACTAGAAGCCAAGTTGGGTATAATAACTTGGATATTTCCTTGATCAGGAATCCTTCTGTTGACCTTGTTGTAAGAGCTCTAGTTGAGTGACCTCATGTCGCTAGAACAGTGTTGAGGAATTTAATTTCTCCAAGAAAGGAGCCGGCAAGATAGGAACACTAAGAACCTTGTTGTTAAAAATTGTAAACGACAGCCTTCCTGAGAAGACCCAGCTAGGTGGACCGAGTTATCACGTCGCGTCACATCGCAATGTCTGGCCGACATTCTTCGAGATGCTGCAGTGTGCAGACCGCAGAGCTATCTCCTATTCTCCTTATACCTATAAATTCAAAGAATCGTTGGTTACCTTGTAATCCTCATTTAGTCCATACAAGTCTTGATAACGGGACCACTGGATTATCAAAGTCATGGTCAGACATTAGAAACCTACATAAAACATCAGAAGTACTAGGTACTGATGACGACTCTTATTTCGAATAATTTAACATGTAATTGAATTCCGTATTCAGTACTTCAATCTCTTTACTGCTCTCGTATGCTTTCTTCGATTTCATATTTCATAACGTATCTCATTTTATTCTCTAATTTTCAAGTCAAATTGACTTTACTAGGTTGATAGTTACGCTATTTTTTGTAACTGTAGTTCTGTATTCCAAGTGCTATATTTTTCTCCAAGTGGTTAGTCCAAGTGGTGTAAACTTAATTTTTGCTCTAATTTTTACAAAAGCATGGAATTCGGGGTGAATGTTTTTTTTGGCACTTTTAAGAATGGGTGCCAACAATTTTATCAAAATTTTTGATTTGAAAAAATGGGTGCTTTTTATTTCGAGAGTATGAAGTCCCTCATTAGAATCATTCAATAAAAGTTAAATATCTAATTACTGTTAAAAATGCAACATTATAAAAAAAACACCATGTAAACCACATTTTCAATACCTTCAGTGTATCCGCTACGGCTTGTATATAATTTTCCTTTTTCAAAATAATTTAGATTTGATTTTTTTTCTGTAAGACATCAAAACTGGTTTGATTTCAGATATGAAGTGATTTTATATTCAATCATCGGACGCTTTAATTGTTTTAACCGTTGAGTGATTCCTACTTTCGACTTTCATTTTTTGGATCATTGACAAATCTGAAGGAGGCCTAATGTGTTTGCTTTCAATTTTGTTACCATATTCTAATGTGTTTTCTCTCAATTTATACAGATTTAAATCTTATGTCCTTTATACCAGGGATCAAAACCTTTTACCTTAAATCCGAGCTTATATTACTCCCTAATATTTTAAAGAGTTCTTTTGAGTCTGGAACTCAGTTCGCTAAATTCGCATCTAAACTCAAAATTTCTAAAGTTTTAAATAGCGTCTCTAATTTAGTGTACCGAATTCCAAAATTTGTGAGATTTCTGAAGGTTGATGAGGTCATGACGAGAGATAATTTTGATCATGAGGCGGATAAAAATTATGCGTCGTCGTCGTAATTTCAATTGTTTGCAACGTTTTTATCCAACTTCAGATAATTAATATCTCGCTGATTTACTGTGTTATTTCCTTTTTTTATTCAAAATTCGTACCACTTTTTAAATGAGATTACACGGAAAAAATGTATATTTTAAAGAGAAAAGTTCTGAAAAATAAAAAAATCAACGAAACTGAAATATATATGGAAAAAGTAATTTTTGTTTCTGAAAGAGTCGTCTTATAGATTTTCATATTTTTGAATTAGCTATATGTAACTTCGTGAGTTTCATATTTCATACAAAACTGAAACGTCATGTCGAATTTTTTTGGTTAGTAAGAAAAGCGGATAAATTAAACATACAAGTTCAAATCCAAGTTTTGAAAAAGCATATACAAATTTCAAAACAACTTCTTATATGAATTCCACAAATTTTCAACTTAATTGAGCCTTTTTCATTTTTATAATTTCAACGTCTACTGTGAAATAATTAGTAGTAAAAATTAATTATTTTTCTAATCCCTATTTTTAAGATTTTGCCGAAATCGTTAATTCCTTTCTAACAATATACCACATCTCGAGGTCCATGACTCTATAAAGCTCAAGAAAACATCTTTTTTTTCGTTTTTGTTCCTCTAAATCCCTCATTACGAAATATCTATTTTTTAAAACCACAAAATTTTAAATATTACCATAATCATGAATGAATTTTTGGCAGGATTTCACCTCCGCATTCACAAACGTATAATCACGTGTTTACTCGGTCGAAGTTCAACGCACTTACAGCACTATGTCATTGCTCAGGATATTTTTTATAAAATCGAGTATAAATCAAGATTGTACAATGTAAAGTCACCATTTGTTCAACCGTTGCCGTTATGAATAACACTTGAATCTACAAGTTTAATCGAAACTACACAAATGAGCTGAACTCACCATAATTAATCTTGTCAGTTATAATTGAAACTCCTAATTATTTGAAATAACTTTTTACATTGCATAACTATTTTCCTAAAAGCAGTATTTAGGTTCAAACTCCACAATAAAGAATTGCCTTACCCATAAAGATTTCTATTATTTCTCACCTAATAATTGGAATGTGGCATATAATGACAGTTATTACAGTTTTTTTGTTCCAAAATGAGTTTGTGTCCTTGGCGGTTTTCTGTGAGTCTTGTTCCTATTTTCGTGTTGGTATTTGCGTTGCATAATCAAAGCAGAATTGTACAGTGAGAGTATATACATTGCCTTGAGGTTTAATGTACCATAATATTTGATCCGCTTCAGCAGTTCAACGATCCTCGATGCAAACTTGCAAAGGTGCACGACATACTCTGCATTAACTTTGCGTGTAAGTTCAGCTGGTATTGGCATACTCATGTTATGTGCATGTTCGAGCGTGTTATAATGCCGATCATTGATCGTGTTTGATGGATCATGAATATAGCCACTGCATCTTCCGGGTTCCCCAAGGTGCCACTTTACTCATCTTTCTTTGAGTTTCTTTCTATGCTAAGCTAGCTCCATCCTCCTTTAATTTATTTATCTAGAAAACTACATGTATCATTCTGTAAGAAAAGGTACCACTTTCTCAGCATAGGATTGTATATATGGTAAATTTCCGACATTTTAAGCCCAGAATGATTCCCCAAGAGTAAAAAATGAGTCACCCGGGCACTTTTGAAGTTTGAATTTCGATAAGTCGCTTTTCGAGAAAAATGCTACACAAATATAGTCATCGGACAGGCTGATAGGGATATTTTGAAGTATATATGATTTCCAATAAAAACTCCGAAATTGATACTTTAGACTTTTATACACGGAAAAAAAGATTCTTGAAGCGAACGAGTGAATCGAGAATATATTAAACTCAAAGAAAGTGTACGCTTGGATTAGGTAAAACGTTTAGTTAGAAGAGTTACACATTTAGTTACTTTATGTAAATTGTTCTCGTAAATCAGGAATTTGGACAAAATTGCTAAGTTCGAAAGTTTATTATTTTCGACAGATTATGTATAATTGTATTATCTTCAGATTAGAAAAAAAAATTAGTTGTTATAGAATTATATTAACTTACAGTAGCCAATTTTTCGTCTGTTATCGCGAAAATGAATTTCCTGAAATCCGTGTAATGCATTTGGAGGTCAAGTTTGTTGTTTTTATCGCGTTTCTTGATATTTCAATATAGTTATCGCCTACAATTGAAACAAATGTAAATTATTATTACTGCATCATAAACTTCATTTAATATTAACATTCGCGCACATTTTAAGTGGTAAAAAGCGTTTAATTGTCCAAATTAAATCTCAATTGTCACTGCTCCCGATTAGACCGTCGCCATTTCATTTCGCTGCTCCCATAATGCACCGGTGCTCTTCCGATAATTGCTTCAGATACCTATTCTTAATATCCCTATTATAGCTACACTTATTAGGGGTTTGACTATACGATATCCCTGGTATATGGTAAATGGTCAAGGATATTCATTTTCGCTGATCGAGGGATCTTTCTAAATTCCTTCGTTCGTGTTCAGCTAAATGTTTGGCTATAATAAGGAATAATATCCCTGTCACAGCTCAATTTTTTTTACCGTGTACAAAAACGCAAATATATCCTAAATTACGATCGGCAAAATGTCCCAGAAGTTAAAGCCATAAACTTAATATTTTTAAAAAAATTACAATTGTCTTTGAATTTTACTCATTTATGTAGCAAACGATTTGCTGAAAAATCGAATATGACGGACACAATTAAAAAAAAAAAAGAATTTGTTCTCCAAGAACCACAGCTTATTACTTGCGTAAACCCAAATATTGTAATATGCGAGGCAATTCGAATTACGAAATTTTATACATTAAAATAAAATCCCAAAGATATAACCGTGAAAACAACAAAATTTATTGTTTCGTAAAATCTAAACTTGTAATGAATTGTGCTGGACAAAAGCTATCTTTTTCCTATTAGCAAAATCTGCAAGACCACAGTTCTCAAATAAAAACCAATATAAAATTGGAACAGTTACAAAATATGTAGTAATTTCAAAAATATTCTCTCAAATGTTTGCTGCACTCCGTATACGGAACTCTCGCTTTCAGTCTAGTGTCGGGGGTTGTCTGCAAATATCCCTGGTCACAAGTCAAAGGGATGTAAACATAAACAGCCTGGGCCATCTGAAACGTTTTTAATTGGAATGCATGAAATTAAGGAATATACTCAACTGAGTACTCGCCTACTGCGGCCCTTCTGAGGCGAGAATCGCAACCGTCTTTTGCCCTGCGCGCTAAAAATCTCCGTGGATCAGCAGTTCTAGGAAGGCCGAGAACGAGGGGACAGAATCTGAGATTTGGGTGCATGTAATTTGGCAAAAAACTGTTCCCAGCGGTCGGTTACTTTTTGGAGACTTTTGTTTAATCAAGAAATATTTTATTTTGTGAGAGATAAAGTAAAAAATTTCTGTTCAAAATTTTTAAAATCAGCTATTCATAAAATTTACGAAACCGAAAAGTTACTTACAAGTTGGAACACATATATTTAACCTTTGACTGCAACGCTTAGCCAACATTTTTACGCGAAAGTCCAGGTAGGGATGGGGTGTGACTGAAGTTAAGGTTGACCAACTTTCATCTGGCCGATTTCATAAAATTTCACGGTAATCGGGGAAATAATCTTATATATAGTTATTGCAATGCTTTATATTAAAAAATTAATACAGTGAACCCTAGAAGGGCCCCCTGATATAGTTCTTCCGAGCATTGACGCCGTGCCGCAAGTATGAGTAAAAGGAGCTGCGTGGAGTGAGCGGCGGTCACTCAGGCGTGAACAAACAAAACCGTTTTCTACGAAATGGCCCTCTATCAGGGTAATTCCATATCTTCTCCAGTCCCAAACCGGCCCAGTCTCAGAGTTTCAATGTACTTAAATATAACAGATATGATTTTATACAATTCTCAGTCCGCATATGTGAAAATTAAGGGAGATAACTTAAAAATAAGTGATATTTAGTTAATCCTATCCTAAATATCTGATGAATTTCAAGTAGGGCCCTCTATACGAAAAAGTGTGAGAAGGCGGAAAAGTATGAATCGGTGTAAAAAATAATTAACTTTAATACAATAAATAAGTGTTAACTAACTATATAAATAAAGTAGCAAATGTACAAAAATGATAGAGTTTTAAAGTGCATCAAATTTTAAAAGAAATATGCATGATATCATTGTATTTTGTCTATGTTAAACTGATATGAAACTGATAACTAAGTACTTTGTATGTTACGTTAGCGGAAAACTGTAGTTTTTTATATTCCAAACATTTATTTAATATGTGCAGACAAAATAAACTTTATTTACGTTTATTGTAAATGCACCTGATGATTCATATTAATTAAAATATAACCAATTTTTGCGTAATTAGAGGATTTAACCAAATTTTTTGCTGGCCGTCAGATGACGGTCAAATTTCATGGAATCGGTCAGAAGACGTACACACCCCATCTCCATGCCCAAACTTTCGATAGCTCAGTTGGTCGACTGGTTAGATCATGCTGCGTGTTCTGGCGTGAGTTAGATTTATGGTTAGGTTTGAATAGAAGCGAATTCAATAAAAACCATATTAATTCCAGAGATTTCTGAAGAATTGACAAATTCAAGAGAAATCATGCTAGTTCCAGAGGAATAAAGTTAATTCATGGGGATTTAAGTAGATTCCAAAGATTAAAAAGAAATTACAATGAATTTAGCTGATTTTCAGTACAGTAAGACCTCTTTTTTTACGTGTTTTCTTAGGTTTGTTTTGCGATTATCGAGAACCGTTTGAACTATTAAACGATGCAAGTAAACTGCGTATCGTTTTATTTCAGAAAAGTTTCCTACATCCTCTTGTATCTTATTAATTATTTTTCGGAAAAAAATATTTTGAAAAAAAAACAACTTTGACGTGTATGCAAAAAATTTAGGCTGCATTAAGACAGTTCGTGAATACGTTCAGCGAAATTTTTGTACAAATAGCCTGGCGGACAGATTCGAGAAATAACATTAAAGGGATAAAGCTTTAGGTTCAGACTTGATTTAATTCCAAACATTTTAAAATCCATTAGATCCTCCTGATAAATCGTTTCCTTTTCATCTCGACACTTACCCATTTCAGACGAATGTGATACATTTTTTCACGCTTTCCTAAAAGCTCAGGCTATGATTTATTGAGAAAAAAGTCTGTAGACGATATAATCTCAGAATTCTGAGAATTTATAGACAGTGTGAAGCACTCTTCCTCTGACGCCTTGGCTAAATATGTAACAGTGAAGGACGTGTTTTTTGCGTCAAGGAATGCTACCAGTTGGTACAGCTCATGTCTCGTGAATACGACTTTTTTTCTTGATTTTTTAACATTTTCATTTTCACGGGAAGTTTGGATGTTTGAGTGAGGTAAAATTACAAGAGGGAAAGAGAATGAGAATCCGGTTAAACTTCTCAGATTGCGAACTCGACCTTGCCAGGACGACACGATCGTTGTGACACGATCGCACCGGCAACTTCTTTCTTGTCGTTTCCATTGTTTTTTATTTTTATTTGTCCCCTCTTTTTTGCCTTTTCTCACTATTCTCCGGAAATTCTGAAAGCTTTGTGCGAAAGAGGAGTATACAATGCATGCAGACAAGGTCATTGCTTCTTCTACCTTACAGGACTTTTTATCTTTTTGCTTAGCATTTTTGTTTGTCATCCAATTAGACACAAAGATATTTTATTAAAAAAACGAACACCGAGGGAAAAATACTCAAAAAGAGCTTTTTTCAGATGGTATTGAAAGAGGGAAAGTTGTATGGAAATTTTAATTCAAATTAACCTTTAGGAACTTCTTAAAGATGTTCAGAAGACAGAAAAATAGTAGAAGAAAATGTAAGATACGCGGAACTTCCTAATCTTCATCAAGCGAAGAACGAGCCACAATTAATTGTGTCGAGAAACTCTGGGAAAAGGAGAATAGAAGAATCGCGCAATTATTGTGGTGGTTTGACAGGCAAAATGGCAATCGAAGAAATAAGATTTCATTCTCGTTTGACTTTTCGCAACGGAATTTCCAACGGGGACTTTACGCTTTAATTGACATCGAGGTTGCTCGACGGTTTCTTTTTATTTTCTTAGCACGAACCCTATTTTTTGGTATGGGGACAGTAAATAATTACCGGGACTCTCTTGGATATTGTCACGCTTTGTAGTATCAAATCGCGATACGAAATCTTCCACTAGTCATTTGAAACAAGTCCACATTTTTGCGCGGTTGTTATCTGCAATACTAGGAAAAAAATATGAAAATTTTTAAAAAGCTTTGGAGAACTTGGAACATGCGTGACATTTCCAAGTTTTTCAATTTCAGAATGGCCACTGGAGCCGACATGGATATGGAAACACAAATTCTACATCATGTAATTATTTACTTAATTAATAATTACTTCACCAATTGGACCGATACAAATTCTAAAAATACTTATTAATGAACACGAAATAAAATAATAAAAATAGGATATTTGGTTCTCGAAGGTTTTTTAGAAAATGAAGTAAACAATGAGTTACTGAGCAATCTATGACTCACGATTATCACAATAATCAAACCGTTAGATCGACCGTAAAAAGGGTTGTTCTCAATAATACTACCGAAACTATACATTTTTTCCTAAACACGTCATTGTTGCGACAATGCATTGCATGGTCTGTAATCAAAGCCCAAGATTGGTTCACTGACTTAGGAACTCTTACGTTTACGTTTATGTAATATTGTAATAGATTCTTAGGAGAATTCGTAGATCCACTTTTAATAGAAGCTATAGTCAGTCAGTCTAATCGCAAAGGCAAAACGATCTCTCCGCATAGTACATTAATGCTGACTCAAGAAGACTGCGAAGTTCACACTACACGAGAAAACATTAATTTTGTACTTTTATCTTAGCCGCATGTAACGTGCGATACACGCCTTTCACCTTCTGTAAAATATAGTCCAATCTGCGAGTTATAGCTCTGATTTTATCGCAAACCATTAGCATTTGTGATTTTTTTCGAGCCTAGGATTCGAATGGGAACGTAGGCATTTTTAAAATGCTCGTGCCACTGTAAAGTAGAATGGAATGCGGAATATTCACAATTTTACAGGAGAACGTTGAAAAAAACATTTAAACGAATCCAAACTTTCTTAAAAGAATATGGCTTCCAGGTGCTTAAACTTTTTTAGAATATATTTTTATCCTTCGGAGAAACAACTTAAAGAGCGTTGAAAGGTTTTTATAAAATGAGAATCTTCTAGAACAATTTTTCAAGTTTATAAATAAGAGAAGTTCATTAATTTGATAATAAAAAGCAAGAAACAACAGTTTACCTTTCCTGTATAACTAGAAACAAGCTTTTTGCCTTTAAGGAACTTTTTTCTGTTTTAAATGTTGGATAACGATGTGAAATTTGCATGGAAATGCAAATTCAATTCAATTCAATTTTACTTTTGAATTCTCGCACGGGTGAACACGAGATTCTACAGCAATCATTAGTCTCAGAATATCAAACTGATGAGCTTATGCTCGGTTGTTTTGGCCGTGGACTTTGCACATGATAGACTGTAATAGTTTTCGTCAATTGTCGTATCACAAAATTAGATTTATGTCATCGTTGTATATTTTTAAAAACGGTTCTTGTTTACCTTAAGGTCCATACTAAAGTCTAAATCTAAATACTTTTTTATCCAAACGGGTGTCAAAGAATGTAGAATAATGCAGTTGACTAAATTGACGATACATTCGCATCTTTCTACCAAGATCTCAATTGTTCTTCCATTATGCAATGCTTTGGCACCGTTTTGGTTCAAAAAACTACACGTTGGGAGTTATTTTATATAATATTATAGGTTAAATATATTATTACCTGAATTTAAATATGTTAAACTCTGGCATTAGACAAAAGCACTGCGTAATTCTCAGGCACAAACAAGAGGCTCTCAGATCTTTAGTGATATATAGAATTTACAAAACGAGTGAGTGGCAAAACAAATAACTAGATTTTGTTCTGTTGTCGGAAGAACATTAATTATTTTTTGTTTGCTGTAAACGTCTACAATGAGATGCCATGGAGATTCTTGATCAGACTTTTGTTGTCGTGCAATCTCTATTGTTATTATAACAATCTCTATACGGACAGCATATGCGAGAACATTGCAATTTCCCAGGAAAAACCTAGAAACCAAGTGAAAGCCCTTCTTGACAATTATTATACGTCTACATATACGTGTATTGATGCGCTCGAATTCATTGTACACGCACACGTATACCTCTCCCTGTCAATGATCCTGAAATTACTTGTGAGATTTTCCTCCGTTGCGCATCTTAAGCTTTCAGGGTGTAAAATCAGAGAACACAGAACAGAGAAAAAAAGTCCTGCGTTTTTACAACTTAATTTATTATAACTTAAATGAAGCGTCTTTTGTTTACACTAGATTAAAAAAAATATTCTATACAGAATTTTTATTTCTGAAATTTCAAGCTTTTAAGGTTTTTAAAATTAAACTATTCTAAGTCTGATTCAATTTTTTTTTGACGATGAAAATGTGCGGCTTTTAATTTAGAGATTATTATTTCCAACGCTTCAAATAAAATTCAAGTTTCAATTAATTTCAATTTTGAAATACAGAGTACCAGGTGTATACATATGAAACCGGTATTGCCATCTAGCGGCCACTAGGCACACTTGTAGGCACTGTCGGAACTTACCATTTGTGCTAATTGGCGTATTGT
>NC_046663.1:100986996-100999738 GCF_010883055.1 Belonocnema kinseyi | reverse complement strand
ATCGAATGCTTGTCGAAGCTTACGGAGAGCATGCTCTTGATCGAACGCAGTGTAATGAGTGGTTTAACAAGTTCAAAAGTGGCAATTTTGATGTGAGAAACGTTGACCGCGGCAAACCACCGAAATCGTTTGAGGACGAATTTTCTGCATTTAAGAAGGCAATATCACTGATGGGAATAGCTAAAAAGGTAAAGAATATTATGAATAATTGAACAATCCAAAAAATTTGAAGAAAATTCTCATTCACATACGAGTTGACTTATCGTTTTTCAGGGTGATCGTTATTCCAGAGTCGTGGACAAGTAGTTAAGTTGTAAAGTCTCTCGTGGGTTCTAGTGCTCATTAATGAGCAAACAATATTAATCAAACGCTTCCGCTATTGTCGCACTGTTCGCTCTTTTTTTGCGTAAAGGTACATCAAGAATCAGTATTAGAGTATAAAATAATCGCTCACTTCTTCAGGTAATTAATGACCCTAATAAAATACGAAATTACATTTGTTTTTATTTTATCGGTTAATTCTTCAACTAAGACGATTATTTATCAAACTATAGTTTTTTTTTTTAAATAAGTTAAACTAAATTTCATCTGAACTTTTCAAAAGAAGAAGTTAATTTGATGAAGTATTAAACTCATTATTTTCCATTGATAAGTGAGCAATCCTCACTTCATTAACTCATTAAGAATTATTGTCGTTAAACCTCCAAAGAGAAGACTTCCACTTTTGTAGTTGCTCTTACTTAAAATAATTACGTAAACAATGCCTTAATTACTAGAAACTACGTGTCTTCTTCGCAGGATTCTCGAGTGAGTTACAAATGAGAGAAATCTAAACAGAAATTTTTAAAATTGAGAAAAATCTTTGAGGAATTTTCTGTGCGTGTCGGGATTCCTTTCGTTTTCAAACTCTGTAAAACCTGATCACGTTTTTATCAAATGGAGGTTTAATTGCAAGAAAGTTTGAATTAAAACTACTTTTTTGTTGGTCAAATAGAAAATGTAATAGCTCTTAGAGGCAGCGCTCATTCTTACGAAGTACTTGCATAATGATTTAAAAATAGAGATTTTATATTAAGATTCAGAATAATTAAATTTCTGAGCTGAAAATCTTATTTTGCAAATAAATAGTGATTATAATTATACTGATTGCGGATGAGCGAACAGTGAAGAAAGATCTTTCTGACCCCTCTACAGTCAACGACCTCTTTAAGTAAATTAATCTAATTATTTGGCTATTCTGAGCTTATTTTTGACTAGATTAAATGTATCTAATGTAAAAACATAATTTATAAAGTTGTTATTATTTTATTTGATACTGAATAGAAATTAATAATGAGAATATTAGAATCATACGGAAAGATTGATGCCGGAACTTTTTCTTGTTTCTATAAACGACCCCGCCTCTTTCGTCAATCCCACCCCCAGCCACCCACTCATCGCCTCGAACTCCTTTGAGAAAAGCCTGGGATTCCTCTTCGACTTTAAGAGCGTGGGAAAACCGTGAGATAACTGCCGTTCTATCATTATCGTTATTTTATTATTTTTATATTCCATCTCAGCCGTAATTGGTCCGCTAACAGTAATTAATGCGCACACTTCGCACGAGCAATTAGTCGCGTGCCTCGAGTTCTTTGCTTCTGCGCAGGTAAATAACTTTTCGTTTGCCCGTGAAAACGTCTAGACTTTTTCAAATGAAAAGCATGTATCTCATTAGACGCCATACCCTGGCAATAATTTAACGATTACTAAAACAAGCGAAATGCTAATCCAACCAAGAAATTAATCATAGTTATTACGAGGTCTCAGTTGGATTTTTTCTGTAAGATTTTAATTGGAGTTCGATTCGAGTTTTTGTGTAATTAAATTTATTGCCTCCTTATTTTTGGAATTTAAGATAAGAACTTCAGACATTAATAAAAAAGAAATTTACTTATATTATTTAACAAATTTTATCATGTTCAATTAAATCTTTTAAATAGAAAAATTTGAACTTGACAACTGATTTCACGATGTAAATGTTACTCACCTGTGAAGATTGTTGCATCAATGTTCGACTGCGCAACTTCTATTGAGGTGAGCCTTGCCTTTTACCATTTCTATTTACATCAGGTATTACGAACGAATTATTATTGCTATGATATATTAGATTTCAAATGCGCTGCTTGTGAAGGTTTTAATGTCGCGGAAGTGGCCTGAGATTGTAATAATTAATTATATATTTAATTAAAACATTCCATTGACTGTTCTTCAGTATCAATAATTCTAAAAATAATTGATTCATTTATTTTACTATCACATAGATTGTGCATTCATTTAAAAAGCAGTATCCTGTCATTTAGATTTGTTTCATTTTTCATAAAGTTTCATAATACATTCCCTAAATATTTTTTATGGTTTCCCAATGAATAACTTCGATACAATTAGTTTAGTTTTGAGGAATTAACCCGGTATTATGAAATATTTTTTTCGGGTTTCAATAGAAGAATAAGGCAAATCTTTTCATCTCTGGAATAACTGCTTTAGGCAGAATTTCTGCAATCCAATTAATTTTAACGATGTTTGATCGCAGCCATTTTTTTCTTGATAAGCATACCAATTCTGCTGAAAGCAATTTTAATTCATATTTGAATACTCATGATTCAAAATTCTACACATTATTGTTAGGCGCTTCCAGATTAATTTTAAATCATCTTCCAATTTAAAATCATCCAATTAAGTTTACTATACCAATTACGAAATTGTTTAACTTTGCTCGCAAATTTGCAGCTGTTACGGTGAGTAACAGTGGGGAGGAGTAAAAACAATTATTTTTGGAAATCAGTTTTTGAAGTATGTGTAAAATTTTAGGTATCCTATCAGGAGCATCTGTGATTCAAACAAAAAATTTAGGCAAATTTTGACAAAAATGTTTTTTATTTTGGATTTTTAAATTGCAATTAAAGTTACATAACAATGAGGTGGCGGGGATAGAGGTGAATGTATGGATGACCCTCTATTTGAGATTGTTCCACTTTAAAAGCTTCAATTTTTTAATTTTTAATTCGGAAATCGTATACGTAATAATTGCTGGCTATATAATTCAGATAGTTAAATTTTAATATTATTATTCTTTTAAATTATTGATTACGCATATATAATCACGTTTTCAGTATAATAGTATTATTTTTATTCAACATTTTTTAACTTTTCGAAAAATGAACTGTTTCAATTTTTTGCTCATTCTACTCATTGAAGACTTTTAAGTTCTATACAGACTTTTTATTGTAGTTGTTCCATTTTTGCTTTTTTTAAATTATTTTTTAGGGATCAAATTACAACCTAATGGTTTTCCAGTGTCATAATTTAAGATTGTTTAATATTTTACTGGTTTAAAATTCATTAGATCAATTTTAAATGTTGAATTTCTTAAACTTTGCACGCTTTTAATTAGAAAATTGTCAACTTTCTAATTTCAAATTCGGCACTTTCAAAAACCTGCAATTTTTAATTCCTCAACTTTTTTAACGTCCTCAACTTTCACACTTTTTACCTTTTTAGTTCCGAAGTTTCTGAACCAATTGCGTACAATATTTTAAATTGTCAAATTTTTGTGAATTGTTCATTTCCATGTGTCTATTAAAATAATAGCCATCAGTTTATCACGCATAAATCCTACTTCTTACTGACTAAAATGTTAGTTGGAAGGTGTGCGCTAATTACTTTTTTTTCTTTGGATAAAACTTTCCTGTGAAACTCGAAGGAATGTTTTGTATGAGTAATTAATAATTATATGCGGGCTATTATTATTAAAGACGAATTTAATGGCGAGGGTAGAATCCATAGTGCGTGTCGTATTTTGAAAAGGATTTTTTCAAATTCACCACCCGGGAAGCGCAGTTCAGCACATTAGTCGCAGTTAATCCCAGTCGACGATAATTACTACCGTCCTTGCTATTTTAAAAAAGGCGAGATTACACTCTCCCATCGGCCATTGCCTCGTGTTTGCCAGGTCCTATCACATAACATTCGTCGTTATGGGAATTGGGTCTAACCCTCGATACTCGATACTCGATATTAACTTTGTCGGACCGAGGCCTCGAGATATGATATTTCACCCGTTCGTATAAATGTGACGTAAAAGTACTCACGTACAACAATTTTTTACATACGTGAACTACATAAGAACCGAGCCAAATCGAGAACTTAGTTCAACTATCAAGTTCAGCTCCCTTTAGAGTTTAAACGATTATGGAACAAGTTTCATGATAATTTTTTTCCTTTTCATATTCTTCGTCATGTACGCTTTCGAGCGCAAAACAAAAACTATTTATGTTTTTATGGTTGTTTGGTTCTGCGCATACTGAAAAAATCTATTATATTTAGCTAAACCAATGATATTTATCTTTTATCTGACCACAAGTGTCGTTGAAAACATAATTTGTTTTTATCATAAGTAACTAAGAATCACATTTCAGAATCGTTAAAAAAATTAAATATTACATATTACTTTGGTAAACCATCTTTCTATTAGTGATCATTTATCTTTTTTACTTTTATTTTTTTCCCGCGAAATGCTTCAATAACTGTGTTGTGTCGAAGAATGAAGTTGTGTAAAGTTATGCGTGAATGAAAAATTAAAAGTTTATGAAAGGGGAAATATTATCCGGAAACAAAATTCATTTGAATTTAAAACATGAAATGTTTCCATTATTAGACATCAGTCGTGACAAAATTTTATCCCAGGGGCGAATTTTCCATTGGGCCATACTCAGGCCAACTTTGCCAACCAGGCATTGGCCAACATACCGAAATGATAACTATGGCCCAACTCAGTTTGCCGACTATTGGCTACCATGGTTTGCCCAACCATGACTACTAAAAGTCGGCCCAACGGCGAAATTATAACTTTGGCCCGACGATTGGTACAACATCCATGACCAAGATCGGGCCAACTATGGCAATTACACGGAAAAAAAATTTTCATTAAATTTTATAGAACTAATCTTATAGTAGAGAATACGATGGGTAGTTCAATAAATATAATACAATCACCACACTGTTTATAAACGCACGCTATGAAAATTCGTATTCGTCTTGGGGTTGGAACCCTATAAGTTTCGCATTCTCCATTCCTAACGCCTAAAGCCTCTCGGCTAACCTAGTTGGAAGTATATTACAAAAAAATTCTGAAATATAACCGACAGCTGTGCATGGCCGTCTGCAAATTTCTATGAACCATTCTATAAAAAATATTGCTACGCGCATAATATTGCTTTAAAATCTTAAGTCATTTAAATTCTACCGAAATTCCTCAACAATTCTTCGAAATTACTTAAAATCTCTTAAATTCATTAAAAATATCTTGAACTCTTTAAATATTTTGATATCTTTTAAAATACGTTTATAAATAAAAAAATTTTTTTAATCAAATAACTGTAAGTCTGTTTAAATACTTTAAAATATTTTTAAATCACATAAAAATCTTTAAACTCTTTTGATTTTTTTAAATCATTTAAAATGCTTTCTAATATTTTAAATTCCTTTACTCACTTTTTAAACCATATTAAATCCATTGAAGGCACCAAATCCCTTAAAATCACTACAAATCTTTCGGACTCATCAAAAGTATTTTAAAGCCTCTAAAATCTCTTGAAACTTCTTTTTCTTTTTTTAATTCTTCTTATATATTTTAAACTTCTTTAAAATTATTTGAAATATTTCGAAATTCATTTATAATTTTTTTCTCTTTTCATTAAAAAGAATGTTTAAATCCCTTTATGCCGATCTCTGGGCCGACTTTGGAACTGAGTTGGACCCGTAGTCGGCGTTACTCGTTAACAAAAGTTGTTTCAGAGTTACCCCGTTGGTTGGTCCATCTTTGGGCCATTGTTGAGCCAATGGTCGGCCTAACTTCTTCAGAACTTTTTAAATCCCTTCATGCCAATCTCTGGGCCGACTCTGGCCCAGAGTTGGGCCAGTAGTCGGATTTACTGGTTAACTAAAGATTTCCTATAGTTGCCCTAATGGTTGGTCCATATTCGGGCCAAAGTTGGGTCAATAGTCGGTCTAACTTCTTCAGAACTTTCTCAATCTCTTCATGCCGATCTCTGGGTCGACTCTGGCCCAGAGTTGGGCCAGTAGTTGGATTTACTCGTTAACGAAAGATTTCCCATAGTTGCCCTGATGGTTGGTCCATGTTCGGGCCAAAGTTGGGCCAACAGTCGATCCCACGTTATCTGCCAACGTTGGCTGTTTAGGTTGGACTGACAAAAGTATCTTATAAATATAAAAGGTGGCCCATCTTTGGCTGCCGATCTACGGCGAGCCAAAGTCGGCCCGACTTTGGGCCAGCGCACCTGCTCTGGGTGCCGACCTGAATTCGCACCTGCGATATTGTGCTACAAGTGTGGAAAGTAAGCGGCTCCACACGAGTGTGAGGTTTGCTGTATGAGCCAGTGGCAACCCGAAGATGAACCGATGGCAAGTTCATACTGTAAATTTATTTTTTGCAACACATGCAGGAACACTTGGATATGAGAAACAATGAAAACAAATTTTTTGGACATTTATGGTAATTTTTGAAAAATTGTAAATTATTGAAAATTTTCTGAAATTTAAGGTATCCAAAGCTTTTTGGTATAAATAAAAAAATTTATAAATTGTTCAGTAATTTAAGGTAATTTATCAGTCATTTGTGGTAATTTATCACTTCGAGTTTGTCCAATCAATACCCGCTACTCACAATCAGTCTCTCAAGCGACAAATCATAATGATGTGAGGCTATGATTCCGGCAGTTCTGAAAAGTAAATCTGAATCGAAATTCCCAAGCGCAACGGCTAGAAAAAGTAATGTTGCTTAAAGAGCACAAGCGCAGCAGCTTGAAAAGGTCCTTTTATAACTGCGTTTTACCACGGTTTTAAAGTTGGTGACTTCCCGCACGCAATAGATGCCTCAAAAAGCGAACATTACGTGTATTTTTTTAGTGGATGTCAGGAAATTTCAAAGGATTACAATTTTTTAAATGTATTTTAAAGTGTTTTAAGCGATTTCAACAAATTCGAAGGGCCGAGAGATGTACAACTGCTTCTGAATTCTTTAAATTCATCTTGAATTCTTCTAAATTCGCTGAAAATTATGACATTCAAATTTTTTATCAGAATTATTAATTTCCGGTTATTAAATCAGGATTTTATTAATTCCCTTTTTGAATTACTATTTTATTGAAATCAGAAGTAGAAAGTTAATATTTTTTAAATTGTGCTGAACTAAGTTACTGTGTTAATCGCTGAAGATTATTGATGAAAATTATACCTTAGGTTCAGTGAAAATTAATGCTAGTAGGCTAATTGTTTTACACGTTTCGGCACAATTTCGTTGTCTTAATTATCTGCTTGGATTTAGTTAACATCGTCGTTGTTATTTTTTTAAAACATATGTTTGGTTAAATATTTTTGGTTTTTGCAAGTATCTCGTCCCTTAATTTGGAATGAGTAAGCTAGATGCTGCCTTCTTGAGTATAATTTTTAATTTCTTTGGTATCAGCGACTAACTATCGATTAATCATTGCAGATTATATTAATTATAAAAATTATTCATTTTAATACTAAAGGAATTTTACATAAACTATGTTTTAAACACATTTAACTATAATTAGAATACCAGTTTTCAAACATACTTCAAACTAGAATAAATATTAAGATTGTAATCGTGTTACACAAATAATTTTTTGATTAAAATATACAATTTATTGCATTTCAAATATAAAAAAAAATTTATAATTTGCGACTAAGGTTTTAATAAAAAATAAGTCGTAATAATTATCATCTTTGATATTAACCAAAGGTAACAGAACATTTCTCATTATATTAAAAAAACATTGAATTCGTAAACTCTACGTGCCTGGCAATGTATTATATAATTTTTTAGAAAATCAATAAATTCAATGACGTTATATCGAGTGACCAATACGATAAACAGGCATCCAATCAATCCGCTCAATCCATCTGCGCGAACTTCTCGTCTCAAAAATGATTGCGCATATGGCAATAATTTTTTTAATTACAAACCTGTATGAAACCTGTATGCTCCCGAGAAATGTCAAATTTCGCACAGAGTTCCATCCAAACATAATAACAAATGAAGGAACCATCGATCGATAAAGAGCAGCAAGAATTATGGGCTCTGCATGCTTTACTATTTGGTTCAATTATTAAGTTATTGAATTCAATTATGTTGGACCCTAAACCCAAATCCAGCAAGAACTATTTAAATTTTCGTGAGGGTCAATATAATCCCCCACTGATAATTATTTTATATACTATTTGATGATAATCGTTACAGTAGTCTTAGACCTAGTTTTTAATTGATTACTCAGTTTAATAAATAAATAAGTGTGTAAGCATTATATTTGCATTTGCAGTGACTCTTTGTCAACTGTAACCTCGGTTACATTTTCGTCCAGGAATTCAGGTTTTGGGAGTTGGGATCGTTGCAAGTTGCAAGCCCAGTTATTACGCAGGATATATTATACTAATGAACGTAAAACAATCGGCATATTAATGTTTTTCCCTACATACTCTCCTTGTACCGATTCTGTTTATGCCATATTTAGATGGACGTAAACAAGCTCAACATTTGCATCGACTTTTACTGAATGCACTCCCAGGGAGTTTACCGGGTTGTTATTTGAGAGCGTGTACAAATAAGGATTTGTTTCGAGTAAAAAATACCGTTGTCAGCTCGAACAGTAATAACCCAGTCATTTGCGTTTAATTAACGATTATTATGCGGTTATCCCACTTTCCACACCGCGACCTGCAACGCTTTTCCCTTGAATAATTATTTTTTTTCTTTTAAAATTATCTCAGTAAATTACTTCCATTGAAACACAATTACGAAAGTTTACAAATTTTAGACAACAAAAACTTATGCATAATGTCTTCACATGCACGAGTTTTTTTTAGAGTTAAAGATATTAAAAATTACTTCAAAGTCTGCCCCATAAGTTATTTGTTTATAGTGACGCTGCATTGTCATTTTAGGATAAAACTCAAAAATAATTATTTAAACTATCCATCATTCGGGCTGAAATAGGTGATTTTATACTTGCAAAGATTTTAGTATCGTTAAAAATCGATTTATCAACATTGATTCTAAATGACAAGGAAAAAAATATTTAGCTAACCCGCAGCGATATTTGAAGCATCGGCTCAAAGAATGTTGTATGCACTGTAAAAAAAATCTATTGAATTTTACATCTCTGGTGGATGTAAATAAAAGGACCCTCGTGTATCGGAGTAACTTTACGAAAAATTGTAAGAATCCACCTAGCGTTGAATTTCACAATTGTATCTGTTGTGATATTCCAATTCGGCCTATAATTTTACACACGAAAATGTAAAATTTATTATGTGAAAGAATAAAAAAAAATCAAATTTATTAGGGCGACAGGTTTCGAACACTCGAAGCTAAAACTTCGTACAATTTCATGGAGATTGAAGAAGCACAAGCCGGACACGTTACCACCTACCTAAAACACATTAGATTCTATGGGTATTTTTTTATTATTAAATATTCCGTAACAAAAATATGAAATATATGTTTTGAATAACCACATTTTTTCCGTTCCAATAGCAGAAAATGTAAAAGGAAAAATAGGAATAGCTCGAATTCGATCTATTTTTGTGTGAAAGCTGTCAAAAAAGTTGAACATAGCTGTCAATTTCCTCGCATTAAGAATAAAAATGTTCCAAAATTAGAGGATGAAGTCATCGTTAACAACGAAGACGTGAGACGCTTTCATATTCACATATTACTTGATTAATTATTATAATTTTTTAAATAATTATAAATAAAAAATCTTACAGTTTCCGCCAGCGTAAAATTAAAGATCTGTGGTAAAATTAAAAATCTCTATGTAATTTTAAATCACAGGAAAGCGATTTTACCGACGCATTTTATTTTTACACGCTGCGACTGAATTTTCCCTTTTGAATGTAAAGATCGTACGATGGAATGTGTAATTTTATTTTTATCGAGTACGTAAAATTACACTGCTGTTCTAGGATCCTTTTATTTCCATCGCTAGAGATTGTAATTTCACATACTTTTGGAAAATCACACAGTGAAGTGTGTGATATTTACAATTATACAATATGTAATTTTCTGAAACCTTGTAATTTTACACAAATCTTTTTTTACAGTGTGGACGAAGAACTTAATTCACTGGTATCTATGTTCACATTGTTAGTTTTTTTGTTTCGGAAATTAATCTGCGGTAAAATACATTTTAAAAAGTTCAATAATTCCTGTACCTCAATTAGGTATTAAAATAGTTTAAATTATAAAATTAAAATCCTAGTAATTTGAAGATAATACGCTTGTACCTTACGATAATCGTATTTGTAAAGATAAAAAATATATTTTTAATTTAAAATCACCAAATTAATTTTGTTTACTATCTAGGTTAATGATACAACTTTGCAAATACCAAGTATTTAAACATTATGTATATTTACATATTTAAATCAATTTTCTTATTCTGTTCACAAAATTGTAGAGCATAAACTATAAAGTATATATTATTTTACAGAAAACTTAAGCGAATAAAAATAGAAATCCAAAGTCCGTTTTCAACAAAATCGCGCGACGGTTCAATCTCGCGCTTCGCGCTTGGACATAATTACACCTCATGCTTCGCGCTCGACAGACATTTGTAAACAGGTTTTGTTGAATTTTTTTCTCGTAACTTTCGCCGCTTTTCCACACAATTAAAAAAAAATTTTTTCAACGTTATTTTTCACGAATAAAACAAAAGTTACGCATCCTATCAAGAAGTGATTCTTAACGAAATTGTAGATCTTTTTTGGGATTACAATTTTTGTTAATTCGTCTTTTTTCGTATCCTATAGTTTGTCTACAAAATGGAATTTTTTATTTTTCATTATTTTTTTGTGCAATCAAAATTTGAAATTTTGAAGAAAATCCTATAATTTGTCATGATAATCTTGGAGGGCTTTTAAAAAGAAATTTTTTTCATATCGATCGTTTTTTGTCTTAAAATTTTGATTTTCGGTTGATTTAAAATTTTGTGAACACGCTATATCTCTGAGAATTTTCTTTTGATCGAAAAAAGTTGTGAGGATAAATTGTTTATTCCTTTTAATACTATAAATATCCATGCATAGAATTTTCAAATTCAGAAAAAATTGGTCTAAAAAATTTCCAAATGAGCTCACTTTTTGAATTTTTATCGAAAATGGCTGGTTAACGAATTCGTTCTTTCTTTTAGGACCTAGCAAAATTTTGCCAAAGATGGATTTGATTCGTTCATTTTTTCGAGAGTTATCGTGTTTACGGACGGACGGACGGACGGACAGACAGATAGACAGACGCCATCGTGAAAACCTGATTTTCGGTTTCAGGAGTTCTCGCAACGTGGAGATCCGTTGAAAAACTGTGATGTCAAATTTCCGACAATTCTAATACTTTCTCAATCATAAGTGATGAGAATGTAAAAAATCAAAGATATATTATTGTTAATTTTAATAACACGCTATCAATTTTGATAGAGGTTTCAAATTTATCATGGTTTTAATAGTTAACTTTGCAATTTAACAGAATATAATTCATGACGTCACATAGCTAATTCAAATACATATGAAAATCCTTGAATTGAGGTTACAGTTGATTGTTTAAAAAAGAAAAATTATTCTAATCAAATATATCGTAAAACGGGGTAAAGTTGCTCACCGATCAATTCGCTTCAAATAAACTTTAAATAATGATTTACAGCTCTGCTGATTAAAGTAATCGGTACTCCTTATTTTTTGCCTTAAGAAATTTAATATTGAATTTAAAAATATAAATTAGAAGGTGATCAACTTTACCCTACACGAGCAACTTTACACCGTTTAACGATATTTTAGTTTTATGCAATTTATTTTACA
This sequence comes from Belonocnema kinseyi, assembly GCF_010883055.1. NCBI lineage: Eukaryota > Metazoa > Arthropoda > Insecta > Hymenoptera > Cynipidae > Belonocnema > Belonocnema kinseyi. The sequence continues at coordinate 100,987,810 of NC_046663.1, read as the reverse complement.
GTATTTTTTCTGTTTGAATTACAAATGTAGTTCTTTGCAGTTATTATAATTACACTTATTAATAATTGGGTGTTTTAAAACGTTAGTCAAATTTAAATCAATCATGAAAATAGTTACTCTCCAACATTTTGCAATATTTTAATCTATTATTCACACATTACAATTTTTGGTTCTATTTTGTTTTTGTTTCATCATAGTCGCATGCGCAGTCGTGCGACCTTTATCAACGTGTAAAATTCACACCCGTAATAAGTACATTCCTTAATCTCTTAGTTTTATTTTTTCAAACTATCTTGGATTATCCTCAATTAACCAAATATATTTCACGGTATGAAAAATCTTGTGGTTTCTTAAATCTCATAGTCTAAAATGGTCAATTTGTTGACAACATACCTTATAATTTATAAATTATAGTCAATACTTAGAAGAGTTTGAATCTTTTAAAAGAAAAATACTTTCGATACTATACTACAGAAGAATACGATTTAATAAAGCGTGAATTCAATTTAAAAAGTTTATTCTAAAAAGATGATGTTGAGTGTGATGAAACGATTTTATTTCTGTGGCGCTCACAGTCAAAGTTCAAATCCATTAGCAGCAATTTACTTTTGTCCGATCTCTGAGCCCCTTCGTTAATTTAATTTTTGCTTCTTTTTTTTCTTGCCAATTGGTGTTTGGAACAAGATTAGATCAAGCAAACAGAGAGTCACGTATGAGTCTGAAGTTCCCAACGTTTACAAAAAACGAAAAAAAAACGAAAAATAAAATATTTGAAAAGTCAAAATATTTTCATTGTTTATGACAGTATTATGTG
>NC_046663.1:100977593-100986896 GCF_010883055.1 Belonocnema kinseyi | reverse complement strand
CACATAATACTGTCATAAACAATGAAAACATTTTGACTTTTCAAATATTTTATTTTTCGTTTTTTTCGTTTTTTGTAAACGTTGGGAACTTCAGACTCATAGTCACGTAGCATTTTGAGAAGAGTGCGTTAATTCCTACCGCGACTGAAATATTTTTATTTATATCACTAATTTCCAGAGTCTGTTTTTCACAACAGATGCATGCCTTCAAACGACTGCATGTAGAAAAATATTTTTAATTTGATTCGTTAAAGAGACCAGAACCTTACAATTTTAAAGATTTTTTAACGCATCTATTTCAAAACAGTTTCTGAAATTCTATAATTTTAAGTTTGAAAGTTTAAAATTTAAGCAAACGCAACTAGATTTTGGTTTTTCGAAAACCCAAATTTTTTTAGTACAAAATAATGTTTGCTTTGCTCGTTTTCCTTATGGTTTTTAGGTTTTTATACCGTAGGGTGTCATTCAGAACAAACTGTCTTTTTACATCAGTATTTTTTATAAACATTGCCGCAACTTTATTAGATTAATTGGAAAATAATTATGTATTCTTTTTCTTTGTTCCAGGTGAGTGTCTCTTATTTTGCATATGGAACGGCTATAAACAAGGTGGTAAGCTATAACTATGAAGTGACAACAAATAAAAGTATAACATTCGCACTTTTTTGATTTAGTATTGCAAATTATCTTTTATAGAAATCTAAATTTTATTTTAACCCGAAAAATGTGAATAATTATATAAATTGACTCTGATAAGTGATAAATTATAATATTATTAAGAGGCTATGAATGGGTATTCGGTAATTGGACTTTACAGAATACTGATGTCACTACTTTTTCGAAACCACCGATATTTATAACCCCTCTCCTATCAAGCTCGCGCTGGACATAAGGATGAGGATAATAACGGCGAGAGATTATTTATTACACCATTCGATTCGTAACGAGTAAAAGGAAATGCGTTTTGCTGCACCTTGCCCAACATGCGAGTCGCCTTTTTTCGAAGTTGCCTTCTCAGTAAAAAAAAACCATGAAATTAGCAGCACATTTAGTGCAGGATGCGTCGAGAATTCTCGCATACAATGTGATCGTCCATTGGATTTATTATAGCGCTTTCCTTATTTTTGTATAAAGCAGTCTACTGTTTAACAACTTCTTTCCTATGCACATTTGCTTTCCTAACGGTATTCAGCCTACAGAACCTATTATTCATAATAATTATGATCGGTTTGGAGCTGCTCATTTTCATATAAACAACTATGTACTTGGTTTATACACTAACTCTTAACTGTTCAAAAAAGCGTCTAGTGCAAATTTTTAATTTTAAATGTTGAAATTTTAATGTAGGATGTGTTTGATTTCTTAGTAATTATACTCTACAGTAATTGATTATTGATCATTTTCGAAATCATGCTAATGATACTAATGAAGTTTCTCTCGAAGAAAATGATTGCAAGAATAAAGATCGGAAGCAATATGAGGACATCCTGTACTTGACCCATTCTTGTTAGTAATAATTTGGAAGTTTATCTTTGATTTATAAGTTTCTAATTGGTTAACAATGTTCTATTAGTCTATATGTAAAACTTTCTTTAACAATAGAATCTAGAAAATCTGCCCTATCACTGATATTAAATACATATTTAATAATACTATATAAATCAAACTTTTTAAAAGCAGCTTCATTCTGAGATACGTAACTTTCGTAAACGTTGTATGTAAGTTTTTGTAATTAATTTTCTATCATAATTCATAATTGATTAAATAGTACGTTTCCACCTTGAAATGTAAAATTTGAACACGCGTCCAATTCAGTTAAAATATTTCATTTTTTGAAATTTAAATTGTTTAACTGGAAACTTTCTCCAATTTGAATGACTGAACATTTTCACAATAAACAAATTCTTTTATTTACACGAAATGCGACTAAATATTTTAAATTTAGATTTCATCAATTTTAAATTCCTTAAATCTGTAAGTGTTTATTTCTGAATATGTAAAAAGTTACATTTTTTTTAATTATGCAATTGAAAATGATCGAGTAATACTAATAAGTTGTTTAACCTTGAATTGTTTCGAATTTTTTTAATCCAAAGAATTTTTACTGATTTCAAATTATTTCTTGATCATATCTGGGCATATGCGTCTGGAGCCTTTCACCTTTAATGGAAGAAAAATAAATATACAATAAAATTCTTGTAGGCACAACATTTGGAAATCTTGCTAAATTAGCTAAAGGTGCCTACTGATTGTATTCTACAGATGGAGAAAAGAAGACAACTTTTAAAAATTTATCTGTCAATGGATGCGAATTTTAAAATGAAAATAAAATTATGAAACGAAATTAAGTATCATGTAATTAATAACGAGAAATTTGAAGCTAATCCTTCATTATGCTTAGCACTCATGTTTGGTTATTATTTTCTCTTTGCTGTTCTCTCAGCAGAGTTTACTCATTTACCGCTTAGCCCCATTTAATGGAATTTTTTAGAAGTTTTCCCATTTTTAAACTGGTTTTTTGTAGTTACCCAAGAATATATACAATTTGAGAAAAATTCCCTTGTAATGTGCCATTTTGTGTACAAATATAAAATTATACTTCTAAAAAATTCCATTCAATTGTCTGACTTTTAAATTTGTCTGAAAGAGAAATAAATGAATAAGTGCTCTCTTTTTGCTATTTTTACTTTACAGTCATTGAATTTCTCTGCAAAAATTAATATGCAAATAAATTTGAAGTATTTTGCAGCTAAGGGAGCGTTCACATTTAACCTAACATTGAAAAAAGGGGAGTGGGTGTATCGTTGTGGTTATGTAGGGAATAGCGGAAATATTTCTGATCCGATTACGTTACATTTATAAATTCACGTATTTATAAAAAAGCAAAGAGCGAGAAAAAGGTGGAATTCAGCCTTTTATATAAAGGAATATATTCTCTGAGTTTTGAAGGCCAATTTTAACAAAAAATTAAAGTGTGGAATTTTTGTGAAAATCGACTTTTTATTTTTTTGAACGAATCGTTGCCACTTTGTTAATTTTGAACTTTTTTCATACTAATTTCGAAGGAGGGCGGTTAAACTCATGAGTATCCGAGTAAAATTTGAATATCTGAATTTGACCGGAAATGATAGAATTTTAAAGAATTTCTGTTTGTAGACGTAAATATTCACATATGCTTGTTACTTAGTCCATAATTTTTTTTCTCAAATTGCCCTTTTATCGGCCGGCGGCGAATAAAATTTAGTAAATATATTCGGAGGAGGGGAATACATTTTTTTTTAATGTTCAATATTATTAAGAATGATTTTTCGAAACAAGAAATTACTTCCTTTATTGGATTTAACGGAGAAAAAGCATTACAAAACTCTCAAGATTGTTTGATTGAGATGTTAATTAAAGTAATTTTTTAAAAGATACAATCAATTCTCTGAATCCTTAAAGATGAAAATGTAAATCTTGTTAATAATTTTTTATAAATAACTTTGAATTAAATTCTGCTTTTCAATTAATATTAGCATAAAAAACAAATATTCCCTATTACAGGTCCCTATTAAAATTTCCCTAAAGGGAATTCCCTATTAAAATTTCCCTGGCAGAAATTTTGATGGGGCGCTGGTCGGGCCCCGATCGGGAAAAATGTGGGCCCGATAGGGTAATCAGTCTAGCGCCAGACCCGGTCTGGCCCAGATATGGACTTTTTCATTTTTTCTTTCTAGAATTTGTAAAATTTCAAAAGTTTTCATATTAATATTTTTTCAAGTTTGTATTTCACAAAACTTCAATTTTTCGATGTTCTACATTATATATCTTTATACATTATATCTTATTTTCAATATTCTACATTACATTATCTGTGTGTATTGCTTGAATTTATCGATAAGAGTTTGCATTTCGAAAAAAACTTTTATGCTGTGACAGACAATGTTCAAATTTCGAGCTAAGGTAGATACACACACAGATACAAATCAATTTTAATAATAAATATTCCTTAATATTCTTAATATTCTTTTGGAATGATTTTTCTTTGACTAATGCACATGGAGTACGTGGAGTGAGATTTGAAAAGTGAGATTATATTCAAGAAAATATAAAAAGCATGTAATCGATAATATAACTAACCCGCAAAATTCATGCATTTAGTATAAGGTAATCTCTATTTTCGCAATATCAGCAAGAAAATATGAAATTCTAAAAACATGGAAAATATTTTTTTGTTTACATAAATAGTAAATGCACTCAAAATAAAGACGTTTTCTCGAATGCATTGTTGGAAATTTTAAGAACCTAAAAATAATTGTGATGTTGATTTTAGCGAATTAAAGCTTACCTTTTCCTTCATTACGGGTATAAGAAATCTCACCCATAATTATGTGATTCCGAAATCGCAATCTACTTTTTACTTTTGGCACTTAAAGTTCGATGAAAGAAAAACAATATAACGACGATAACAGAAAACTTGACATAATCTTGTCTAACCTATCCCGACCCGGCGTGGTCCTGACGCGAGCCACACGATTCGCTCCCTTGCGGCTACATGTGAAAAATCCGATCGGGGCCAGATCGACACTCGCGAATAAGTTGGGCAATTTCCGTACGGGAACCTATAAGAGCCTCGAAACATGTTTGGATGTCTTTTTTTGTTTTTTTTTCTCCCTCTTTTTTCAATTGTCACATATCTGCTTCTAATGAGCCGTTTTACAGTGCTATTTACAAACATATTTCTCTTATTATAACTCTTTTTGTGCAATTATGTTGCACAAATTTATTTTCTTGAGCATTTGTTTAAAAAAAAACAGTTTTTAAAGAACATAATGCAACTATATAAAGAACATGCAAATATAAAAATATAAAAATAATAAGCAGGAACAAATTATCAGTTTCCAGAATAAGATATTTATTTAAATATGTTTATTGTAAAATCTACTATTTATATTAAAAAGACGTCATACTTTCCTTTATAAATACTCTGCATGAAAGGAACATCTGTTTCAAACTGATGTTTTATCAGTATTAGATTCAGATCGTTTTTGTAAGTTTAAATCCGTTTCAATTTGGGCATTATTGAATTATAATAAGTGATTCGGATTTTTGTGTTAATTTCAAACTAGTTTCAGTTTGGATTGTTCATTACATTTCCAAGTAAACTTTTCCAATCACAAATTAAGTTACTACATCAATTTTGGGCACCAGTAACTGTAATTTATTCAGGTTTCATTTTTAACTGATTTCCGAGTTTATTTTGAATTGATCTCAGTTCGGATTTCCAAATTGAACTGTTAGAATCTTGAACTATATTCCGAGGTGAATTCAATTCAATTCAGATATTGTTAGTAGAGTCATATAGCCGGATAAATTCCCGGCATTTTAAGCCCAAGACACGAACCCTTAAGATTGAAAAATGAATCGCCGAAGCAGTTTTGAAGTTCGAACTTCAAAAAACTTATTTCCGAGAAAAACGCATCTGAATTTGTTGAGTGCCATAATTGCACGTGTTATAATTTTTCTTTGGAAAATAAATATACCCACTTCCGGTTGTCTTTGAGACATGAGTATTGTGCCAGTAGATTCAGGATATACCCTACCTGTCTAGCATCATCCCCCGCTCAAACCTGAAAAAACTAATTTCGATCTTGACTTAAAAAAACACGAATATCTCCTAAACTAGAACCGGCCATAAGGTTTCTTTTCATGCGGATGACCACACATTTCGATCCAAAGATACGATTGATTGTATCCTGTTTTTAGCTGCATTGAGTTGATTAAAAACTATTGAGTGATTCTTAATTGTATTGAAAGAATAGTTTTAAATAGGTGAATTTAATTTATTATCTGTATATTATTCAGTTTTTTCAATATTTGTATGGCTGAAAGAAATATTTAAAGAAAATTTATTCTTATATTATAATATTATTTTATTTATTTCTAGACAACACTCCGTCTTAAAAACCTTTTTCTTATTGGAAAAACATCTATTATGTTTTTAAACATAATAGCTATCATCTTAAACTGAAAAGAATCCTTTTCTATAATAATAGTCCATTGGTATTCCCCATTGAAGAAGTGGCATCTCTAAGAGTAGTTGAGTGATAATTGTCAGAATGGAGGATTTCCGATAAAAAATTAAATCTAGGAAATTCTCAATTAGTTGAGAGCGCACAGTTGGAGTTGATAAAGAAGGAAAATTACTCGAGTAGGAAGGGACGCTCGATGGGAATGCCAATGCATTTCTTTTTCTATTTATTATAGCAGAGTCGTTTCTGCTATGATCAGCATGCATAATATGGAAATAATTTGTAAATGGCTTAAAGATTTGTACTAAAGAATTGCATTCTGTGAATTTCTTGTATCCTTGAACATTATGGTATCCAGGGTTTTTTTTCTGTAAGTTACGCCACTGAGCTAACCATTCGTTTGCACCTGCAAGCTTCCTATCGCCGTGAGAATCACCCATTAACCTTGCTGCTTGATAAACTTTACCCGTAATATGATATTCGAGAATCTCTCACTCTACCATATAAAACAAGAATTCAGCACAACATTCTTTAAAATTAAATATTCAAAAAATACACTGGGACAAATTGTTTTTTGACCCAAAAAGATGATTAGTCAAATTTCGTGGATCTCATGGCTTTTGCTGATTTAACCAAATATAAAATAATTGATCGACTATGCGAAATCCTTTTGTTAAATTGTCAACATTTTTCGTAAAATCAAAACATTGTTTTGCTCATCTTACCAATCTTTTTTTTTTAATAACAAAATGCAGTCAGGTAGTTTGAAGGCTCCTCTGACGGAGAGCAATAGATGCTGAAACAGAATATGTACATATTACCGCGTAATATCTTAGCGATTAAACTAGGGGATAGAAATTTAGATATTAGAGCAAAGCATCCGTATTGCCCTAGAACGGAAAAACATACTCAACTTGAATTGATAATAATGTGTTCATCTACTAAAGTTCTTAGCGCAAATGGTTTTTCTTGAATATCTCCATTCAACTCAGAGAGCATTTACATAAGTTTTTAGTTTGGACGGCAGTGTATATATCAAAAATAACATTTTAAACTCACAAATTTCAAGATATTGAAGGACAGAATCTAAAATATTCTAAAAATATTTCTTAATTATACCCCTTCCTCTTAAATGTAACGCAAGGGGCTATTCACTCTGAAATCGAACAGGCATCGAGGCAGACTGGCAGGACAAAGTCAGAACGAAGTCGACAGTCATGGCTTGAACTCATCGAAGTCAACAACTAACGAAATAAAAACTAAAGTCAAAAGAAATCAGGAAAGTACACTGTAAAAAAAGATTGGTGTAAAATTACAAAGTTTCGGAAAATTACATATTGTATCATTGTAAATAGCACACACTTCACTGTGTGATTTTCCAAAAGTATGTGAAATCACAATCTCTAGCTATGTAAATAAAAGGACCCTAGAACAGCAGTGTAATTGTACATACTCGATAAAAATAAAATTACACATTCCATCGTACTAAATTTTCCATCGTTACTAAATTGTACTAAATTGCTTCGAGTGTTCGAAACCTGTCACTCTAATAAATTTGATTTTTTTTTATTCTTTCACGTAATAAATTTTACATTTTCGTGTGTAAAATTATGAGCCGAATTGGAATATCACAACAGATGCAATTGTGAAATTCTATAGATTTTTTCAGACAACCATGTAGAAAATTATCAGGGAACTATTCGGGATCGGGATAGACCGCCCTGACCGCTAAAGTGGCGCTGTCAAGACGGTCTATTATTGCGATGAGAAAAATTTGAATGTTTTTGTGAAAATCTATTTTAGAAGATTGACGTTAAAAATTATTTTAAAGACTGTCTATATGATGAAAAAATTCTTTGTTTTTAATATATTTTCTTTATACCTTGAAACACCCTGCCAATTTTTGGAATTGTACAAAAAAATATTTAGATTCAAATGTTAGACAAATTTTTTGTCCTCTGACGGGCTAGCCAGCACCCGATTAGCGACTGTAAAGAATGACTGTAGATAAGGAGGAAAAAATGCATTTTTTTTAGTGTTCACTTTTCTGTTTTGATACTTTTAAACACTCTGGTTCTTTTTGGAAATGTATAAAGAAATATTTTAATAAGGCAGAAATTTTGTTGGTTTTGGCTAGTTAACACCCGACTGGAACCCGAAAAGACCGTTTTTGAGAATGTGCAAACAGATATTAGGTTTTGATACTTAAAATATTATTTGACCATGACGGGCTAGCTAGAACCCGATCAGGGCCCAAAAAAACGTCTAGATTAAACGCTCTAGAGTCTAGACAATGCTCTAACTGGACCTAATCTGACCCGATAATTTATCACACGGACAGTTTCTATTCTACGTACAACCTACCTCATTCGTTTTTTCTGATTTGCGTAGAAAAATTTGTACGAAGTTATTCGCATTCAAATTTTGAGCTTTGTTTTTAAAAAAATCCAAATTTTTTTTCAGCCTATGTAAATTTAGACCTAGTTAAGATTTTTATTGTTTTCTTTCTCGTTTATCATCTTCTTTGAAAATCTGCCGGGAATTTTAAAGATGGTCTAAATAACAAAATGGCGGCGGTTTTTCTGAAAATATTAAAACGTGATTTTCTCAAAAGTCGCACCCTTTAATTTTTTAACCTTTAAATAACTTTAGTGGCCAGGAGATTCTTTGTTCATAAAGTATAATTTTACCATTTTTCTCGCAGACACCTACTGATTTGATTTGTATTCGGTCAATAGTTAAGTTTGCTTATTCGGCGCTGTTAATTCAGTTCGCATTTAGGCGGAAAAAACGAGAAACAAAGGAAAAAGAGGAATTTTCTTGAAAATAGGAGAAAAATTTAGAATTATTTAAAAAGGGGGGAAATATCGGAACACGAAAAGAGTGTAAAGTCTGAAATATTAAAGTTATTATGGAACTTATTAAGTTATTATTGAACTGTACCGTTTGAAGTTCATCTTTCGCAAAATTCACAAACTTTCTTAAAATTTATTATCAGTAAACATACTAAACGTTATCTAAGTTTTACTGTTATTTCTACCCCCCCCCCCCCCCCCCCCTCTCCTTCTCCGTTGTTATCAACCATTTTTAGCGCAACCCCCTTGCCACTAAAATTGGTAACATAGTTTATGGACGACCCCTAAAGCCTAAATCAGTACAATGTCTATAAAATCAGAAAGTATTTTTTATCATACGAGGGTGGATTGATAAGTTTCCGGCCTGACCAAGAAAAAAAACGTTTTTAAGAATTTTTTTTTTTTATTTCTCAACATAATCTCCTCCAAGGCTGATA
>NC_046663.1:100960290-100977493 GCF_010883055.1 Belonocnema kinseyi | reverse complement strand
AGCTATCTAAGGATGGTACTATAGAACGCCACCTCAAGGTAGGCCTAGTGGCGCCATCTCTTGGTCAGGCCGGAAACTTATCAATCCACCCTCGTAGACCGCTGTTTATTATTTCCGATATTTGACCTCGTCGAAGTTTGCAACGTTTAAAAAAAACCGAATTTACGCAAAATATTCTTTGCGCGAGACTTAATATTTGAAAGTTATAAATATTTGATGACCGAAGGTACCCGCAAAAGTTTCACTCCCCTATCACCTACGGAACACACCCCAATTCAATCCCAAACAATCGAAAAAATCATAAAAAATGACAGAACTCCTAGACCTAAAATGTTAGAGTTGGTTATAAGATTATTTAGGGAAAAAATCAAATCCAGGGAGTACCGCACCCCTATCTCTTCTGGAGCACACCCTATTTCAACCCCTAAAAATAAAAAAATCATAATAAGTGATCCAACTTCCAGACCTAAAATGTTATGCTTCATAATGATTCCATTTGATATCAGAAGATACTAAAAAAAGTTTCATTTCCTTATCTCTTCCTGAACGCTCTCGTTATCAACCCCCAAGATAATAAAGTATCAACAAAAAAATACAAAATGACCCCATAGCTTCCAGACCTAAAATGTTATGCTATAGAACGGTTCCATACGATGCCTGAAGATAATAAAAAAATTTCTTTCTCACACCCCTTCCGGAACACCCTCGTTTTCAACCCCTAAGATAGTAAAAAATATTAAAAAATTCCCCAAATTCCAGACCCAAAATGTTCAGCTTCATAATGATTCCATTTGATGTCCGAAGGTACTAAAAAAAGTTAAATTCCCTTAACTCTTCTGGCACATCCTCGGTTTCAACCCCCAAGATAATAAGGAATAGAAAAAAAAATTTTTAAACCTAACTTCCAGACCTAAAATTTTATGCTATAGAATGGTTCCATATGATGTCTAAAGATAATTTTAAAAAATGATTCTCCTAACCCTTCCGGAACACCCTCGTTTTCAACCCCTAAGATAATAAAAATGTAAAAAATTCTCCAAATTTTAATTAGCTATATGTGATATCGTGAGTTTCGAATGTTATACAATATCGAAACGTGAAGTGATTTTTTTTTGTTTTGTAACGAATACGGATAAATGATATAAGTTCTAGTCCAAGTTTTGCATAATATCCCAAAAAATCAACTTCGGTATTATTTTTATCTTGAAGATGGATCAAAGTTATTTGCGGCAGAGTGACACTCGTTTGATTAAAATGATTCAGAGTTAGTAACGACATTATTTAACCAGCTACGTAAATATTGAATTGGACATATTGAGAAGTTCACACTTTGAATTTGTGAATTAATTTCGTATTTTCATCTACTTGTTCGCCGTGAAATATATGTATAAGTTTTACCTAGATGTTTTCGTTAGATCTTTGCGTTTGATGAGTTAATTCTATTAAGAAACATTTTTTCTACGGCCCTAGGGCCCCGAGGCTGAAGGTCTTCTGTGAGACCTTTGAAAAAAACAGAATGTCGGTTGCGTTTTTCTTTTGATTGTTGAAATTGGATCTTTTGGATATCAAATGGAAAATTGCAATTCTATTAATTTCACTTATTTTTATTTGAAATAAAATCTTTTGAATCTCTTCAATTTTAACATAGGCTGCAAAATCAATTGTAAATCTCAAACCTTTTTAAAAATTGTTCCTATTAAATTAGCGCTATATTGAGACTTGGAACATTTTCATTTAAGATATTATCTTTGGTTTAAAAAATAAAAAAATCGGTTTCATTAATATTAATAGGCAAAATGAATTATATAACTCATTTTTACTGCACAGATGCTGCAAATCCCTATTTTAACGATTTTTCCAATACCGTTGGTTCATTACCAACGATGCTTGTGGCCAGATCAAGGATAAATATCCCACATTTTATACTTTAAATAAAAACAAATATTGCCCTTTAATATATTGTACATTGAACAAAAGGTATTAGCTATATTGTACCGTAATATCTATTTTCCTCCTTGCATTAAGAACATATATCTTTGTTATAAATAATTAAATTGGTAAGTAATGGTAAGTTATTAAACTGAAGATTTCCATGTGTGTATTGAATGCACAAATTTTTATAATGTGAAATCTTTTTCCATTGAATTAATTCCAAAGATAAAACGTATGCTCTTATCTTGTATTACATACTACCTTTTACTTTGTAATGGCTTCTAAGCATCTTGCGTTTGGCCTGATTTTTTTCCTCGCATGTTCCAGATTTTCTTTATTTAATCCGTTCTTCGCGGAAGGTGGTAATTGTAAATAAATGACTGCTCAGAAATCATGTGCGAGTTTCCTTAAGAAAAATAGCAAAAACATAATAAACATAAAAAAGGAGTATTCATTTTCTAATCCGAACTAAATATTTGAGGCTTTTTTATCAAATTGCTCTCAATAAATCAACCGACAATCGCGATGGACAATTGACACATCAACAAAGCATTCGGAAACAGAGAACGGTTACGTGTCTACATTTCCGGTATCCTCCGTTAAATGCTGAACAGTTTCCGACGGCTTATTTTTCGGGAGACTGCAGAACGCCTCTCGTTAATGAACAATATTTCAGATATTTGAGAAGAATGGTCATAAAATTCTGCGGCGTTTCCCAGTGTAGTTATTGCACCTAAATATAATTATCACAAAAGACTCTCGTGTTTCGAGTGGCACAGTAGATATCGCTGAATGCAAAAATGATAATTCGAAACGTATAACACTAACGAGTAACAATAGCTTCATCTAAATGTGGAAAACACTCTCCTGATAATGTCATGTTGATGCGATGACTCACCTGATTTGGATACAGATTGATCGCCCCTCTATGCAATGTAATTAGAGCGTGAGATAAAGGTCGCGTGAAAAGCGGATTGAATTCTTTACAGGCCAAAAATTACTGGGCGCTGAAGAATTTCACACTCCTAGCTTAGAAAACCCGGGTTTCGCAGCGAATCAATATATTGGCTTCGGCGACAAAAAGATTTCTTCGGGCAAACATCAGTCCATTAGAAATTTGGTTTCTAAATCATCCATATCATTATATTTAAGTTAGTAAGATTATACTTACTTTCTAATCATTTTGAAAATGGAAATTTGACATTAGAAAATGTTGATCGTTATATTTAAAAAGTTTAAATCGGCTAAATTATTCCGATTCTAATCTTAAATTCGTCGTTAAATGTTTATATTATTCTACTTAAGCCCTTTCAAATTAATCGGAAACTCGAACGTGGACTAATATCTAGCTTTGGCTCAAAATTGACTCAAGTTAAGGCGCGACAAAATTATGCTTTAGAAAAATTAACCGATTGAAATTTTGGCAGCTGAAATTATAAATTTCTCTATATCGAGTGGTTTCAAATCTAATTTGTTAAATGTTGAACATTGTGTATTTAAATTTTTCTGATTTAAACATATAGGTGTAATTGTTTGCTTTAAAACTTTAATGACATTCAATTTTTTAACTCTTGATCAAGTAACTGACTTTAAATTTAATGAATTTTAAAAACATGATATTATTTAATTTGAAACGATTACGTTACAAATGTTGTTATTTTAGAAATTCGAAAATATTAAATTTTGATGTATTTAAACGCTGCAACAAATTGGCCATTAAAGATTGGACATTTGAAAATGGAATAAAAGAGTTTTCCATTGTTGCGTCATTTTGATCCTACTTTGGAAAAAAGAACATTAAATACATCGAAATCTATTTTAAAATTCTTACGCACCTTCACTTTAATGGCACATTATCAGTTTAACCAATCAAATTTTTAGGATACATACATTTCTACTAATGCAACTATAAAGAGTTTCTCGAATTTCAACACGCGTCACTCATCGTGCGTGACAAAAGGATTGCTCTTTCCTGTCGAGGCTTTTCTTGCACTGTATTGAATGTCTTTTTTTATACCAAAACAACATAAACAGAAGCATGTTGCTGGCTTTCATCGCACGCATATATACGACTTTGTGAATGAAGAAGGTTTCGGATCGTTTGAAAAAGACGCGCTATTTTCGTGTTACTGGGACCGGAAATGCGCTGCAGCAGAAAGTTGCTGCTCCGCGAAACGGAATTTCTTTCTTACAATTAGGAGTTTTCTTTTTTACCCTTTTCTTCTTTTTAAGCTCCTCTTCTTTTAAGTTTAAGTGTTTCTGCGGTATTATGACCTGCGGCCATTTTTCAGTAATTACTTGCCTGACTCCATCAGCCACTGAAAATTAAGCCACTTATTTCCGCTTTTTAATACTTCCTTCTCCATTTCGTGGCTTCTTTAAAATTTTAGAAAATAATAAATAATAATAATTTCTTTTGCTTTGCTAAATTAAATAAAAGGCCAAGTCTAAACATCCGAACAGTCCTTACGTTTATTATGTATATTTGTTTATAACACCATCGAGTCTAACCGTACAGGCCTGACAAGAGATTTGGAAAAGGGAAGGGGACGTTGCTTGTGTCCATATGTATGAACAATAACAAAGTTAAAATATAAATCATGGAAATAAATAAATCCATGCTTTCACTTATATATAGAGTTTCACATAGAAACCTGGATATTTTTTTGCATCAAAATTTGATAAAAATGCTGAAAACAGTTGGCAACTATGCTGACTACCGTAAGACTGAGTTAAGTGGAACATATTTTTAGATGCTTGTCAATAAATTACGCGAAGGAAATTAATGGTTATGTCAATTTTGGCAAATACCGCTATTCTGTAATAATGAATAGCAAAATATATAATAAATTATAAGTTTCTTCTGGCATTTTAAAGTAAATTAAACGCGTATGATAAGTGAAACTAAAAAATACGTAGAGAATACCACCTATTAGATAAATAATAATATAATAAAATAATGATTGTAGTTATATTTGTCCTTTTAATAAATGATTTTCTGCTGTTTGTTCATTATCTACTGCAGGGTTGTCTCCCTCCTACTTAATTTCAATAAAAGCATAATATAAGTAATAGTTTTCTTCACGTCATAACTTTATGAGTAAATATAAGAGAATAATTCAGGAACTTCTCAACGGATTATTTAATGAAAGGGGAGGATTCCACATTCCGTATACCTATCCACAATCTTTGATCATGTCCGACTTTCCCCATTCGGAACTTTTCATAAAAATCGTTGCAAGTCGTTACAAAAATTACAAGTAAAGTTTAGCAAGCATGTTTTAATTGACTTTACCAAAATACAGAAAATTACAGCCCCAACTATAAATTATATTTTTATGAAAACTTTCTAACGAAACGTAATCAAATGTGTCTGAACGAAAGGTTTACATTTATTTTACAAAAAAAAATTAATATTTCGAATTTTTATTGAAAAAATGAGATGTAAAATTTTTAGTGACCCATTTTTCTCAGCGTGTCTCTGTTAGCCCTGGCTCACCAGTACTCTACTGGCAATATTACTAACACATTCAGAAGTCTTTCTATTACAAGTATTTGTCAAATGCCTGCAGCATGTTCATCCTATTTTTAAATAAAAGAAAGCTTGTTGCTTCTCCGGGTTAAAAACATTTTTAAAATGTTAAAGGTTCAGAGTAAAAAATTCTAAACTGTTCGGTTGTGTACCTTGTAAAGTTAAAAATAATTCAAACAAAAATAGCAAATGAAATATAATTATAATAAAAAAGTATACGAAAAGAAGATTGATAATTTTGGTTAAGATGTAGTTTAAGAAAAGGGAGTTCTATGAATTATGCTATTACTCCAATTGTGCAATTTACTTCTGAAGCGATTGTTGGAATGCAATGAGCCACGAAGTGGTTTGTTGGACAATAGTTGTATACTCTCGACACTAACTTGAAGTCACGTGGCCTATTATTTCGATTAGTATTCCATCGACAATCCTGGCGCTACATTACATTGTATTCGTGAATCCCTGTAACTGAAACATTCTGTCTCCTCGATTCTTGAGTCCTACAATTGTTTCGGTATTGTTTTCACAGCACGTTTCCCAAAACAATCATTTTCACTTTCCACGATCGCTGTTCGATTACCTGAGAGTTCGCATGAGAATGAATTCAAAATTACGTGCGTCGACAGATTAAACAGGCCTTGAAAAACATCATTATTGATTCATCCCATATTGTCATCTTCATCTTGAACTTTTTAAAAATATACCAAAGAACTTTGGTTTAAAAATTCTTCAAAAGTTACAAGGCGAATGAAGAAAGGTTTCTGAATGTTCGTTTTTTTTTCAATCTTGTAGGCATTGTAGAATATTTTCAGTTAATTCTAGAACACAGCACTATTTTTAAAACATTTTGGAGTTTTTTTTATTGTTTTGTCTTTATATGTTATTTGAATGCTCTAGAATCGTTTGGAATAGAATTATCTACAATCTTTTCTAATAATCTGGATTCTAGCATTTTAGAGTCCTTTCTTAGTATGTTCATTGAGTATTCAGGAATAGTCTGGAATTTTGTAAAGCACTCTGGGATTTTCTCAAATGTTCTGGAATATAATATTTTGCAATCACAGTGAACCCCAGGAATAAATTTGATCTTTAAATTGGATAAAAACGCTGCAGGATATTTATCTAACGAAAATATGTATTTAACATATGTGATATGTCAAACGCCTGCGTCCAGGTTCACCGAAAAAATTTCCTCAATAAATTTGAAAATCCTCACGGTATTCATTTTTTAAATCGTCCTACTTTATTTAAATGATTTTAACCAAAAAATCATTCACCTACGCTTACAGAATTCATAGGCTGCACTTTTGTTAGTTTATACTTCATAGTGTTTGTTTACAATTTTTGAAGTCTTGATCTGGGTCGACAGAAACTAAAGGTTTGTTCAACAAAAGTAAAGGTCTGAACTTGGCTGAGTGTTCACTATAAAGTATAAACGAACCAAAGTGCAGCCTATGTATTCTGTAAGTGTAGGTGAATGATTTTTTGGTTAAAACCATTTAAATAAAGTTAGATGATTTAAGAAATGAATACCGCAAGGACTTTCAAATTTATGGAGGGATTTTTTTCGGTGAATCTAGACGCAGCCGTTTGACATATCACATATGTCAAATAAATATTTTCGTCAGATAAATTTTTGTGTCGTCAGATAAATTTTATCTTTCATCAGATAAACGTGCTGCAGCGTTTTTATGCAATTTAAAGCTAAAGTTTATTCCTGGGGTTTATTGTGCGACATTTTGAAAAGCCCCAGAATATTTTGCATGGAAAAGTGGCATAGCTGTACCAACCTTCCTTTATCCTGGATCTGGGCACTAATACTAGAAAACTCAATTGAGAGAATCTGTTTCACTGAGGTTAGGAATATAATTAAGAACCTAAAAAATTGTAAGGTAGCTGTTGTAGACAGTATTAACGCTGAAATGCTCAAATACGGTAACGAGTACATACCTCACAGGTTGTGCGAATTGATAAATTTATGCATTGAGATGGGATAACTTCCAAATAACTGGAAAAACGCGATTATCGTACCAATATATAAAGGAAAGGGAGACAAAAGCAACTGCAATAATTACAAATGTATCACCTTATTAAGTACCACAAGTCAAAAATATTCAAAATAACTTCTTCGTAGGATGTTAGAAATAACAGATGAAAAGATATGAGAAGTCCAAAATGAATTTATACCGGGAGGATCATGTTGTTTGACAAGGTGGATAGAAATAAACTTTGGAAATTCCTAAAAGAGTACAGAGTCAATGGATGGCTCCTACAAGCAACAAAACAATATATGCAGTTACCAAAACGAGAAGCTGAGTGACTAGTTCGACATTGTGCAAAGTGTTCGACAAGGATGTGTTGTGTCCTCACAGCTAGTTAGATTTCGCAGATGATAAGGTTGTTATGGCAGGATCAATCAAAGACTTAGAAAAAATGTTGAACAAACTGATTACAAGCATGAGGAACATGGGCCTCAAAATTGATGCAAGAATAGAACAAGTTAAACAAGTTAAGCGTTTTTGTTACTATTTTACATAAGTAGCAAGAATAATTCCTTAATTAAACAAATTTTCTAACTTTCAGGCTTATGTCTGCTGAGCTAAGGGTGGGAAAAATATATTTATCATTTAAATTTTAATATTGGATCATATTTATGGCTTTTAAGTTTTCACTATCATTATTTGATTGTATCTACTAAAATATTATTTTATTATGACTGCTAAATTGACTGTCAGTGGCCGATTTACAACTATTTTAATCAGTGAAATCTCACTGACAATCAGTGACATTTCACTGATTCAAATTTAGAGAGTATAATTTGGATATATTGTTAAAAAAAAATACGTTGAAAGTAATATGTAATGATAAAACCCACTTATTTTTAGCATTTTATCATATCAAAGAGATTTACATGCATTCAAATTAAAAGAAAAGCAAGAAAATTGGCATCGCGATTACTGGGACTAAGGTCACGATTACTAGTATGTTCACCTTATAAAGTTCAAATAGGGCTAATTCGAATACAAATAAATGGAACTATTAACAGAAGAAACTGTTTTCAAATTTGTATACCTTTCCAAAATTTGGATGCGAAATTTTTTGGTTTATTCAAACAGCAGCCATACTTATAGATTCTCTCCGTATTCCTTACCAACCAAGAAATTCCGCGTGACTTTTCAATTTTAAATGACATTTGAAACTAAGGAAATCACATATATTTAATTCAAAAATATGAATATCGATAAATTTAGTTTTGTTCATTTGATTTATCAGCATTTTTCTGTCCGAACTATTTATTTTTTCCATGTGGGATATTTTTACATTTTGTAGAATTTCATAGTATTTCGTAGAATTTCATTAGGCCTTTTTTTTAATTTCAAAAATTCTGTAAAATTTTGAGATGTTCTTAAGTTTATTTAGAGCATTTTGGAAAATTTAGAATGCTCTGGAGTGCTCTGGAATGTTCTATAGAGTGCTCCGGAATATTCTAGAATTCGATACACTATTCGGAAATGTTCGTAAAGGTTCTAGAATCTTAATGAATAAAGGACTGCGAAGTAGTCACATTAAAATTTTTTTCTCATGTCTATAGTCGCTTCTTTTAAAGGAAAATGTCACTTTTGGCACATTTCTCCACCTCATTTTAGATTTGATCTAAAAAGAAAAAGTAAATCTCAATAATTTATATATTGAATCTGTTTAGTAATCTATAGTACAAAAGTTCTATTCAGTATTAAAATGTAAATGATTTTTTTAACGATTTTCCGGGTTTCTAGTTCCAATTGTAAAGCATCACGCTAAGTTTGAACAGATTTTTGTATCAATTTTCAGAAATTGCTCATTTTTATTTGAGCTTATCTACCACATACATTTATTAAGATACTTTATTTTTATTTAGAAATTCCATTGTCAGAGCGCAAATAAGGTGCAGAGAAATGTCACATTAATTATGTGCATTGTAGAATAGAGAAAAACTCAAATTATACAATGTAAGAATAAATTCTATCAAACCGAACTTTGGATTTTAACAACCACTAAAGCGTAACTACTTTTTAACAGTTTCATAGCCTATTTAAATGCGTTGCGCTTAATCTTTTTTTAAATAAAATTTACCTCAAAAGGTTCATTTTTTTAAACTCATATTATTTGTAGCCCTTTTACAACTGTTGATTCTGAAATATGAAACATTCCATTTATAAATTCGACACTTAGGAGGTTTTGTTTATATTCGCGAATGATTAACTCGTAGGGGAAAAATGAAAAAATCCAGGATTTACAGTATATATAAATAGGATATTTAATTTTCCCCCCTAAAAATGTTGTGTTGATCCCGACCCGTTTTCTACAAAAATATCTATTTTCAAAATAGCCCAAAAGATTTTTATTTTAAGGTTCAGTAAACGAGGTAGTAGTTAAGTTGAAGTTTGCTAAATATTAACAAATTTCATTTTCAGGGGAATGAAATAAGAACCTGATTTGCATATGATGCGTAAATCGTGGATTTTTCATTTTTCTCCCTACGAGTTTTTCATTCGCGAAAACTAACAAAAGTTCCGGCGTCAAATCGCAAAAATGTATATTTCAGCATAAAAATTTAAGTTTGTGAGGTAAGACTTAATTTAAGAAACTAAATACAACGTTTTTAATAAGGCTCTGAAAGTGCTGAGAAATGGCTCGTATTAGTTGATGTTAAAACACCATTTTCGTTCATTATTTCCCAATAAAGTTACTTTCACAGTTTAAAGGCTGTTGAGTACCTATAATTTGATTCAATTTATTTTTACATTGTAGAGTTTGACTTTCACTCTATTCTACAATGCACATTAATTTTAAATTTTTCTGTGCCTTTGCATTTTGTAATACTTAAATTTTGTAAACAAAAATAAAGTAATTTATTAAGTGTAAGTTGTAAATAATTTTTAAAACACAAGTATTATTGTAGTGAAGTGTCAACATTTAAAAAAATTATACCGCAATTGGCTTGTATCTTTTGTAATAAAATTAATTATACAATTTGTCTGAACATTTTTTATAAAATTCGAAATCTAGCAAATATGACCTGATATTTATCCCAAAATTGTTCAATATAATTTTATCTAGTCTTGTGAATTCTAACAAATGTGTAATTGAATAACATTTTTTGAATAGATAAATGTTTCTATTCACATCACATGCCTCTTTTTGTGGGAACAGTACAAGAACTTTTATTTACTTTTTGTGTTTAAAATGAGCCCTTTTACTCACTTTTTAGCTTAAATGAGTCACTTCTTCCTTTTTTTAAGTACATTAGTCTGTGGCAGCCCTATGGGAATAGAAAATACTTCAATCTTATTATAGAATCTGGCATTGGAAAATTCTGGAATTACTTGGCTTTTTTTAGATTAGTTTTAAATGGTATTGAACAGTTTAAGAATTTACTCAAATTTTCTAGTGTATTGAAAAATCTTCTTGAATATTCTGAAACCTTTAAGAATGTCCTTGAATATTCTAGAACATTATCTGTTATCATTTAATCAGATCATTATCATGAAGAAGAATCGTTCCTACAATAAAAGGTCAATATTCTCGTTTCCTCTGAGGATAAGAGCAGTTCAATCTCATTAAGTTGGTCACAGTCTGCTGGCAATTTCGAACTGACCACGAACTGACTTAAGAGTTATGCGCTTTGTTTAAATCGATTTCCGCGTCAATCGCATGAAATTCATGATGCCGGATGAAATTAGAGAGAAGGGAGAGAACCATGGGAGAGAGGTAGGAGATAAACCTGGGAGAAGACCGCTGAGGTAAGGTATTCCAACAAGATGAGTTGCGGATCTCGAGCAAAACATGTCTGCACGTTAAGCTGAAGCCAGGGGAGTGCTATTGGTCTGGAATGCACCGAAAATAAATTTGGCGTCGAGACGCTTCACCGTTTTCTGGAACGCCGTCGTGGCACGTCCTCCATTCTATTTGCTTTTACCATTCTGTTTTCTTCCGCTACATACTCATCTGCTTACTTTTCCTTGAACCTATATACCCTCCAATTGCAGAATTGGACAGGTGCAGACCCTCACCAAGAATCTTGGTCTTGGGTGGTGCTTATCGCAGTGCATCAACCATTCCAGTCCAAACGGCTACAAGAAGGGTATCTGGGATATTTCTCTTATTTTTCACTCAAAAATGGTATAACTGGCTATAGAAATATTGCTAGCAATATGTGAATGTTTAAGCAGTTTCTCTATTACTTGGCTTTTCATAAACACCATTGGTCCTTTTTGTTGGCTTAAATAAGATCGCGATAAGTCAAGAACTTTCTTGTAGTCACTATTATTTTTTGTTGGTTGAGATGTCTTTTGTCGAGCTGCTTGCAAAGCGTCGTTGCGACGTCGCGGCGCCCTGCTCAGAAGCATTCGCGACGATTTCCAGCTTCAAGAGCGTTTGTTATTCGGTGCCAGTCGGCCTTGAACCGCGAATAGGTTTACGCATGTAACGCTCACTTGGCGAAAAAATGAGGCCGTTGAAATGTGAATGAGGCATAGTATTAAGCTCGAATTAATCACAGACGGTCTTCACTTATGAATAGCTACTTCACGGAAATAGTATTTCAGTAGTCAAATTAAAACGCAGTTTATATTTATCCTATCTGCGGAGATTATTGGTGCATTGATATTAAACGAAAAATATTTTATCGAATTACAGACATGACACATCCCAGACAGGGGAGGTGTCAATTTTATTGAAGGATAAGATCTTCATGTTTATCCATATGTTTTTTTTTATATCCAATGTATAGAACTACTCGCTATCTCATACATTGACTGATTTCGTTTAAAATATTATTTGCATTTCAAAGGCGTTTTTATTTACACAAAGTATAGACAACTTCTGCTTACAGCTCTAAATGTCATAATATACATTTTTTAACTAGACTTTTAAAGACTAAAGATGCAACAGATCACTTTTATTTTTTTCCTTGCGGAGGACGTTTGTTTTCCTGTCTCGTTTGTTCATAACGTGATCCAATTGTCGCAGGAAAAGTAAATAAGTGGCTCTTCTGACTTAACGGGTGAACGATTACAAGAGCATTGCATTGCCACTGGTTCACTTTACGTTTTACCTTCCATTAGCTCTCATGTTCTCTATAACTCTACAGGACTGCAATGCTTGCTTTTGCATTGAGTCCTCGAAAACCTTCATTTTTTGTCAATAAAATGCGGTGGAATTCTTCGAGCAGCGTTAACTAAACTATAAAATTCGATCGACCTCCCATACCTTCACGAAGTCAACTGCATCGAAAAAATAAAAGCAAAAAGATACCGAGTTCTGCAATCATTCATGAAACAAAGCCACTTCGCTGCTAAAAAAACATTTCGCAAATGAGAAGCTCTTATGTCTGAAAATAAAATGTAGCAACCAATCCGAGCGATTGACCACTAGGCTTTTTCGTGTAGAGGAGACCACCTTAAAGTAGATAATGATTTACAGTAGATAATTTTAATTAACGGAAAAACTGGCAAAATATATGACTTGTTTTTTTAGAATAACATTTCAGCAAAGATACCATACTTTCTGACGAAGTTTCATTGCAATTTTATAATTAATTAATGTGTGAGAGCAAAAAATTAATATTCAACATGAAAAGAGATTTCGCTTCTTATTCATTATTCATACTTTTTACCTGAATGAAACATTTCTGTTGCATGTTTATACATTAGAATCAAAGTTTGAAGCTTAATGAACAACATTTATTTTTGATGTTCATGAACAATATTTATTGATACAAAGTATTCTTTCTTTAAAATTTATAAATATTTGAGCACTTTTTAACGGACATTACATTTTTAACAGTACATGGAGAAAAAGATATCGCACGATGATATCGCAAAACCTCTATATTGAAATAAAGCGCAATATGATAATATACAAGCAGGTTCCGGAGCTTTTTACGATATTATAATGCACTGAAATCGATTGGCCACTCCTAGAACCCTCGTATATATAATATAATGAAATAATAATATAATGTAAATTCTTGCAATGTACGATATCACGAGCTTACGCTATTATAATGCGATAATTACGATATATAGCGCAGAAATTACGGTATATATTGCAATTCATGCGATATCGTTTTCTCCGTGTAGATGACCAACAGTAGATAATCGAAAAATGTTGCTATCAAAATTGGCAGCTTAATTAATTAAATTGAATTAAGTATTATACTAATTCTGTTATACCCAGAAGCAATGCTATAGAAGCGATTATCTATTGTGGGTTGAGGTGACAAAATCTTATCCTTGATCGGGTCTAATAAAAATTTTAAAAACAGCTTTATTGGCTTATTTCTAGATATTTTTTTCTATAAGAATATTCAATGGAATATTGAAGGTTTATTAAAAACTAAAACCTTTCTTTATTTTGGGAAACTGATGTAATTAAATGCAGTTGATTTTTTCCATATCTGCTGTACTACACCAGATTTCAAGATTTCCAAAGATCTCCAAGATTTCGCAAAGATAAAATATTAAGTTCCGCAATAGATAATAGCAACATGAATTTGAAAGCTTCGCGAATCGTCGTAACATTTCTTAGTGGATTCTTTTCGAACCCATCGCCGCGTAAATGGCGTAAATCGTGCTTCCTCGCTCACTTAATTTCATTCCATTGTATTCGTTGTTCGCGCTTATTCTTTTTTTTTACTCCGCTAAACCATCGCCTTTCATTCTGCCTTTCATCCCGACATCTCAGCCCTTTATTGCGCGGCACCATTACGTCAACGGTGCGATAGGTCAGGCCTGCCATACTAGGCTGGGATCAGCATGGTCATCAGGATCCCATTGTCTCTGAGAGATCCATTAATGCCCGTACATATACAATATACACACGATACAGAGTCTACCTATCGCACAAAACGTACGAGCTTCAATACGTAATAATAATACAGACACTCGATGCGAATTTACGATTAATCGGGTGATATCTGCATCATTATTTTCTTTCCATGCTTTCTTTTAAGATATTTTCATAAATTTCATGTCCTTTCGTCTCATATCTCAAACCCCATTTCTCGTTTTTCACATTTCTCACATTTCTCACATTTCTCTTCTTATAAAAATATAAAGGAGAATAAAATAAACTTTATAATGAGCCCGCACTAAATATAAGTACAATTGCTTTTAGTCAAAATCTGCAGTTGTAAATTTTTGTTATAATTTCGAACCTACATGCAGATCTATAATTTAAAAGAAAATCATCAGAAAAATTGACAGTTTTTACTGAAACAAGTGCTGATCAGACCCACTAAAACAAAATTTGTTTACTCGTGAACATGACAGATTTAATATTTGGGAATGCAGGATGCTTGAGGGACCTTTTAATATTGTTTAATATGCTCAAATTAATTAAATTTTTTTAGCTGAGGGAAAAAATGTTTTTATAACAAAATTCTTATTAGTTAAAAATTTATGATTTTTGTATGCATACAGTTTTTGCTAGCGAATAATAATGAAAAATTATAAATGAAAAAAAGTGGTTTGTTCAATTTTGCATTTTTCTTTTAAATGTGCTTCAACATTTTTTTATTGAGTTAAATATAACTTTTTTTTTTGAAAAAGTTGAATATGTCGAACCTGCAATTTCCTCTAATCCAACGAAACGGGTGATTGTTTTGCATTTATGAAAAAATTATGTGTGTTGTTTAAAACGCTCAGAATGCACAAAATAAAAAAAAATACGAACATTCCTAAATGTCGAAGTTTTTTTCGTAGAAGCAAATTGATAACATGTTTCTTTGTTCTAAGTTTAAGCTAAAGAAATTTCGGGTCCGACATATTCAAATTTTTTAAACATGTGCAAATAAGGGGGTACGCGTCCGAGCCACGTAGTTTTATATTCAGGAGTAAAAAATAATAAAACGCAAAACTTACTCCTTTTTTGAAATAGCGTGCGGGTAGGAGGGGGGAGTCAAAAAGTGGCAAAAATTGGGCCACCTGGTTTATGGAGATCCCCTATGGTGTAGCGTTATTGTAAATAATAAGTGACCAGATATAAAATTCGCATTCCACTTTGACTTCGTTGGAGCTTATTCAGAAATTTAGGCCCAGGTTTCATTAGGATCCGAGTTAGGAATTATAATAACCATTTGAAGAGATTTTGCAGTCCTATCTAGGCAGAAGATTTATGACACTTCCTTTGGGTATTCCCCGCGCATTCAGGTAAAGGAAGCAGGTATCGCAAGACAAGTTAAATCTAGCTTTTGGAATGTCAGAACGACACCTGCTGGGCCGTGTAGGAGCCCAAGAACAAGTCTTTGTTTTCCGCTTTCAAACGGAACTGTAGAATAGTATACTGAGGCCGTGAAAATTCTCACTTTTGTGTATCGTGATTAATTGGCAATCCTGACTTTCTGCTGAGAATTTCCTTCAAAAAGGATGTAATTTACAACGTAATTATACGCGCCGGTCTGCAATCAGCCTACTGACGTTGAAATCAAATCAATAATAAAAAAAAGAGTCTTGAAAAATTGGTTAAATATAGTATCTTTCAAAATCATATACATAGAATCTATTAATTATTAGACTTATACTTATTGACTAAAGGCATCAAATATGAAACTTATGCTGGAAAAAATCAAAGGCATTACTCGCGTTAATGAACTTGACAAGTCATATACTCAATTATAGCTTAAGCTTTGTGCACCTTCTTTTTCTGTGTGATTATTTACACCCTTTAGAAATATATTCAATGTCAGAAGTTAGATGTAGAATATAACCTCTGGAGGGCGTGAATCTAATTAAATGAATATTGAAAAGTAAGCAATTTCGGAAATAAGAAACGTCAATTTGCGCTAACTAATGAGCGGTTCTCGAGAAATATGTAATAGAATCGATACTGTGTCAATCAGTATATATTGACATTTCCCTGTTCCTGGAAGCGTCACTCATGTCGAGAGGCTAGCATATATAAGGCTCATCCTGAAAATCCCGTTATGTAACCGAGAAGAGAACTCCTCTAACTGGTATGTAATGGAACTATTTCGCCCTCGTTTCTTGTGCATGTCATTTACTCTGTCCGCCGTGATAGTCAAGGATGAACTCTCGTTTTATAGTTATGTTGCAGAATCTTATGGCTTGATTACCGTAATTATGTGTGGAAAATTGACATGTGAATGGATTCCAGTACTCAGATGAAATTATTTATATTAGAAGATACATATTATCTGTATCTTTTCAAGTAACAGTCGTAAAATATTTTTAAAAAACTTACTGATGCTACATGTAAAAGAAACCAAAGCGAGGTGGGTAGAAAAAGCTTTTGAAGTTATAACATTGATGAATGATGAACAAGTGGGTAAGATATTACATGCCCGGAATATTTATTTCTAAGCTATGACATATTATTAATTTATCCTTTATTTTATGCTTTTTTAACACATTGAAATTTTATTCTGGTGGTACTCTTCTAATGTAGAGTGAGTAATAAATATTAACATTTTAAGTCTTTCCAATCAACTGTCGAAGGACATTGTGTATAAATTCAGTTCCAAACTGTGTCGCATTTAATATTCAAACCATGACAATCATTGTTATCAATTATCATAGACAAAAAAACTATGAATAATTTCATTTTGTTATATTAGTAAAAGGCATGTACTTGCTATTTTATTTACCAGGTGTATACATATGAAACCGGTATTTTTTCAAGAAAAAAACACATTTATTTCAAGAGAATGATAACAAATATTTTATTCAAAGTATGCGC
>NC_046663.1:100918673-100960190 GCF_010883055.1 Belonocnema kinseyi | reverse complement strand
CCAATTAGCACAAATGGTAAGTTCCGACAGTGCCTACAAGTGTGCCTACTGGCCGCTAGATGGCAATACCGGTTTCATATGTATACACCTGGTAAAAGTTGTTGGCCTGGTATCACTTATATTTGTTTTTGCTCGCAACCTAAAAGAAAAACTATGACTGATATCCAAGCTTAATCTCTCAACAATTAATTCACCTCACACCGAATGACACGTCTCATAAAAACGCGTAAAATAAATGTTCAATGAAAATTAATGGAATTATACATTAGACAGTTGTGAAGGCAAGAGTTTGATGAATTGAAGGGACGAGTGAAGAATAGTGAAAGCGATTTAATTCCTTAAAAAATGATAATCTATCTGCCGACAAAATTTTCTTCGCCGTGTCAAAATTACATTTTTCTATTAAAAAATAGCAAGCAACTGGTAAAAAGGATGACTATAAAACTCATTTGTTGTATTGATACTCATAAAAATATACTGCGAAACTTGCTTTGAAATCCAGTCACTTTTTAAATTATTCGGTGTGTACTGATATCCAACTCTTACTGGTTTCCCCTACATATATTATATTCAAAACTTTGGTAGGTGCATGATATGAAATAAGTCATGAAACAACATGCTATACCGTTGACTTTTCAATCATAATTTTTAAATCTCCAGATTAGTTTCACCTCTTGTTTGGAGAAACGATTCCCTCTTTTAAAATTTCATCAGACAAAGCCTTTAAACAAAACTGTAAAAACAATATTAAAAACCCTTTTTTTCGAAATTTCATGACTGTAAAATCAAGAGTTGTGCCCTGTCTTATACTGGGCGAATAAAAAAAATGTCAGTCTCAAAAATTCATCAGGTTTTCAGTTTGAAATTACATAATCTTGGCATTTTAATTAATACAAATTAGCATTGACTCAAACATTTTCAATTTTTAAAAGATTATACATACCTACTTGAATTGATTCAAGTTGGAAATGTCGACTATATTAACTTTGAGCAATTTCATGTCTAATCATCAGAAAAATGTAAGCATTGTTAGTAATTTTGATGAAAATTCGAATATCCGTCTTCTTAGGTGTTGAAAGAAATACCCTAAAATAATTTTTGAAGAAATCAAAAAACGTTGGAAATATTCAAAATTGAAAACGTTTGTCTTTTTGTTCTTAAACTTTCATCCTTGATTTCAAATTTTATAACTTTGGTGATTTTAATGATATTTGGGTGTACTTTTTAAAAATTTATTCTTGATAGGACACAGTTTGCAAAAAATATTTTTGTAACGAAAAGTTTCAAAAACGTCTTGCTTATTTCAAAAATTAATTCTCGAAAACTAAGAGAAATGCCATTTTGATATTTACAGGAATTATAGAGGACATTGTAAGCTATCGATATAAAAAATATCGAAGATAAAAGGTGGGTTTTTTGTTAGAAAATTAGTTTAAACATTAGTTTTTGAAATCTTTTTGTTAACAAAATGTTTGTTCAAAATTGTGTCCTATTACTAATAATTAATATAAAATAACCTTAATGTCATTAAAGTCACCAAAGTTATGAATTTTTAAGAAAAAAAGGACCAAAATTTGCAATTTTGAATATCTCCTAAGTTTTTTGATTTTTTCATCTATTTTAGTTTTTCGTGGCTTTTCGCGACCCTCAGTAAAATATTAGTTTTTTGGTTTTGTGGCTTTGGGGTCCGTAAATGATAAAGAAGATTTTATATTTCCATCAGAAGTGTTGGCTCCATACATCGGCCCTCTCTTCAGTGATTTATTATAGAAAAAGTTTTTTTTTGTTACATTTCACATTTCTACCTAAGACATATTTTTTTACGTCGACTTTTTGTATATAAAATTAATTATTTTTCTTTGTAGCTAAATTATAATAACAATATTTATACATTTTTATTCAATACTTGATATTTTTAATTAGTTTCTAAGAATCGTAAATTCAGGAAATTAATTTCTTATTTTTGCTTCTACGTACAGCTTATGCCATTATTGAACTACACCTAATTACGTAGAAAACTGATTTTTATTTTTAATGAACATCAGAACCATTAATAGAGCGAAACTGCGAAGTTATAAACTTGAAAACATATGGTACGGAAACAGAGACAAATAAGAAATGGCAATCTGTTGTTAAATTCAAAAAATAAAATTCTTAGTGCTTTTCACCCCCCCCCCCTTTAAAACAAGCATTTAACGCAGATAGAGGATGTGAAAGGAAGAAATAGCGTATTTAGCAGAAGAAAAACTGTGTAAACAACTGAAAAACATTTTCTCCCTATTCTCACTTGCATGGTGCAGTTTATGTGTATCGGACGTAAATTTGTATGTAGCGGGCGTAAAGTTTCATTTTCGGCTCGGCAGCGGGATGCGCATGTGCTATCGCCAATGGGCAGGTAGCGGTTACATTTTGCCTGCTTCGCGTGCATGCAATGGTGCGTCTTTAAGAGGGGTCGGAAAAAAAATTGTTTTCTAATTTTGATACAATTTTAGTTTTGTAAGATATGGAAATACTTCAAGAAATTTTTTTTGAAAAAGGAGGAACAGTAATTTTAAATTCCTAAACAAAGTAGAGTGACTTGCACTGATCTAATAGTTGAATACAAGTAACATGAACGGATTCAGGGTTCAGCTAGTTTCATAACAATGACATCCTGGGCGGCAGACCGAATTCTTCCGTAACCGATTACTTCCTCAACATTGTGTCGCATGTACGATCATACATTCCGTTCCCTTCGTTCTATTTGATTGGCACGCACCCTTTTTATAACA
The DNA here is from genome assembly GCF_010883055.1 of Belonocnema kinseyi. NCBI lineage: Eukaryota > Metazoa > Arthropoda > Insecta > Hymenoptera > Cynipidae > Belonocnema > Belonocnema kinseyi. Next base: position 100,957,419 of record NC_046663.1, on the reverse strand, counting down.
TTGTAAATATAGCAAAACCACTAGAAAATTCCATAAAATTTAGAGCACTTCATGTATGTTTCGGTGTGATACGCTGATAAGAAATTCAAGTTTCTTACGCTTTCTAATTCACCGCCCAAGTCAACACTTCATTACAATTTGTAATTAACACCCTCAATCATTTTACGGTTCATTGCCATGAATTAATTTATTATGTTGTATACAAGGTCTGTAAAAAGGTGTATGAAATGTAATCTCATGATGTGTTGAATTTATGTACAAGTTCTAGCATTTTTAGGTTTTTTTTTTTAAATATATGCTTTATGGGTTCTCTCCCGTGAGAAAACTTGTTGCTCCTAAATGGCTAAGCATTTAGACTATTTAGAGTATAGATAATGTGCAAAGTTAGGCAACCTTACTTTCATTCATTTTTCTTTACTCTTTCATCTTGTAAAAGCAGGCCGAGCGTTATAGGGTGAATTAACTGCAAAAAAAATTCCATAGAAAAAGCAAAAGTAATTTTGCCTTGTTTTCAGTGTAGAATCTAGCTACAATAAAAAAGATTTTCAGGTCGATTTTTACTCTGGTATCTCTAATGGTTTCCTTTACTGGTAACTTCCCCAATAGAGGCTTTTTTAAACGATTTTTCGAAGAGAAGTAATAAATAATCTTTCATTATTACCGATTTCATAAGATTTCCTTTCTTACATCATGTTTATGATAATATGGGTGGTGCGAGGGATAATTTATTCATTTTTGCCTTTCCTTTATTTCATTCTGCAATAACACATTCGGATTCAATTCAGGCAGTTCATTCAATATCGCGAATAGTTTTGAGTAAGAGATGATCTTTCTTGTTTTTTTTCTCGCCAGAAAAATTGCGACACTTGGATCTGAATCAGATTTACCCTGAGTTTTTCGTGATTTAGGCGAAAAAGAAAGGAACACTGAATAATTTAGGCTGTGAGCGTAGCGACTGACGTCATCATGGTATTTCTGAGTTTCTGACAGTGGACGATGGTTCAGGCTGAGCGACCAAGCAGAACGCCATCCGGCACTCCACGTAGAGTATTTCTGCGGGAATCTGAAAATTTCAGTGCCCTTCAAAAAAATATTCCCTTAAATCAGGATCTGCCTGCTTTTGCCTTCTACTATACCTAGGGTGTACTTATGCGCAGGAAATGACACGTAAAAAGATAAAAATCCTTGAGGAACGTATGCACCTCACAATGTTTTTCTTGAAGGCTGAAAGCAGAAGAAAAAAAGGAAGAGAAAAGATGGAAAATGTTTAAAGAAATAGACAAAGAAAGTTCAATTGAAATAGAGGAAATATTTCCTGTTAGAAACTAATTCACCTTGAACAAGCATGAAGCCAAAGCGATTGGTCGAAATTTGCCTGGAGTTGATTTAAGGACGAACAAAAAAAGAAATTCCATTTTAAATCATGCATAGATATCCAGCTTAGGATGGCAGAATGGTTGGGTAATTCGATATATTATTCTGTGATGAAAATAAAGAAACACGTATTTCCCAGTTTTATCCAATTTTTTTGTTTTTATCTGTTATGTTCATTGGAAGATTACCTGCAAATTCTCAAAAATTGATAGAATTTTTCTTCCAAATGCATTATTTTCATTACGAGCGTAGGTATTCGACATTTTCTTTATTTGACGAGGAAGTTACTGCTCTTTCAAATGACCTTACAAAAATGAAAGAATGTCAAAAATGTTAGCTGTTTTTCTAAAAGCCTTGAAAGTGGATTTTCCCTCTTAAAAAAATAAATAAACCAGTTACCAATTTTTATTTATTAGATGGAACATGTAGTTTTATTCGCGGTGAACTACTCCTTCACATAAAAAAATATATTTTTGATCAATCGAATTTTCATTTTTTTTCTTGAAAACAACAAACTTGCATCGTTTACGAGAAATAAAAGTCCCTACTTCAAAAATCGTTAATCCACTATAAAACTGATAGGATGCGTATCAGAAACTGTAAAAATATATAAGAAAAAAGTGGGACTTCCCAGAAAATATTCTTAATTTTTTAAATCGAATTTTGAAAACAGAAAACAAAACATTTTCAGAAAAAGCCCAATTTTTTCAACATTTTTAAAAATGTTTCTGTTAATATATAAAGCGAAATAAAAAGGCATCCTATCAGCTTTATGCGGGCAAATAATTTTTGAGGTCGTGAGATTTTTTAAATATAATGTTTGATTCTTTCTCATAAACGATACAAGATATAAAAAAATAACAAAAAGTATTTTTTGTCGATCTTTCCTAGATGTATAAACTCGTAAGTCAACAAAATCAAAAAAATATTTTTTGAATATAAAGCAGCAGTTTACTAAGACCGAAACTCAGGATATATATTAGTCAATATTTCCATCTATTTTGAAACAGAAAGAGAAATATTTTAAACTGCAATTTTTTAAAGAATCCTCTCTCAAGAATTTTAGAAAAACAGGCGCCATTTTGTCATTTATCAAAAAAAAATTATGTTTGTTGGAATCAGTTGAAACTGCAAGAATTTCCACTTACAATATAAAAAAAGCAAATCCCACTGTGAAATATGTGAAATATTTTTAACTAGGATTTTTGACGAAATCCACTTTCCAGAATTTTAGAGAAACAGCCGCCACTTTGTTATTTCTCGAAATTTTTTATTATTTTTGTTGTGATCAGTTGAATGAGAAAGAATTTCCTTGAACAATAAGGAAAAGAAATCCTAATGTGAAATACGTGTCCCTTTATTTTCACCCTAGAAGGGTATATAAAAAATGAAATAAATTCTAACACCGTGACCTAGAATTTTTCTGAAATTTTGGCTGATTTGAAATGGTATACAAGCTTTTGTGAAATCTTTAAAATCTTTAAAATCATTATAAAATATTGAAAATCTTGGAATCTGATGTATGTACGTAAACTCAAACGTCGAGTGGTCAACCCCTCGTGATTTCTTCTTTGTAATTAATGGACACACATCATGGATTGCGGAGGTTTCTTTGTTCCTTTTCACTTTATTTTTATTTGCTTCTTTTCCCCCCATTTGCAGTATGTTTTGTTATCCCTTATAACTGTACAAGTACTTCCTGTTGGTGAATATTGCGACTTAAGTCTAAATCAGTTGTAGAAGGTTCTTTCTCGGTTCTTTCGCCATTTTTCAACCAAGAGACGTAGAATTCTTATCATACGTTCATCGGCCGGATATCTTGTAACTTGACGGTTCGGCGGTTCACCCTCCCCTTTCCCGCCATTGTATGGAAATTTAGATCCAAAATCTTCGCCCCTTCTTCCGCAGTTTGCTACAATCTTCATGCATGCTGATTCTTCATCTGCCATTCCCAAAATTAAACATTTTTTTACGAAAAATATCTCATACATAATAATAAAAGTTCATGTGAATAATATAGTTCTGCAAATCATATATCTCGCATTACTTCTTATAGATTTTAATTTCCGCAATTAACCCATAACAATTAACTTTGTTAGTGTAATAACCTATATCTGATAAAAATGCGTGAAATAAATCATCTGGATAATACTTAAAGCTCAGTGGACAAGCTTAAAGAACATATATCATTTAATGAGGGGGAGGTAATAATTTCTGTAAATTCATTAGTTCTATCGCTTCCTTGCTTGTGTTCTGATTTCAGCGTGGGTCGCAAGGCGTATCCGCATGCGTAGAAGTGAAAGGCTATTGTTTGGTTACCAGTTCGAATTCTTTGTGTATCTTATAAGAAAAGCCGTGAAAATCTATTTATAATGAAATATGTCTTTATACACACTAGATGTAGATATCTATTCAATCTATGGTATACACAGCATACAATAAAACTCTCTGAGAAAGGTTCTCTCTGCTTTTATAATTACAAGAAACAGACTTTCCAAACTATAAGTAAGTTATTAAATTGAAAAAAATACATAAAGAAAGATCCTTTTATGAATATTTGTGCAGTTCATAAGCAATTTTCATTTCTTCATCCCATTGTATATGGCGTTGTTATTTCTTCCATTGGGTATAGGTGTAAAGTAAAACTTGAAACTCTCTTCAAAAATTAATGTAAGCTTATTATTGTAAAATTATTTTTAAATTGTCGCCCTAATATGCATATAAAACATAATTAATAGAATGAGGCCTACATGAATGGTTTACCAACTGATAGTTAGAAATGATACACAGAAAATCGCCGATCCTCCATTGTACACCGAAATCGGTGTTCAAGTTCTATGCAACAAATTTTGAGCCACACAGGTTCATTCGAAGAATCTAGGGGAAAAGCATCATTTAGACACTGTTTTCTCTCATCCAGAGCAACGTGAAGTGTCATCTACAAACTGTCAGTCACCTTTCAAAATGATTTTTCCGGGCTTTATTTGGGTGAAATAGATGTTTATAAGCAGGTAAGTTATAATAATAATTTCCTCCCATTTACCAGTGACTATTAGTGTCTTGGAATAGAAATTGTACTTGGCGTGATATAATATCCAAATCTTAGGTTAGTCAAAACCTACATGACTTTCAAACCACTAAAGCTGGGATGTAAAAACTAAGTCGTGACCGTCTGCATCTTAATTGATGCCTGTTCGTTTAAAGAGATTTCCTCTAGATTTTGTGCATTCAAAAAAGTGAAGTCAGCTGGTGGTTGAAGTGAAAATAACTAATTGTATATGCAGACGGTCATGACTTTTTCTACACATCCCGGCTTTAGTTTAAATATCGACGGCCATGACCAACCTAACATTTGGAAGTTGCATTAGGAAGTTACCATTTTATTCTAAGTGACTAGTACACACTGTTAAATGAAAGAAAGTTGAAAATTAGGCAAATATTGTTTCAATCAGTTTCCTTATTAAAAATTATTTAGTCTAATATCGCAATGCGAATAGTTGCTTTGGCAGGTATTCAGGTGGCTGACAGTGCGGTTCAGCACTCCGCAACTCTCGGCATTGAGCCAAAATTCAGTCTCCAAATGATACTTTTCCCTAAATGCCCAGATGTGCACCTACGTTCAGAGGAATATATTTGGGACTTGAAAATTGTTTCAAATGCTCATTTGGAGACCGATGAAATTTGAGCTGCAACAAATTTAACACCAGCGTTTTTCTGTGTAACTAGAAAACTTATATATTATTATAAAAACAAATTTCTTTATGTATTTTATACAACTATTGCAACTCATATGGAATTCAGTAAATTGAAGCCCTGAGAAGCTAATGTGCTCTCTGATTGAAAAACGAGATCACACGCTTCTTTCGTGACTTCGCAATTGATCCGTATTCCGAAGCACCTGCAGCACGAAATAATTTGATAGCAGAAATGGAACGAAACCGGAAAGCAACCAGGTGGTTTATTTATGCTATCAAAGTCTACTTTACACCCTATGAATTGGAATAATAAAAATATAAATTTGTCTTTGCTGTTATTTTTTTATAACATTCACAACAAGGATGTGTTGTTTCATTTGATATGTAAAATATAGGTTATACCTATAACACAAGACTATCGAACTGGCATTGGTACAATTATACATATGAGAAGTTCTGAAATTCTTGCACCAAGTGAAAGGAAACTAAATCTTATGCAGATTAAAATTTTTCCCAGCATTCCTACGCACATCTTAGTTTCTTTAGTTTACGACTTATCCCTCGCTATTATCTCCCACGCGTTATCTTTGTGTTTCTTATATGTTAGGCGTTTTATCTTCTAGGTTATCTGTTTGTTTTTAATGTTACAGCTACTGGTTTTAAAGCAAATGTTTTACATTTTTATATAAATTAAAACAAAAAATGATTGATAAAAATTGGATACGATTATTGTATTGCAGATTTATTTAAGTTTTTAAAGGATTTTTAAATTGTTTGGAAACACCAATCTTCAAGGGAATTCTCTCTTTGTTAAGAACTACTACAATTTAGGTGTTGGAAAATTGATTACCAGATTTTATAAATTAAACCTCAGGCAAAATACATCATTTTTGATTACAGAAAACTGAATTTTTCATGAATAGTGTTTATTTTGAAGCTAGATGTAATATTCCAGTTGTATATGATTTAAATAGAATTATTACGACTTTTTAAAACTTCTTTAATGGAAAGCAGTGTAGTTTTTATTTTAGAAGTTTTGGTTGTTTTTCTAAACTTACTTAATTTTAAGGCATACCAATTCCAAATCTTCCTAATATTAAATCAACAAGCTAAGAAGCGCTTATTGTCTTTATTTCCCTTTAGAAAGTTCAAATTCAAAAGAATAAGATTTAACATTTCTTTAAAATACCAACATTTCAATAATTATCATAAAATTTGATGACATCGATATTTGCAAATTTTAATTATTTACGTTCAAAGAGAGCCTGTGACATTAAAAATTTATAAAAGTATTTACAAAAATCTTCAATACTGTAATTATTAAGTTTCCTTAAAACTTGAACATCGGAAAGAAGTGTGGCTGACATGTTAGAATGCTGGAATGGGTTTGAATCCCAATGTACTTCCAAAAATGTTCGCTTTTATTCCATGTGCACTCCGCGCAGCTCCTGATGCACCCACCTGCGGCGCGGCATCAAATCTCGAAAGGGCTATAGAAGGAAGGACTATTAAAGAGTTTATCTGGATTTATTTTTCGCTATCTTATTATATTTGATTGTTTTACTTATTGCGTACAGGAGTAGCGGCCCAAAACTAAAAACTACATTAATTTCAATAAAATTTGAAATGAGGATTGTTTATTGGACTGAGCCGAAAAAATATTTTGTTTTGGCATTTTCTTGGTAAAAAATTTAAACGTGTGCTTTATATTTTTTCAGTTTGAGTTGAAGAAACATGTTATTAATTTGTTACTACACAAAAATAAATTTCTTGTTGTATACAAGATCTATAATTTTTTTTTAATTTATAATTTTCTAATATTATTCACTAGGAAAAACTGTACCTACCAAAATTTCAGTTTTGTGGCCCATAGGATTTTTTTTTTATTTTCTAATATTTGAATTTTCAAATCCATACACAAAGCAGAAGATATTATCCGATCAAACATCGATTCGTTTCTTTGTACAAAGAAGATGTTTTTAAATTAAACGTTGGATGTGCTTTTAATATACAGATTCTTTAGATATTGTTAGTATTCTCTTGCAATTTTGGGCTTTATTTAATTCTTTTAAACACAAAGCATTTCACGAAAGTTAATAGGAAACTTTCTTGCAATTTCTTACATTAATTGAAAATCATTTGCAATCTTTAATAAACGGTAAACTTTAAAAATATTAGTAGACTGTGCGGAGACTTTTATTTTTATAATTAAATATTATCATTTAAAAAATAATTGAATTAAAACTCTGTTGAAATCCCATACAATCTGTAAGAATTCTACAAATCTACTTATAATATAAGGGTCCATTCACAAAATACGTGATACATTTTTCAGCAATTTCAGACCCTCTCCCACCTGTGTGATACCTTTCCATTGGTCTTAACATGGGGAATGATACTTCGGACACCCCTCCCCCCCTGAACGTATCTCGTATTCTGTGAATGACCCCTAATGTAATTCCTTGAAATCTGATGGAATCATACAAAATATTTTTTTTTGTTCTTTCAGATGAAAAATTCTATAACAAATTTAGGAAAACGTATCGTTTCATAGTTTGGCCAAAAAATATAATTTTGTATTTCTAATGACATTTTTCACCATTCAAACAAAAACTATGTGTCTTATCAAAAGATGGTTTGATCAAAATGTATAGATTAAAAAATTTTTTAATTTATCTGCTATATCAATCAGAGATTGTACCTTACCGACAGTAGATCAACCCCCCAAACCATGAAGGCAGAAAATCTACACAATATCGATCAAGTTAAGAATCTTCAATGACAGAAAATGCTTAACGTCTTAATAAGACTAGATGGAAAATAATATTTTTAAATTAAAATTATTTCTTGAAAAAAAGATCCTACTCTATCTTCACTCCATTGGGAAACGAACCACAAAACTTCTTATTTCCGGTCAGTTGCTTTTCCAATTAAGCTATTAGAAGGATCAGAATAAGAACTCTTAATTCAAGAAAATAACGCCAATTTTTAGCTAGGTGTTAATGGTACAAGTAATTATTTAAAATTTTTTAATTTATCTGCTATATCATCAGACATTGTACTTCACCGACAGTAGATCAACCCTCCAAACCATGAAGGCAGAAAATCTACACAATATCGATCAAGTTAAGAATCTTCAATAACAGAAAATGCTTAACGTCTTAATAAGATGATATAGCAGATAAATAAAAAAATTTTAAATAATTACTTGTACCTTTAAAACCTAGCTAAAAATTGGCGTTATATTCTTGAATTAAGATTTCTTATTGTGATCCCTCTAATAGCTTAATTGGAAAAGCACCTGACCGGAAATCAGAAGTTTTGTGGTTCGTTTCCCAATGGAGTGAAGATGGAGTATGATCTTTTTTTCAAGAAGTAATTTTAATTTTAAAATGTATAGATCTTTTTGCGATGAACATTTTTCTCTTGATAACATTTTTTCACAAATTGCATGATTTGACCGGAAACTTACATTTTTTATTTTTACTACCATGCACCCGCGTGAAAAAAGTTCACATGGCTCAAGCATTGCAAGACACTTGGAAATATCTGGCTAAAGCATGGGTCACGGCTGAATAGTAGCATGGCGCAAGCCTTGCTCCTGTCCGTTTCCCATGCTTAGGACGCGCTAACCACAAATTAATATTCTTAAGAACACATGAGTGTCAGAGAAAATGAGCTTGCATTAAAAATGAAAATCTTAGGTTTGCCAATAGACGACATGTCTCTAAATGGCAAGTTCACTACCTGGATGCACTGTGTCGCACACCAGGTAGTTTAGCACGTATTCTACGAGAACTTTTTTTAAATTTATATTTTTTGAATGATTAAAACAATTCGAAATGGTGAGTCCATGACCCGGATGCACCAGGTCGCGCCTTAGGTAGCTTAGCGCGTATTCTACAAGAAATTGTTCAAAATTAAGATAGTTCCAACAGCCAAAATTACTAGAAATTGTGTGTCGACCATCCGCGTGCACCAAGTCGCGCCCCAGGTTCTTAGCACGTATTTAACGAGAACTCTTTCAAAATTTAGATTGTTCCAACAGCCAAAATTACTAAAAATTGAGAGTCGACGATCCGGGTACATTAGATCGAGCACCATGTAGTATGGTACGTATTCTAGGAAAACTTGCAAAAATTTAAAGTTTGTGAATAATGAAAGAAAATTCAAATGGTTAATTGATGACCCGGGTGCATCAGGCTGTGCCCCAGGTCGACTCTAATTTTTATTACTTTTGGCTATTGGGATAATCTATATTTTCAAAAAGTCCTCGCAGAATACGTGCTAAACTACCTGAGGTTCGACCTGGTTCACCCGGGTCACCGACTCACCATTTGGAATTGTTTTCTTTATTCACAAAATTTAAATTTTAAAACAGTTCTCGTAGAAGTCGTATTATATTACCTGATGCTTTATTTGGTGCATCCGGATCGTCGACTCACAATTTTGAGTAATTTTGGCTGTTGGAACAATCTAAATTTTGAATAAGTTCTCGGGGAACACGTACTAAGCTACCTAAGGCGCGACCTGGTGCACCCGGATCGTCGACTAACTAGCCAAAGGAGTCAGTGTTTGCAGGACTATAAGGAGACATTTTGATTCAAATTGAATGTTACTTTTTTCGATTTTGTTTATGTAATCGTCCAAATTTTCGATCTTTCGCTGAAAAAAATGGTTTAACTGGATTTCGTCTTCCAAGAAAATATAGCTGCGTCACTTAGATTTCTAGCTATTTTAGCTAAATTTTTCATATAGAAGTCATCTAGCTAATTTACCTAGATAATTTCTAGATGGCATATGTAGCTAAAATAGCTAGAAATCTAGATGAAACAGCTGTATTTTCTTGGAAGACGAAATCCAGCTAAACGGTTAGCTGGGACGCGTCTTTAACTTTTAAAGAATTTTTAAGCAAATACAGCTATTTTCGGAAAATGTCCCTTGCCTCATTGTTATAGGCCGCATGCAAAGACTTAAAATTTCAGTTGCAGGAGTCTATATTTAAAAAGCAGTCTGCCTCTTTACAGTTGTAGCTGCTTGGCGAATTATGGTGATCAATGCGGTGATCTTTGCTCCTTTATGTAAATCAGCTGGTAAAAAACGGTCGTAAATGACATTTAGCTCCTAGGAGATTCGGAATCATGCTTGGCGAATCACGATCGTAGTCAAAGCGTCAAAGGTATGCGCGTCCTGTTAGGCCATTATCCTTCGTCCTTCGTCGCCTCATCTTCTAATTTCCCGACTTCCTCCGCTTCTTTATCGACTCTTTAATCCCTTTTCTCGCCTGGTGCGATGCGGTAGATGGAAGCGCGTCGCTCATCCGAGGACTTCCCCACCACTAACATAAATGCTTTCTTTATTCGCACTCGTGAGAAAGTGCCGACCGCTCTTGCACTTCGTGTCCTCCTCGTCGCCTAGGATCGTTAACTACGGTCTTACTTACTGCCACCTTGCTTACTTTACTTATTTTATTTATTTACTTCCATGCTTACTTTTCTAATCCCAGTCGATTTCGCTCAAAGGATCCCGCGTATTTATCTGCACGCTCATAAATTTCTTCGTCTACGTACCGCAAACGGCTTCCGGGAGACCCCTTGGTTTGACCCTTCTTGCATGGGAAAGGCAAGCAACAAGCATCTCACCAATACTGTGGTTAACTTATTTCACGGATTCATTAGCATACATAGATGTAGGGTATATGTGTGATTAGTGGGTGGAAAATCCTCTCTATCCATGTACTAGATGTGCTAGATTCTATGATATTCTGGATTCTAGATTCTACAATCGTATGTAGAATGTAGAATTTGATGATGCAGATTGGAGACTTCAAGCTCTAAATCCAACTTATTCTGTTAAAGATATATATATATATATATATATAGGTAGATGTTTTGCCTTAAGTATAGTATATAGGGAAAGTCGTTATAATACGCTACACCCACGTATCAGAAGGTCGTAAAGGCTTTTGCGATAAACGAGAGACTGGGCATTAATTAATCAAGTGATATTGTCGAGAAAGGAGTTTTCATGGTGATTACGACCTTCCTGTATTATAAAGATTCGATTAAATTGTAGGGATAATCTTCCTTCATCGAGATTTCATAAGCTTCGTGAATCTAGTGTTCAATAAAGCTGTCATCTCATGATTATGTTGTTTCATAAACTTTACTAATCTACTGCTACCCGTGTACAAATTTCCCCGGTTGGCCCTAATACAACAAGGTTTCCGGTCGCATCCCGGCAGGGCTACCCCTGGCTGTGTTTAATGGACAGGAACCGGGCGGGAGCCGGTCGGGCTACATTTTTCTCGAATCACGTATTCCGGGGCCGACCGGGCACTGGTCAGGTTAATGTTTTTGTAGAAATTACACATTTTTTAAGAGCCGTGATATTATCAAAGACGTAATTATGGATGCTAGATGAATTATTATTTAAAAATTATAATTTAAAGATTGATTAGATCAGTGAAATAAAAATGAGCTTTTTCAAATTCTTAAAAAGCACATTAAATTTTTTCGAATAATTTAACATATTAATTCAAACTGTTATCGATTCTGCTATGTGCTACAACATAAATGATACCATTTTTATAAACTTCTCTGTACTCAGACAATGTTTGGCATGCACAATTTTAAATTTACCGCCATATATAGCGCCTGAAGTAATTTTCAGTTTCGCACCTGGAACGAGGATGCTCCTTGCACTCACGTCGCGTCGTCTCTCCGAAGTTCGACATAAAATCGAGACTCGTGGTTTAAATGAACCTTATTTCACTAATTAGTTTGAAACCCCCACTTAGTGCGCGAATAATTATTATTTTTAATTAAAATATAGTCGTGTATACAGTTTGTACTTTCTTCCTTCCTAACCTTAAATCACCACGTGGCTTCCAAATTGCTATGAGATTCTATCATCAGGGAATAAAATTCTACGCCAATTTTCTTGCTAGAATTGGTTCACTTGATTTGACTTTTAAAGTTCACCGTAATCTTTACGATGAGCCTTAAAAGACAAAACAAGTTACCAATTTCTCGCCTGAAGCAACATTTCCTAACCGCTTTTTGGCCGGATTACCCGGCCGGTATTGAAGCCGGGATCCGACCAGTTTATCTTGACGTTTTTAGCCGGATCCCAGCCGGTTTCCCCGACCAGCGCCCGGCTTAAAGCCGGGCTATCCGGCTGGGACCCGGTCAGGTTCCTGATTGGATTCCTACACGGGTAGCTATGTTATTTCTAAACTACTTTATAAGTATAGTATCAGCATGGTCACTGGAAGGGGAAAAATCGTAGACGTGTAGAACCGAGAAATGTCGGGGAATTTTTTTAAATTGGGAAAAATCGGAATAAAAAAATCTGGCTAATGAGTCAACTGAAATTCGAGTTAAATGTTAGTTGAGGCATGAAAAGTTTGATTAAAAGAAGTCATCCAGTTCAGAGAAAATGCAAGGGATATTTTGTTTTTTGCTCAAAGCGTATGTTTCCTCAACTTTATAGACAGTGAATTAAATTCTAATTTTCAATTGAAAGAAGCAAAAGAAAAATAAATTGGTAGCAAAAAATGACATTATAAATTTCATTTTGAAGCTTTAAACTTCTTGTATTTTTATAATTACATGAATTAACCTTATCTTTTGTCACCGTTTTTTTTAGAATATATTTTATATTTGGCGACAATTTCGTTTTCGCAATAATCACGTTCGTATTCTTTTGAAACGCCGACTTTCAGTTAATTTAACCAGAGCTTTTTTTGATTGAGAAATTTGTTTATTCGCAGAAGAAAATTATTGTTTTTTACAGATTAATTTGGTTATATCTTAAATTAAGTCTACATTTGGCTTACGAATAGATTTAGGCGTTTTTTGTCTTAAAATATGATAATTTTTTCTTTAACTTCAAATGAGACCCTCTTTTTCTTAAAACAAAACTTCATTCTGTGTGTATTATATAGAATACCTGTCAAAATAACATTTATGATTGATTAAGATTTAAGTGACTTCGCCATTTGTACATGTATCATATAATGTTCTAATTTAAAATTGTACACTTTCAAGCACATCAAATTTTATAGCTTTGAAATTTTGAGTTTGAGGTTTTCAGTGTTTAAAATTGGTGAATTTGAAATCATTTTATCTTCTATGCCTAATAAAAAATTGCTTATTTAAAAACGTATTATGTAACGTTTAATTTAAAATTGTTGAATTTTGTAGAGTTTATTCGAACATTTTTCATTTTTAACGACCTTACGAACAATTTTAAAAAGCGTATGAAATTGAACAATTTTTACTTAAAATTGTTAAAACTCGAATAATTAAAAATAAAACCTTATTAATTAGACAACTCCATGGTCAAACGCTGCAAGTATATAAAAATTGTAAATATATATTTTGTGATTATCATCAATAGTCTAGATTCAAACATGACAGTCAGAAAAACTATAATTTCCTCTCCCCTGGCCAAACGCCCAGACAAATTCGTGTGCTTCTAATAAAATTGAATGCGGCCGCGGGTTATCATTGGATATAATTATGTGTCCATGTTTACTTGTGTAGTGTGCACCGAACAAATCCGTGCATTTGTACCGAAACTTCGGTAAAAATAGGTAGTCTATTTTTTATTGTTGATAAATTCATGAAACAATTCGCTTTTTGTTTCAGAAATGCCAGGCACTAACGGAGGAAAATCAGAGGTTACATGACACAGTGGCAGCGCATCAAATGCCCCGTGCCCAAGCGATTGACAATGTCTTCCTCCAGACGCAGGTCTCCACGCTTCAATGGCAACTCAAACAGGTTTGCATCAGTACTATACTACTTACTCCAAGTTTGTCCAGTGACTCTAAATTGCCTGAAACTTTTTCTTTGACAATGAAAACAGATAATGCCTCAGAGTGGTTCGCCTTGCTCCTTTTATCAAACGTCCTTCTCAGGAAAAAGGTCGATCTTATCAAACCGTAATTACCAGAGACTCGTTATGCAAGATTAATACGATCAATTTGGCTACATATTGTAATCGGCGAGTCAGGCCATCTATAAAACCATCATACCTGCTAAACTGCGAAAGGATATTGACTTTCTCACAAATAGGTGTTTATCAGATTGTATTAGAGAAAAAGAATGTATCACGACAATGTGATTTACGTGACTGGAATTTGAATAGAAAGGCAGCGGTGGTTGTTCAATTTTAGTCATTCAAACTAGACTTTTAAAGGAGCTCTTCTAAAAATAAGAATGACTTTTTCTTTAAGGTGCTCTAGACACGAATATCCAGACAGAGAAATACTTAGTATAGAGTAGTATTCTTTCTTTACGTCACAGTGTCGCACTTAGTCGATAATGTCAAATAGAGTAGGACAATGTGATGAGATGGAATCTAAAGCATTTTTATATGGACTTTCAGTGAAATATCATGTTAAAAAAATTGTGCTGTATTTCTGCTTTTTAAGTTCAAACATTGTTTAGAAACTGTAAATTGGTGTTTGGTGTATTTATAATTTGTAAATCTCTCAGAAAACAATATAATTTCCAAAATTTGAGGTTTAGGTACTCAGGGTTTCGTACGAGCGGACATGATTCTAATGTCACCTAACTTCAAATGTTGGACTTCGTATTTTGTCTGTCGGATTGTAAAATCGTAAATAGAGAAAATACTGCTTAATATTTGAAAAACTGTCATATGAAATTAGAAAGAAAAAGTGTAGCACATTTTTCTCACCACTTATGCACTGAATAAGCGATAATTTACCGAAACTTCATACATCTAACAAATTTTTTAGAGTTCACCACATGCCATCGATATCATGTAACGTAATGTCAGAATACTCTATTAAGAAAGCATTACAACATTTTTTAATTAGTTGTGTTTATTCAAAATTTTCTGCACTTTTCACTTTAAAATTCTTAATCATTTTTAATAAAATTTTCTATTACGTTATGCTATGCCATGGCTATACCTTGTTTTACACATATGTATATCAGATTTTTAATAAATAAGTATAATTTGTCAAGTAAATGCATTTCGCAACCAATTAATCTTTATCCCTTAAAAAAGTATCAGTTTCGAAAATTTGTCAACGAAACCGGTACGAAAAATTTGTATTCAAAACAATAAATTTCTTTGCCTGCTATCTACAATGAAAGAGACACTAGATTCATGAAATATATACACTCAACGCCCGATATAAGTACGGCTTCTGACATGGCTTGGAGTGGCCTTCAACATAAATCGGGGGAATCCAAACGTAAACAATCAAGGCTGCATGAACTCTAATTCTAGGAATAGCGTAAACCGAGGATATTTATGTCGGGAGTTAAGTGTGTGTATTATAATATTGTATTTTTTTTAAGTAGCAGAATTGAAAGTTTTTTCTTTTCCTGAATTTTCGGGCGCATTTTAAAGAATTCAAGCTGCACAGATAACATTTTTTTATAATTCGTAAAATCATTCAATACAATTGGAATAGAAAATTGGAAAGCAGTAGCCATTTTTACACAGAAAAAGCGAAAGATAAAGTTTACGTCGATTTCAGACGAAAGATTCACCGCAAAAAACATTAACCTTGCCGGATAAACTTTACATTAATCGAAGATAATTTCCGATTTTTAACCTTGCCAGGGTAATCTTTCGCCTTATAATCGCTCTATTTTTATTCGAGATGTAGCTAGAATCGCGACGCTGGCGCTATCTATCGTCGTTTAACTTCATTAAATTGAAGAGAAATGGGAATTCCCATCTGTCAGTTGTTTTTGCGCTTTTTGCTAAATGGTATTAAATAAGTTCTAATTCGTCTACATTAGTGTAATTTGTTTCGGAGGAGATACTATATCAGTAATAACAATTCTTCTTCTTTTTTCTGTTGCTTATTCTACCTGTTTTTCTAAAATTTGCTCACTTCAGCGTGACGCAGTAGACGATATCAAAATTATTCTCCTAACCTGGGTGAAACTTTCGCTGAAATATATTTAATTTTCAACTGTTGCAAGTCTTAACTGCAATAAATTTTAACTTTTGTTTTTTCTATGTTCTTTTAAATCTTGATTTAGAACTCGAATTAACTCATACTTCGCCTTTTTCCCATTGTTGCTAAGGATGCCGTAGTATACGACAGCTTTTATTCCATCGTAGGATAAACTTTTGCCAAATAGCATGTAAACTTTAACAGCGGAAAATTTTGCATGCAACAAAATTTAACTTGAGTTTTTCTGTGTTGAAATCGGTGTACATTGATCACAATTTAAGAAGGTCGAATTATTATTTTCCGAATTTAAAATTAACATTTAAATGCCCCTTACGAAAAGAAACTACTTTTCAACCCAATTAGTAATTTCGCGACTACTGTCAATAGTGGGAATGTGCTGGCACGTCACGTAATTAAATTTAAAAGTGCTTATTTTAACGATTACGTGCTAATATTTATGGCAAAATAACATTTCTAAATATAATAAAACCCCAATTTTCGTCAATTTGACGAAATAATTTTGTAAATTGATTGTTAAATTAAGGGTGGTGGGTATGATAAGTATACAATTTTGCCGGTTATACTTTAAAGCAGGAGGGTTACAAGTACTACGGAAGTGACACTCGCCGATTTGGATTAAACTTTCAAAATTTGTAGAGTTGTGCAAAATAATCGAAACATATTTTTTTATATCGGCAAAGTTTCAAGTTTAAGGTTAGAAACTCCTTACATCTGAGGGGTGGTTTTCACGGTGGAATTGAAATCCGTGGAATTATTTGAATGTTGAAATTCTTATTAGGGGTTTTCGATGTTGCTGAATCCAAATTTGAGTTCAAAACTGCAAAATTAAATATGGCGAACTAAAAATGGCGTCTATGCCTTAAACGAGAAGGCTGGTTTTTGCGTTTGAACTGGAATCAATTGTTTAATTTGAAAGCTAAACAGTTTCCAAGGGGGTTTCGATGGCATAGCATTACTTAGTTATCTAGTGGAGTGAATTCCACTTTGCTTGACTTTGACGTTAACAATCAAGAAAACACCGGCTTAGATTCTTCTAGACGAGCGTGTAACTTGCAAGTTCCGGCGCGGATATTGGGGAAAAAAACGTACGTATCAATTATTTTCCATAACTCTACAAATTTGGAAAGTTTCATCTGAATGAGCGAGTCTCAAAAGCAGCACAATTAAATTAATTAGGAGATAGAAAATGTAAAGGTTTTAAAAACGTCAAATATATATTTAAAAAATATTAAAAATGTAACTGGTGAACTGCTAGTATTTATTAAATTGATAAATTTCAATTAAAGTATTGCGAAATAGCTCATTCTGAAATCTCTCAAGAATATTTTTTACTTCTATTTATTTACGCAAAAAATAATAATTGCCAATGATTAATTTTAAAAAATTTATATTTTATTTTTTGCCTTTAAAACTAAGTACTCGAAAGGTCCGTCCGCTTAGCACCGCCACCAAGGCAAATTGAAAAATGGAATACGCCATATTTATTTGCTTTTTCTTGCTAATTTAATGTTAAAAAATTTTTTTGCTCTTTAAACTTCCGAGAAAAGGGTGGAGCGCTAGAACGACGTCCACTCAGCGCGGTCACCTATGAAAACTCACCAAAAATTATTATAATGAGATGAACGATTAGGGGAGATTTTTTGCGTTTTTTTGCTCTTCGATGGCCAAAAACTACCCCTAAGTCGTACACACCTACCCGTCGTTATCAAAAACGTTCTAAAAGTGTAAAAAGAAACCTGAAACAACGTAAAGATATTTCAGAACTACAAATTAATTACTTAACACTCAAAGATTTACCCCTCTTTTAATTTCCCCGAAAATTATCCTTCCACGTAAATGTAGACATATACTTATATTAAACGTATACAAAATAATAATATTCAGCAAACACTGATAGCGGACACTTTGTTCTTTTTTGATCTCCGATAAAGTATAATACGTGTCCAATACTGTATAATACTCCAAAATTCACTACTTAAAGCATGAAAACATCCCTCTCATTATAATTTTTCAAAAAAACTACCCCTTCACTTGAATGTATGCCGCGGAACTTACCTACGTATGTCAAATGCATAAAAAATGATGAAATTCGGTAAACACTGTTAGGGTATATTCTTTGATATTTTTTTGCTCCCCGGTGACATAGAAGACGTGTCCCTAAAAACTACCCCTAAGTCATACATGTCTACTCCTCGGCATTAAAAACGTTTTATAATTGGGAAAACCACCTTGAACAATGTAAAGATTATTTATAACTTTAAAGTAATTATGTACTTGACATTTAGAAGGTTTTTGATCACGATGGGTGGGTATATATGACTTAGGGGTAATTTTTTGGGTCACGTATTATACTTTATCGGAGATCAAAAAAGAGCAAAAAGTGTCCGCTATCGGTGTTTGCTGAATATTATTATTTTTTATACGTTTAATATAAATATATGTAAGTTCTGCCGTGATTTGGAAGAACACCGTTAACTGCACTGAAAAAAAGGATTACTGGTACCAAGTGAATTTTACTTGGCTGAAGTAAGTGAAAGCCCTGTTTATTTTCAAAGAAACATTTATTTGAGACAAAAAAACATGATCTGTTCGTCGAAGCGAAAGATTTCTTTGAATCAAAGAAATATTAATTGAAGACAAAAAATATACTTTTTTATACTAAATGAATGACTCATCGTTTCAAATGAATTTGCCATGAATTGAAACAAATATTTCTTTGAGATAAGGAAATATATTTTAAGGCCAAGCAAATATTTTGTAGGCTCAAAAAACTATTTCCTCACAGCAAATCTCTGAATATTTGAAGCGCAAAAATATATCTCTGATTCAAAAAAAGATTTCTTTGGCTTAGACCATGCGTGAGTGCAATAATGTAGTTAGTACTTCAATTGTACATATTTCCCTAAATAAGCAACTGGATTTCATTTAACCTAAATTATATTTACCATTGTTATTAATGTACATATTTAATTTGAACACAAATCACATAATTTAAAATCTTGATGAACCTGGAACAGAAAAATTCGATGAAAAAACCACCCCCACCAGGAATTGAACTTGGGCCCATCGAGTGTAAAGTCCACTGCCTTGACCGCGACGGTAACGTAACATGGACATTTTAAGGCGCAAAACCGTATTTAAAACTTACCATAAATTCCAAAGAAATATTTCTTCAAATTAAAAACATGGATATTTAATTTAACAATATATTTATTTGATCCAAAGAAGTATTCAATTGAAACAAATGACGCCAAATTATTAAATTTTCAATTTAAAAAAATGATTGCTTCGTTGGAATAAATGTTTATTTGTTATGAATAATTTAATTCTAGTGATTAAATGAAATATTTTCTTCCACCGAAGAAATAAGAATTTACGTAAACAAAATACCCTGTTCATATAAATAATTGCGCCATAGCTATAAATGCATGAACCCTTTGTGACAAAAAAATATATACTGTAATTTAATTAATATTATTTTGAATTAAATTATTATTTCTTTGGTTTAAATAAACCTAAATTCTTGATTCAAGTATGGAAAAATTATTGATTCAAATGTATCCCGAATCACTTCAACAAATCGAACTCTTTGAATCAAATATATATTTCTTTGAACGACAAATCACATTTCAATGAATCTAGACCTTTTGATTTAAGGAAATCATTTTCTTGAATGTAAGAAATATGTATTTCAATCAAGAAAATGCAGCCAAAGAATTCATTTTTTTTTAGATGAACAAAAGATGTATGCCTGGTTCAAATAAAAATTACTTCCGTTAAAGAATATTTTCTTGATGCTAAGAAATAGGATTCAAGTAAATAAATTTACTTGGTGCTAAGAATGATTTTTTTCAGTGGAATAAGTCACCTGAAAGCAGTTAACGGTAGGCGGCTCAGGGGTATTATCCAAAATGCAGTTAACGGTGTTCTTCCAAATCACGGCAGAGTTCCACTACATACATTTACATGGAAGGGTAATTTTCGGGGAAATGAAAAGAAGGATAAATCTTGGAGTGTTAAGTAATTAAATTAAAGTCATGAAATATCCTTACATTGTTTAACGTTTCTTTTTACCCTTTAGAACGTTTTTTAATAACGATGGGTAGGTGTGTACAACTTATGGGTAGTTTTTAGCGCACGTATTATATATCATCGGACAGCAAAAAAGTGCACAAAAATCTCCCCTAATCGTTCATTTCATTATAATAATTTTTAGTGAGTTTTCATAGGTGGCGGCGATGAGTGGACGTCGTGATGGCGCCACCGCCCTTTTCTCGGAAGTTTAAAGAGCAAAAAAAAATTGTTCTTTGCATAAAATTAGCAAAAAAAATATGGCTTATTCCATTTTTCAATTTTCCATGGTGGCGGCGCTAAGTGGACGTACCTTTACTCGAACACAGTGTTAATGGTAGTGCATTACATTATTTTATTTATAATTTATAGAACCATAACATTAAATGGAATACAATTTTAAACGTATAAAATAAATATAGAATAAACTTTTCATGATATTCCCACATGTCTTATGATTGTAAGTTGAAAAGGAAATAATGGTACGTATTGTTCTTTTTTAATTTTGGAATTGATTGATTTTTCCATTTAATAATAAAATTTTTCCTAATTTTGAAGTAAATCATATTTTAAAAATATTAATTAAATTATTTAAATCTGCACTTTTTATATTTCAAAAATTGTAGATTTTTCAATGTTTGAATTTCAAGTAGTCGAGTATATTGGTTTAAAATTGAAAAAAAAAATTAATTTGAGCGCTATATTTAATTTCACTTCCTTAGTTTTGTAAGATGTAATACACAGTTCGAAATCTTAAATTTAAAAATTTTTTAATTTTAAATAGTGTAATTTTAAGATTTTAAGGGTTCTGCGGCATAATTTTACAGAAGATACAAAAAACTCTCTAACTTTCATGCATTTTTTGAAAACAAAAACGTGTTTTCGAGTTATTACGTAGCTTTAGCGAACCATGAAAAGAGCATCCTGAAAAAAAACCCCACTTCTAAGAAAAACTCTGGTTAATTGTGCGGTGCGTCCTCAAGAACGAAAATATTGATACACAAATGATTGCATAACTTTTTATTTTTTTTACGTTTAAACAAAAAAAAAAGTGTTTTGAGCTATCATTTAGCTTTATTGAAACGTGAAAAGAACAGTTACGAAGAAATAATCGCTTAAAAAAATCTGCGCTTCACGTATGATAATTTATATATCTCGCGCTTCGCGCGCGATAATGTATTTACCTCGAGATACGTGATTGGTCATTATACTTCCTTCTCATTTTTGCATAGGACTTTATTATTGTACCTTGGTTCGTTTTTCAAAAATTTAATGTGTTTATTCATAATTTGATCATCTTTCACGATTGAAACAAAAATTACGCTTAGGATCAAAAAATAATTTGGAACAAATTTGTCTAGATTTTTTTGATGGACAACTTTTGTTTTTTTATTCTTTAATTTTTATTTTATCTTGTGTTGGTTTTCCAAAAATTTAATTTAAATAAGTTTGTTTATTATTATAGTTTTTATTGAACTTTTTCAGATAAAGAATTTTGTTTCTTAACATATTTTTATATCTCGTTTAGTGTTCCTGGAAAATGGAAATAAGAATGTAGTACCGAACATGGATTTTAAACCATTTTTAAATCGAACTGGATCATAATCTTCTACAAAGACATCAGTCACGTTAAAACGATCTCAAAAGCAGTCTCAAAACCCTACATTTCAATTTGGAAATTTTTAATGATCGAACTGGAATATTTTATTATGAAATTTTTTCGACTTTAAAAGATTGGGGTATAGTTCAAATAATTTATCGTTTTGAACGTGTTCAAATTAAAATTGTGCAACTTTAAAATTTTTTAAAATTCGATTATTCAATTGCGAAAGAGCTTTCGTTTTACAATCCTTAAATTCTTTCAATCTCACAATCAATCTGTTCAACCTTTAAAGTTTCTATTTAAAATGATCTAATCGTCTGATGTTGCAATCAGTGTATGTATATCGAAATTAGAAATTAGAAGCCCTTCGGCTCTAAACTTAAAAAATAATAAAACTTAATAGTTGTCAGTAATGTTATAAAAAATTTTTATTACACCATTTTAAGCCAAGAAATTTTTCATTAATAATGAAATTCTGCAAAAACTTCAAGTTGAATAAAAATATAACGAAAATATCGGTGAAGAGAAGTTGTCTTTCAACAACGTCAAATGCAAAACAAGCATTTAATTATCTAAAACTAAAAAACTTTGTTGGTGAAAAACAGGGAAAAGCAGGGGATTTTGAAATAAATATTATAAAAGTTAGGGAATTTCTATAGAAGGTACTTGAAAGAACTGCCAGGGATAATAAGTTTTCCATTTTCGAACTTTAATTAAACATTTTTTTATTCCATTTATAAAATGTTTTACATTTAAAATGTTACCAAACTAAGATTCTTGCCTTTGAATATTATTAGTCAAGGAAAATAAAAAATTGGCTAGGGAAAAGATAGGAAATCTTGAAAAAGAACTTTTGCAAGTCATATTTGTAGCATAGTCTCATTTTTAGTAAGTCACATTTGCGGCAAGTTACGTTCGTAACAAGTCACGTTTGCGACCAGTAACATTGCGGCATCTTTCGTTTTGAAAAATGTCAAGTCCACGCGAAATTAGCAAAAATGCGGCTAGTCACATTTTCAATGATTCACATTTGCAGCAAGTAATACCGCGTTAAGTCACAATGCTGCATCTCTTAACCGGAAAAAATATTGGAAAGGGGTAGGGGCATAAAATACATTTCATTTCGTACCAAAATTATTTTCCCGCACTTTAGCCAATTTTTTTCTGGAATTCAAATTCTTTCGAATGAGAGATGCCAAAATGTGACATACCGCTAATGTGACTAGCCGCGAATGGACTTCAATTTTTCTGAATGAGAGATACCGCAATGTGACTTGTCGAGGGTTGACATGACTCCACCTCAGTTTTTGCGACCAACCTGATAGAATATTTTTGTTTGTAATTGATTTGCCTTATATTTCTCATTCTTGCTCCTGATAAGTAAATTTTTAGTTAAAAATTGTATTATTAGATTACAAATTTAACAATTTTGTTAAAAAATCATCGTTCGTAGAAAATTCAACTGTTTTGTTGAAAATTTGTTGTTGTTTGTTTTACGTTAAAATTCAAATATTTTGGTAAAAAATTATTTTGTTGTTGTTGAAAATTCAGATTTTTGCGCTGGAAATTGAACTTAAGTCATTTTTATTAAAATTTCAACTCTCTTTTTTAACTCCTCTTTTTGATTTAAAGGTCCATATCTTCTGGCAGAATTTAATCTTCTTTGGGTTAAAATTCAACTGCTTAGTTAAAAATAATCCTCTTAGATTATGGATTGATCTATTTTTATGAAAATTCGTATTTTTGGTTGAATTCAACTGTTTTCGATTTGAAATTGAAGATTCGTGATTTTACTAGAAAATTGGTTTTTAAGAGAAAAAAATTGAAGTTGATTTGTCATTTTGTTTTTAAAATTCATCTCTTTTGGTAAAAATGTCATTTTTTACGGTTGGAATATCTACTATTAAATGTTATGTTATGGTTATGGTTAAAAATTAAACTATTTTGTTGAAAATTCATTTTTTAGTTGAGTATTCAAATATTTTGTTGACAATTGGTTCTTGTTTTTTTAATATCAGCTATTCAATTTTTCGGTCAGAATTCATCTTTTCGGGTTTAAAGCTCAAGTTTTCCAAAAAATTCGACTTTTTAGCTTCAAAATTCAACTATTTTTTGGAAGATGTAATTGTTTTCGGTTAAAGTTTAATCGTGTTTTTTTTGGAAATTCGACTTTTTGGTTGAAAATTCATCTTTGCAGGTAGAAAATGTAAAAATTTGGTTAAAAATTCAACAATTTTGTTGAAAAGATAATCGTCAGGGCAAATGAAAAATTAATTGAATTGAAAATGAAGCTTTACAGTCACTCTGATTGTTCGTTCCACTTAAATTGCATGAATTGATGAATTTGTTTGTTTCTCTTACAGACTGAGGCGAACAGGCAAATGTACCGTTCGTTGATGGAACAAGTAGTTCGTTTCTTGGACCGAACCCGGAAGAGCCTTGACATTCTTCATGAGAAGAGCAGTGCCAAGGACAAAGGCCGAGTTCCAAGAAGTCGGAGTGTCCATACCGTTCACACTGAATCCTCACCGAGTCCTGGAGCATCGACGACCTCATGCTCGTCATCTGAATCATCCGTGTTCACCAGGGCTAAGTCAGTCAATCAAATTTCCCCCAGCTCCACAGTTTTGAGAGACTTCAGCTGGTCCGTTTTGCGACGAAACGATGCTGTGAATTGCTCCCCATCAAGATTGAAGCCAGCACTCAGACAAGACTTGAATAATACTCACGATGGTGTTGTTTACCGAAGGCCCAAACAACCCCAACTTAATCCTCATGAAATCCCACCAGAAAAATTGTCACAGGAAGCTTTCAGGTAATTGCAAAAATGCCCAAAACTTCTTTCAAATTTTGTATAATGAGTTAAGAATTTACATCATACATAATACTCATTATACAAAATACACATTTGATTCAACCAAATTGTATATTTAAGAATGTTTGGGTTCAATCAATCAAATTTTCTCATTCAGCCCTAGGCCATGGCCTATGGCGACACGGTGGCATAGTTTTTTTGTATCACAGAACACGTCTGTTTTCACTTGCATTATCTTTTTACATTCTCATCAGTTAGGATTGAGAAAGTATTAGAATTGTCGGAAATTTGACATCACACTTTTTCAACGGATCTCCACGTTTCGAGACCCCCTGAATCCGAAAGTCAGGTTTTCACGATGGCGTCTGTCTGTCTGTCCGTCCGCCGTCCGTCCGTCTGTAAACACGATAACTCTCGAAAAAATGAACGAATCAAATCCATCTTTGGCACACTTTTTCTAAGTCCTAAAAGAAAGGACGAGTTCGTTAACCAGCCATTTTTGATAAAAATTCAAAAAGTGAGCGCATTTTGAAAATTTTTGAGACCACTTTTTTCTGAATTTGAAAATTCTATGTACGGATATTTATAGTGTTGAAAAGAATAAACAATTTATCCTAATGACTTAATTGAAAATTGAAAAAGGTGGAACATTTTTAGGGGCAGCACAGTGACTTCGATTTTTTTTATTGCAGATTGCGTCTTTTTATTTGTATTGTTCAAAGGATTTGAATAATTCCAAATGATTTTTAAGGATTTTAAGAGAAACATCTTTAGATTTCTGTTTTGTTGTATTTCTTATTATAATCAGAAATTTAGTCATTTCCAATTTAAAAAAAAATTTAATTTACAAATAGAAAATAATGTTTATTTTGAAACAAATTCAAATTTAGAACAATGAATTTTCAATCTGCGAAATGCCCCTGTCGCAATAAGGAATGTACGAAATGCCTAAACTATTTTTTATTTTTATGTATTTTACTCAGCCTGATGCCGATTTAACTTTCTTGACAAGATTCGATCTATTATAGATCTATTACAATTATAGTATATACTCCGGCGGAAAAATGATATAGAGTGAAAAAATGTACGACCTTCACTCCATTTCTTCGAGATAGTTTTTTCCATCTGCATGCAACAAGCATATTCTCCACATCCTGATTGGCTCTTCAATACTGCCTTGACTCTGCGAATATCTAATTTTTCCGTGAACTATTGATAAATTCGGCCACATTTCTTTCAGTGATTCAATGATACGGTTAGAAAACTCTCGTCCATTGTCAGATTGAAGGTCAGACGGAGTTCCTGACGTACAGGATATGTCGAGTAAAGAATACGCCACTTCTTGAGCCGTTTTCGTTTTCAAGGGACGAAGCATCACGAATGTTGTCAAATGATCTTGACAGTTGAGAATGAATTTGTAATCCCCATCTTTGCAAGTCTGCTAGTCAATTAGATCAACTTGCGCTCTTGCATTGATCTATTTAAAAAGCAAAGGCTTTTAACCACGCCTTTTTTAGGATGATTTCTCTTTTTTTCACATATAACACACAGTTTGAGGAAAGTCGAAATAACTGTTCTGGTAACATTCGCATACGTAGCAGATAAAGCTTTCTCTAATCTATTTCGACCACCATGACCGCACTCAACATGCGCAGGATTAATAACGTCAAAAAGTTCATCGTTCGTCACATAGTATCTAATGTCAGTTTTTGCTTCACTCATTGGCATAATCAGTTTTTTAACTCCTCCAATACACGTAACATCGTATCGACTGAGTCGTCTGTAATCCAAAGAGGACTTTTTTGTTTTCACTTTAGCGTCTTCTACTACCTTGATTATTCCATGGTATTTTGAAACAGAATTGATAAGAATCGTGTTGTCCGATTGGCTTTCAATTAAATTTCTTATTGTTTCGTTTAACTTGTCTCTCATATCAATATTCACTTCATTGATCGCACCATCACTTGTCACAATGTGACACTGTAATGTTTCCACTCGAAGTTTTTAATTCAAGAATTGAAGCAGTTGTATATTTTTCATTAGGTTATTGTCTAGGCAGACCTGGAAAAGACAGCTAGACTTAAGTCTAAATTTATGTACGTAAATTTTTACATATTCCAGTCTTCGAAATGCTCATTTTAATTATGTTTTACAACCGGTACCATATAGGGCTGTAGCCCAGCATTTATTGCTTTGGCGATATCCAGACGTCTAGACTAGATGATCCCTAAGTAATATATTATTTACTGTTATGAAGATGTAGATAAGCTCAGGTATATGCTCCTTTCTACTAATGTGTATTTAATTTTTGTTTGTACATACTATCCAGGCTGAAAAAGGAGACATATTTCATACATGGAGGAAAATATTAGTTATTATCTATAGTTTCAAAATGTAATGGCTCTAATCCCTGATGCACCATTGTGGTACTATGTGGCACCATTCGTAGAGCGCATTTTTTAAATTAAATTACTACCTATAAAATAGAATTTTCTCCGAAAAAACGGCCTCCATCGGGATTCTTTCGACTCTTTAGATTATGTATACAAAAAGCAAGACGAAGTGGGTTCTCCGTTTGGTCTTAGTTTATGAAGACCGATTTGCCGATGATTTCCATGAGCCTTAATAATATAGTCAGGGACATTGAACATGATTACAATTTTAATCATTTCAAAGATTTTACGTAATTTAGAAACATTTGGTTAAAATGAAACTATAGGATATAGCAGTGCAACTCGTGTGCCAAAAAATCCTTACATTTAAAGCAAGATTCTATTTAAAATAAGATTGTTAATTTTCTCGGGACAAGTGTTTTTTCGATTTCTTTTAATTTTTAGCCTTAAACATTAATGAAAATGGATTTGTATTTGTTAGGTTAATGAGAACTGTCCAATCGTTGATGGCGATGCGAGAGCCGGACTTGGCGAGGGTGTCCTCGATGGAAGAAAACGGCTCCTCTCCTTCACCAGTAGACCACCAGCACCATAACGACTTGTCATTATCCTTGCAAAGCAACAACTTCGTCAACTCCACGACCTTGCCAGATGTCTCCTTTGTCGGTTCGAGTAGCGATCGTGGAACCGAGTCGAGTAACGAAGGCGACTGCAGATCATTCTGCAAAACCTCATCCAGCACCGCTGAAACAAATATTAACCACCTGACGTCGCTTCTACCCGGTGCGAGGAGATCACTAGATGCGACGTCCTTGAATTCCGGTAGTAGTAAAACGACAGAAGAAGACGAGGTCTTGCCAACTACTAACAACTACGTAGACTCCATCGCCAAGAGGGAATTCTTCGGCTCCGACTCTAGGCGCGTAAAAAAGGTGGAGAAAGACGTTGTTAAGATCAGGCCGAAACCTTCCAATAGTGTGAGCAGTGCGGAGGATGAAAGCGGATTTTCGTCTATGAGCTCGTTTCAAGTACATATTGAATTTTTATTCAATCTCTAGAGAAATCAGAGTGTACTCTGGATTTTTTTATTTCAATATTAAGTTTTGTACTCAAGAGAGTGTATCTGGTAAAAGGTCAGGAATTTTTCTTTTCACGTTTAGGCAATTTTGTAAGAAGGAAATGATTATAATTATGATGAAAAAAAAGTTTATTAAAAATTCAGATTCTATAGACCATTTTTTTTTAGAAAAAGGTCATAATTCCTTAAACAGGAATAGAAAGTACATATTTTTATAGCTTCAGAGTTTTATAGTTTTGTGAAATTAAATTTTTAATTTCACTTTCCGCAAATAAATATCTGCCTATAAAGAATTTATGAATAATTTCTATATATAAACTTCTATTTCGCGAATTCTATTCTATGAGATGTATTCAAACTTTAGAAGAAATATACAATAGATATCCTAGATCAATTCTATACATATTTTAGAAGAACTTCATTTAAATTAGATACGTTTTTTCATATTCACAAACCGAAATTTATTTCAAATCTCAAATTTATGGGTGCGGTTTTTCTGAAAATATTCAGTCAGATTGCTCAAAAACTGACAGAAAAATTTACTCAAACAAAAAAGACGAAAAAAGATTTAGTTGTTTCTCTAAAATACAACTATATACTGTGATAAAAAATGACTTAATTTAACGGTTTCAAAATTGTGTTTCTGCAGGAGTAATGAAATAAGTTAGAAATACGGTTAAATTGCGTTCTTTCTTTTTGTGTTTTATGAAACTATAAAATTGTATTGTCGAGAACAAATAAATTCCAAAGAATCTCATACATATTTTCACAAAAATCTCGAAAATAACTTGATGGAAGAAAGTGTCAAGAGTCATTTTTCTAGCACTTTATTACAGGAACAATTTTGTTCTTTCGATTTCATTCGTATCTTGTGTCGTATTTGCATAATATATGCATTTTCGTTAAAAAAAATCTCTCGAACGCTCGGGCACTAGACAAACTATCATGGAATATATTGCCTAAATTATGATGAACCTAGAAAAAGAAATCAAGAGAAAACAAAACTGTGGGTTTTGAGTAATTTAACGTTGAATAGTTTCAGGAAAACAGCCGCATTTTGTCAATTTCAAACTTTTTTAATATTCTCGCACGAAAGTTGAAAGAGGACGAGAAATTATATCAGAAAGAAGAATATGCCTATATTTGATTTAAAAATATAACACTTTTAATTTTTTAGTTTAATTAATTAAATTTGTCAGTTTAATTAATTAAAAATTAATTAAACTGCCTGTCCGATTCGAAATGAATTCGGTCCATAAATATTCCTCTAAAATCTGTGGATTTTTCAGGTGAATTATGTGAATATATTTAAGAGGAAAATTTTATTCAAATTTCATTTCATATTATTTCATGAATATTTTAGATTATTTTTATATGAAAATTTCAGAGGGCTTAAACTAGTACTCAAGTGTTCTACAGATCGTCTGTTGATTACAAATAACAGTTTGATAAAAATTTCAACGAAATTTCATTTTTCTAAAAGTATAATAAAATCAAATAAATTCAGTCTATTGTACGTGGATTACTTACATATTTTTCAGAAATTAAAAAGAAAAAAAGGGCGCAAGTCTTTTTTTTCTTACTTACAGATTTCTGTTTCGTCAATTTTAAGACGAATTTAAATCAAAGTTTTTTGTACAAAATTTAGAGCATAAGGAAGAGTCAAGGATTTTTTAATTAAGTGAAAAATCAGGAAACATTTTAAAAGCGAGAGAATTGAATGGAAATGTTTCTTAAGGTCTTGCGGGAATGCATGTCTCAGGAAAATGTATGAAATTATACTTTTAAGAATTGCAATATTATTATTTATGGTATTGTTAAATACTACCTCTTTTTATAACAGTTAAAATAATAATTAGTTTTTTTTATTAGAAGCATATTTCCTTGAGAAGAGATTCCCAACAAACTTTTCGGCATCCAATTTCTGAAAGAAAATTATCAATTTCAAATATTATAATAGTTTTAATATTTTTTTCTTCCTTTTTTAAATTATTTTTTGGTAACTTTAAGAAGCAAAAGATTAATTCGCAAAAATTGTATGGGGCAAATTTATAGAGAATCTTTTTGTTGAGAAATTAATCTTTCACTCATTAAAACCTTGTAATTTTTAGAAACGTGGTAAAAGGCGGTTAGAAAAAAAGTTTCGCTCAAAAATAAAATTAAAGGACAAATATTAAATATTCAAATATTTCCAAATATTTATGATATTTATTATTCAAATATTTATTCATTACAATCAAATATTTTTTGTAAATAGTTAAATTATCACTGAGGCTTTGGAGATCTTTTTTTCCTAAAAAATAATATTTTCTCTCTTTAAAAATATCATATTGCAATTTTTGAAAATATAATCGAATACATTTTTTTCGACACCTTCTTTCCAGCACGTGAACTACCTTAATGTAACACGGTGAGTCTGAATGAAATATAAATGGGGGTGACAAGAGAGGTCTTATATTATTTTTGGGGTTCGTTCTAGAATGTTTCAGAAACAATTTACAATAAAAATTAAAATAATTCTGTGATGTGTTTTTTATTTTTGCTTCTTTTAATGTCATTTTTTAAGTATTTTGAAAAAAAATTATTTTTAAAATAAGTTAAGTTTAAAGTACAAAAATGATATTTATTATTCTTTTTAACGCTCATCACTTATACTTCTGTAAAGTGACATATTACTCACATGTAGTCAAATTGACCCCAGCTGACTTTTGAAATGTTGTCATATTGATTTTATACATGGTTTCAACTTGACGAAATTCACAGACGCTATTTAATAGATCGAAATTAGATTCTTAGATTCTGAACGATAAGGGGTTAATATAAATCTTGAATAATAAGTGTATTTTTACATAATTATTTATTTACCAACGTGTGTAAATTTATGTAAAATACACTTATTTTACAAGATTTATATTAAAAAGAATAATTAATATGATTTTGTACTTTAAACATAACTCATTTATTAATTTTCGAAGTAGCTTATGTTAAAATACAACAATTATATTTATCATTCTTTTGAATCTTGTATTTGTATTAGTTGCATATATATGCAAAAAATACAAATACAAGGTTAAAGAAAGTAATGACAATTTTTTAAATAATTTAATAAGGGCTGTACGTGTACAAGAATATAATAGTACATTAAAAATTATGTAGAAATACAATTATTATACAAGATATATATGAAAAAGAATATTAAATATCATGTTTGTACTTTAAACATAACTTATTTCGAAAATAAATCCATTTTTTTCAAATTACTTAAAAAATTGACATTAAAAAAAGCAAAAATAGAAAACTGCTCTAAGAATTATTTTAATCTTGGTTGGAAATCGTTTCTGAAGCATTCTAGAACGAAACCCAAAAATAATATAAGACCTCTCTTGCCAAACCCATTTAAAGTTCCTCCAGGCACACCGTGGCAAGTTAATCGTTAGGAAATTCCATAAATAAAAATATATTAACTCTGAATTTAAATACGATCTTGCAATCTAATCCGTGAATTGTTTTTTTTTCAGGAAGTTGGATTACCTTCTGCCTTGCCCTTTTCTCCAATCAAGGGTTGCCATACAGAAGTCGGTCTCCCCGAAGTGCCACTCGACAAGGTCAGACATCGACGATGGTCTTCAACGCCAGCTGAAATTCAGGCCCTTTTCAAACGCCATAGTGGCAGCTTTTCCAATTCACAAGCCACAACAGAATCGCTAAGCGTCTGGGTTTAAAAATTTAAAAAAAAACACACACACACACCTAGCTATAGGTAGGTATCTCAATTCTCCGGACACTGCGTTTTTGAAAACCACCACGAACTTATTTTTGTACTGTATATAATTTTTACTCTCGATAATCTATGTGATCTTCGTTCTACCATTTAAACTTTCGTATCTAGAATACTGGCTTCCATTGTCGTGAAATGCTTGCTGAACTGATTGCAACCAGACGGCGATAAACTGCGTTGCTATTTGATATTTTTTCTTCTCTTCAAGGGCAAGGATGAAAATTGTCGAATCCAAACTTGCTCCCATTTTCTCTGATTGAATGATCCCGCAAAGCAGCGATTGAACTGCATATATTATATATATTCTTCTCTTCTTCGGCAACGAAGAAATGAAGACTATATTTTTTGGTTGAAAATGGTCAATTAATTTTTTATCCGGTGATTAATAGAATTGTGTAACAAATCTATCAAATGAAATACACCAATATAAAGGTTTGATTTGATCTTTCGGTGTTGCTTTATGAGTCGATATTTTACTTAGAAAAGGTATTAAAATATTGATAGAACATCCATATTTCAAACCTATTAAAAGAAGATAAAATAACAGAGTGCTTAAAATCCCCTGAGGAAATTTTCAGACCACGCTTCGTATTCGGGGATGCATTTATTTATGATAGCTTTCTTATTATCTAGCAATTGAATAATTCGATACCTCAGCGTTTTAAAAAACTCTCTCAAAGTTTACTTCTAAAATGATTTTGCTTTTTGAGTTGGGCCCTTTGCTTTAGTAAACTGAGAAAAAAATATTTTTTTCATTAGAGATATTTAATATTGAATACCCTAAATTAAATCTTGTCGATCGAAAAGAATTTTCTTTGTTGCAATGAATAATGTTTTTCAAATACAAAAATCATTCTTTTTATTCGAAGTGCTATGTATGCATGTGGCATTTAGGTGTAAAAATAAAGGAGCCTATAGCTTTCTAAATAACAAAAAACCAAGGAATCTGTAAATAATGTCTTGTGTCTGCATACTTGAATTCCTTTGATTTTACACTGAATTTATTTTAATTCACATTCAGTTCTTTGGATACTTTGTATTATTGTGAATTCTTTTAAATTGCCTAAAAAGCTCTTAAAATCTTTCAAATTTTTTTTATTTCTCGTAACTATTTTAAATCTTCTGAATTCCCTGAATTCAGAAGATTTAAAAAAGGTTGAAAGAAATCAAAAGAATTTGAAAAAGGATAGAGCATTACATGGACTTGGAAAGTATTGAAAGGAATCATGAATTCTAAATAATACACTAAAGCAGAAAGTATT
Organism: Belonocnema kinseyi; assembly: GCF_010883055.1. NCBI lineage: Eukaryota > Metazoa > Arthropoda > Insecta > Hymenoptera > Cynipidae > Belonocnema > Belonocnema kinseyi. Next base: position 100,924,375 of record NC_046663.1, on the reverse strand, counting down.
ACATATTAAATCTGTCTGTTTGCCGCGACAGGGGGCAAAATGCTAAAAGCAAGTAGTTATTTTGGGCGAACAGCGCCAGATTAATCGTTTTAGGCGTGCACTCCGAGATACGTTCTTTTAACGTGGAGGTCCTGAATTAAGCTCATATTTGCGATTATTTATGTTAGAGATTAGTGTATGTATATTGTATATGTGTATATGTGTATATGGCTATATGTATTTGCGTATGTGAGAGAGTAGTGAGTGTAATTTGTAAAGTCCAATTAAAACGTGCCTGGTTTCTATAATTAAAATGGCAAATTTTAAACATTAAACTATAGATATAATGTATTATTTGCTTTATAAGTTATAAAATATCTGAACATTTGTATGACGAATTGTACATGTCATGTTTGTCCAGAGCTATGCGAAAAACTCGAAGCCGGATTGAGTTGACGAGAAACTCAAAAACAGTCGAAAGCTTTGAAATATCATAAAGTTTCTGATTTTTCGAGACAAATTGGAACTGGACTCGACTTGAAGTTTCGAGTTTTCTCCACACCCCTCAGTTTGTATTATATTTTTCATGATATTAATAACAAAAATCGATAAATTTACGAGCCGTCGAATGTACCCGATGTGCACTGATGTTGCGATAACATCGTATTTCTTAGATTTAGGTATCGGCATTTTGGCGATTTACGAGACTACAACGCTCCGATATTCGATTGTCTGCATTTATTCTTGCGAAAAAAGTTTGAAACAAAAAATATTAACTTTACCTGTAACAATTTTGTATAATAAAACTTAATTTCATGAGCGAACGAATTGTTGAGAATTTGATATTTTTCTTCTGCTTAATGGTAAGTAAAGTCAACGTGAATAATTATTTTTTGCATAACTTAAAATTGCCTAAATTTAAAATGGTTTATTTTGAGACTTAGACCCTTTAGCTTAATATTCTATATTGGATGCTCAAGTTTGATATTTTATAGTTTTGATTAGATGCTCAGTTTAAAAGTGCATAATTTAAAATTCACTCCATCTGATGATTTTTTTTTATATGATAATTGGAGGATTTTTAATTTATCAATCTTATATTTTCAAATATCAAATACTAAAGCCTTTGAGATATAATTCAAGACGGGATGATGAATTTTGAAAAAATATTTGCGAATTTTTTCAGATTTTTCATAACGGCAACCGCTTTGTGGGAACAGGTGAAAGCCGACGCTTAAAAAGTAAGGCTGAAAACCTTGTTTTTTGATAATTTCACCCTTTGGCTGTTCACGAACTTTAAATTAACTTTTAATTTTAGAAGTCCTCGACTTTAAATTAACTTTTAATTTCCTTATTTTAATCTCCCATTTTCAATCTTAAATACGTATTTAAGCATAGTTAAATCTTAGAATTTTAAATTGTTGAATTTTGAATGTCTGTGAATAAACCGCTGCAAAATTCCCAATTTTTTGTTTATAATTCAAAACTTTCCGCATAACTTTCATAGCCTTGTAGTAATGAAATTTTCTACGCTAGTATAAAAAGTAATGTTTTTGCACATTTTTAATACGTTTAAGAATAAAATTCCTAATTTTTCTAGCGATTTTATTCAATAAGTTATGAATAGTTAAGTATACCACATTTGGACAAATTTTTGACGAAGTTGTCTAAACTGGGGCGGGATGTCACTGACTGCCTCAGTTTTACACAATATGGTTTCCCGTACAAGGACGGACACTTTCGCCGTATTTTGAATTAAGTCAGGCACTATTTTGTTATAGTGACATATTCAAATATAAAAAAATAAAAGGAAACAAAAGTACAGAAATTGTCAACATGAGAAATAGTAGGGGGGGGGGGGGTATATGATGCAGACAGAATACTAGAGGCTTTCAGAGACTATTCTAGGAGACAATTCGGAGATCAAGCTATAGGACACCACAACTGCGATGTTGAACACGATGGGATGGAAAACTCAATTGAAAAAGTCTGTGTCACTGAGGATAGGGGTATAATTAAGAACTTGAAAAACGGTAAGGCTGACGGGGTAGACGGTATTAACGCTGAAATGGTTAAACACGGTGGCGCGTGCATACCACATAGACTGTGCGAATTGATAAATTTATGTTTCGAGATGGGACACGTCCCAGACGATTGGAAAAAAGCAATTATCGTACCAATATACAAGAGAAAGGGAGATAAAAGCGAGTGCAATAATTACAGAGGGATTAGCTTATTAAAAACCGTAAGTAAAATATATTTAAAAATACTTATTCGTAGGGTAATGAAAATAACAGAAGCAAAGGTTTGGGAAGTCCAAAGTGGGTTTATGCCAGGAAGGTCATGTACGGATCAAATATTTAGCTTAAGGCAAATAACAGAAAAAAGTTTGAGAATAGGAAGAAAGTTTTCTGTGCATTTGTTGACCTAGAAAAAGCTTTTGAAAGGTAGATAGAAGTAAACTTTGGGAAGTTCTGAAAGAGTATGGAGTCAATGGATGGATCCTACAAGCTATAAAAACAATATATACAGGTAGCAAAGCGAGTGTAAGAGTGAATGGGAAACTGAGTGACTGTTTCGATATTATTCAAGGAGTTAGACAAGGATGCGTTATGTCTTCATGGTTATTTATATTATTTATGGACAAGTGTTTAAGAATGGCTCTCTTGGACGAAGAGGGTGTGGATCTCGAAACAGTAAGGGTACGAGGATTAGCGTTCGCAGATGATAAGGTTGTTATGGCAGAGTCTATCGAAGACCTACAAGGAATGTTGAATAAACTAGATGCAAGCATGAAGAGCATGTGCCTCAAAATTAACGCAAATAAAACAAAAACTATGGTGTTCGAAGGAAAGAGTGAGAAAACACTATGCAATATTTTATTAAATGATGAGAGAATTGAACAAGTTGATAAGTTCGTATACCTTGGTAGCTTATTTACTAGGGACGGGTAGATAGATGAGGAATTAGATACACGAATAAATGAAGGTAAGAAGGTTATTGGTAGAGCAGGTCCCCTTATCAGAAGTAAAAATATATCAATAAAGCTAAAATGGCAATACATAATTCTATATTTGTACCGACTGTACTATACGGTAACGAGACATGGACTTATCAAGAAAAAGATAAGAGTAAAATTAACGCAATTGACATGAGATTCATGCGCATAATATGTGGAAAAACCCTGATGGACAGAGTAAGTAACGAGATAATTCTATATGAATGCGGTGCAGAAGAGACGCTAGTAGACACATGGGAAAGAAATCGGTTAAGATGGTTCGGACATGTTGAGAGAATGCCAAATGAACGACTAACGAAACAAGTGTATCAAGGTAAAGTAAATAACAGCGTGCCCAGAGGTAGACCGCGGAAAGAATGGTTGGAATGTGTGAATGAAACCCTAGTTAGAAGAGACATAAGAAGTCACAGAAACACGAGAGCCTACATGAAAAAATGCATGGACATAAAAGAAGCTAGAGAAGTATGCCAGGACAGGAAAGTATGCCGGCAAATAGTTAATAAAAAGAGTGTCAGTAGAGTGAATGACGCCTGAAACAAAAGACCTTGGCCACTAATGGACCCAAGTGGGAAACCTTACATAACGACTTCGTGAGGTTCTTCGCTTGGGGTGATTGCTAGAGATTGATCAACAACCTGGGTCGGAGCAGTGTTGCGGAACGAACGTGTTATTTACTTAAATAGCACGAGAATTCTGGATCAATCTGAAAAATCTCTATCTCCTCCACACACTACTCCTTCCCCTACCGAGTGAGTCACGCCTACCCCGAAAGGGAAATGGCTTGATGGTGTAATAATAACAATAAATTTATGAGCTCCACGCTTGCCGTGGAATCGTTCATTAATTCTAAAAAAGAAGTTAAAAGTATTTTACTGCAACCTGCAATTCGAACCTCAAATGGTGCCAACTGCTTGGGTAAGTTACGAAGTACTTACTCCCAAATTTAATTTTTCAATAAAAATTAGTGAGTATGCATTAAAATTCAACATTATAGATGAATATTAAATATTATTAATACTAATAACATGAATATTATAAATTGACTTAAAAATTCAACAGATTCGTTGGATTTTTTTCTTTCTTGACTGAAAAAGCTTTTGTGATTAATATTTCAACTAATTTTTTTAAAAATTCATCTTTTTGGTTCAAGAAATAATCTCTTTAATTATAAATTTCATCTCTTATGAGAAAAAATGCAACTGTTTTGTTGAAAATGGATTTATTTATATTGAGACTTAAACAGTTTGATTTAAAAGGCGTTATTTTTTAAAATTAATTGAACTGTTTGCATTTGTAATTAAAATATTTCTTGGTTGAAATATCAACTATTATATTTTTTGAGAAGAATTCACCTTTTTTTCTTAAAAATGCAACTACTCGGGAAAAATGATACTACTTTGTAACAAGTTCACCATTTTGCTTGAAGAGTCGACTGTTTCGTTGTCAATAAACTTTTCTCATTGAAAATTCATATTTTCGAGTTTAGAATATAACTTGCTTGTAGAAAACTCTAGTTTTTGGCTCGGAACTTCAAGAGCTTGGTAGAAAATAGGTTTATTTGTTTAAAAATTAATATTTTCGGGTCTGAAAATTACACTATTTTGGTTGAAAAATTCAAGAATTTGTTTGAAATATATTTTTTTTTCTTATGAAAAATTTTGCTTGGTTAAAATTGATCTTTTTTGCTAGAAAATTAGTCTGTTTTATTTTTAAATTAAACAGTTTGTTAGAAAATTGAAGTATTAGGTTGAGAATTAACTTTTTTATTAAAAGAATATATTTTCAGATTCAAAATTTCAATCTCTACGATCAAAAATTAAAACCAAACAAGAAAAATTATAACAATTACAGTTATTGGGCCATTAATTTATAGGAATATGTTTTTATTTATACGTCATTCAAAAAATGAAAAAAAATTATGTTTAAGCAAAATGATGAAATGTTAAAGTATTGTAGAAATATTAAAAAACACGACAATGACAGCAATTATTCGAAAGCGTCTCCTGAAAAAGTAGAATTGCGTTGCCCCTCATAACTCGGTGCTGCATCATCATGAATATAAAATCAAAGTTCTTTCGTTAGATAATTGCTTTCCCCAGGTAAAGCTGGGAGGGTATTTTGAAATTTCAATTTTTCACTTTTTGGGAATACTTTGAAGTGAAAACGCGTTTTTTGCGAAAAAAAATCGGGCAGTTTGTTATTGTATAATAAGAAATATTAATATATTTCTAAAAACTCTCCAGCGTTACCTGGTAAATTATGTACAGATATAGTGTTTAAAATTTCAAAAAGATCGGTGCAGTATTTTGAAGTTACGAGGGGCACCAACTTTGGAAACGTGAGTTGTGTGAAAAACGCTTTAAAGTTTTGAACACTAAAAAATTTGGAATAAAACGTAATCGATTCATAATCGATGCAAAAAATGCAAAAAAAATTTTAACGTTACCCCCTCCCCCCCAGTTTATACCTCGAAATTCTTGTCCCCTGACTGGATTCAAAAATACGCATTTATATTAATTAACTATAAAATTAATCATGTATTTTTTGTTCTAATCAATAAAATAATGCGTTAGCAACTTATTATAAAGCTCTTTGTACCAAAATCGTTTCTTTTTCTCTTGATTTTGTCTAGATTTGTACTGATGTAAAAAGTATGTTCCATGATAGTCTACCTCGTGCCAGAGCCTTGGAGAGAAGAGAGAAT
>NC_046663.1:100916411-100918573 GCF_010883055.1 Belonocnema kinseyi | reverse complement strand
AAATTTTTTTTACATAAACGTCTTTAAGCTCATTAACGTAAAACACTTTCAGCTTTTAAATGACTTTCTTTGTTGCGCTAGCATTTTTTTTTGACTTGAGTTGTTAAGCTTCAAAGGCAGATGCCTATAGTTTTCTCGCCGATAGTAGGCATGCCATCCTAACTTCGGCGAGCAGGCTTGAATCCACGGGAGGGGGAGAATTCCATGAGTGGGGAGAGCCGCCATCTTACGATGTGCTATTTGATTATGCGCACGAGCATTTTTGCCGACAAACTGTGCATGAAAATATAAACATGTGGGCGCTGCCATGTTTGTCGCGGGACATCAAAAGGTGGCGGACCACCCCCCTCATTGCATCAACCACGCAATGGCATGCCTAGTCCCTTGTTTCCTATGTCCATGTCATCAACCCTTGAAAAGCCGCAACGGAAAAGACGCAGAACTATTCAATACGATGAAAAATTCTTTGATTTTTACACGCGAAATTTGAAATTTAAAACCGGCTTAGAATTAAAGAGAAAACAAAGAAAAGAAGTGCGTATTCAGTTTCACGTTCTGTCGAACTCTCAACAATCGCATCTTTAATTCTCGTCTAGATATTGAAACGAACGTTCGACGCATTTGTTTATATATTATTTTCGTTTATTCTTCACAGATTGCAATGTATGTTTTATCAATGAGAGAAACAGACAATTCTGAGTACTAAATATTTGAACCGGCACGGTTGATAAAATAAACAAACAAACATAACCTCAATTCTGTTGAGGAGAAATTATGCAAATGACTCACGAAAATTTATATTCACAATTTATATAAAAAAGCTTTTTATCGAAGTGACGAGTGTGGATCAAAATAGAACTTACAGTCGATTTTGAAGCACAAAATATATGAAAAATTCTTTGACACGCACGACACGGGCCGACAAAGAATTGTAACCGTCGCAACGAAACTTTTCGCGAAAGTGGAGGTTTCCGCTGCAAACAATCGGAAATCCATAAAGTTTATAAAATACGAATTGGATAAATTACAAATAATTACGACAATATCAAATTTGAAGAGAAAGATGTTTTCAATGTTATTTATTTTAGATTCTAATTATGATTCTTTACAATGATTATCAATATAATGAACAATAATTACAAAAGAAATGATAATCAAAAGTGTTTGAGTCAAATCACAGTACAGGAAGGGTTATTTAAATTTAAAACAAACATTTATACAGTCAGAATAATTTTAGGATGTGAGAAATATCTTACCAAAAACTTTACAAACAAAAGCAATATTTAAAAGGACCGTATTGAAATATCTAAACAAATAATTAATAAAAATAATAATTTAGAAATATTTGATAAAATCCACGGGGCACCTAATAGAAGGCAACCCGTGATTCTTTTGTGTACTATATTGTAGTGATTGTAGTCTTGTATTTGAATTTAAAAACACATTTCTTTCTCAAAATTCAATAAAATTATACAAAAATATTATAATAGTATTGAGTGCAAAAGAATTAATCATTATTTAAGGAATAATGTCTACCCCTCGATATTGAGAACAAAATTTCGAATCATATTCCTGATTTCAAACATTCAAGTTTTCGAATTGAAACATTCAAACCCAAAAATAAAAGTGTTTGAAGATAGATTTTATGATACCTTACAGTTATCTTTAGTGAATAGTTGCAAAAAAAGAAAACATTCAAAATTCAACAATTTCAAATTATAACACTCAACTATTCTTAAATATATATTTTAAATTGAACATGGAAATTTAAAATTGGAAAATTGTAAGTTAAAGTCGAGGCCCCTCACTTCTTTTGATTGAAACTTGCTCCAAAAAAATTTCTGAATTATTTAATGAAAAGCATCTAAAAGCCTAAAGTTTCCCGAATTTGAAATCATGATTACTTTTATTCTAAACGATTTTCACCTTTTCCAGTGTTCCAAGTGGCAGGAGACATTTTTCTAGAACTATTTCAGCGTATATAATTTTCTTCCTTGACTTTTTTCGTATTTTTTGTCGTTTCAGTATAAATGTAAATTTTCCTTTTTCAAACAAAAGAAAATTCTCTCTTCTCTCCAAGGCTCTGGCACGAGGTAGACTATCATGGAACATACTTTTTACATCAGTACAAATCTAGACAAAATCAAGAGAAAAAGAAACGA
>NC_046663.1:100889785-100916311 GCF_010883055.1 Belonocnema kinseyi | reverse complement strand
ACCAGCTGACAAAAACATCATAGCCAAGGAGAATGGAAAGAAAGAGAGGTATCGAGACCTTATAAGGGAGTTGCAACGATTGTACCCGGAATATTCTGTTAACCTGATCGTCCTTATCATCATCGCTCTTGGAGGTGCCAAGCTTTCACTTGCTAATAGCCTAAAAAGCATCCCTACGTGTCAACAATATGCTAGAACACTTGCGGGAAAAATGCAGAAGGCGGTTGTCCTTGGGTCGCTCCGTGTTCTTAGGTTCACGAGGCTTTTGCTGGATCGTCGTATTGATTCCTTTACAGACTGTAACCACCTATCTCACGGTTGTGAGACGTGGTTATGGCTGAAATTTTACCGCGATGTCGCTGGAAGCGGGTGCAATTTTTCAGATTAGCACCCGCTCCCGGCGAAATCCTGCGGTCGTCCTTATGACAAATTTTTAAATATATGTGTGTATATATATATATATATATATATTAACCCACTTCTTACTCCCTTAAACCTCTCAAATGCCCCAACTCTAATATGGTTGTTACGTAATACTAATTTTGACATTCTATAATTATACACTGACCAATGTTTAATTCTCCTTATCTCAGGTTGAATTTAAACCAACAAAAGTAATGATCAACTAAAAAGATTAATATTTTACCAATGAAAATAATTTGATCTTAAAATGAGGAATCTTGAAAAACAAAAAAATTAATTTTCAACCAAGAAGATTAATTTACTAATAAAAAGCCAAACTTTTAAAAATTACATGAATTTCTAATTTTCAACTATAAAAAACGAATTTTCAAATAAAAAGATCAAACTACATATGATTAAACTTTAATAAAAAGAAATAAGTCCTGTACCAAAGTGTTGAATTTTCGACCAAAACGTTGAATTTTCAACCAAATTTTCATATTTTCAAAAAAAAAATAAATAAATAAGTTTCCAACAAAGTACAAGCACTTTCAAGAAAAAGACGATAAGGTAAAAACAGGAAACAGTTATATTTTCAGTAAAAAAATACTTTTTAACATAAAAATAACAACAAATTTTTAACAAATTCGTAAACATTTTACCTACAGAAATTGTTTTTCATCAAAATAAGTAAATTTTCAACTAAATGAAAGGCCTATAAATTAAAGTGAATTTCACCAAACAAAAATAATAATTTTCAACAAATTGGTTTAGATTCGACTAAATATGTAGTTAAATTTTCAACCAATATATACGAAATTTCAAGGAAACAGTTGAATTTTTAACCAAAAAGATTAATTTTTTTGAATCAAATTTTTAATTCTGAGTAAAATAATACATAAAATTGTATATTTTTTCCCTAAGTTTAGAAATTATACGACAAATTTTGCATGCGCCCATGGCGCGAAGATAGGATGGGGGCGAGATTTAAAGTATTTACCGTTAAAATGATGCTCTCCATAATCCTAACTAGTTTTTAAACAAAGTTTCTTAAGAAATATACCCGAAAAACACACTGTAAAAAAAATCTATTGAATTTTACATCTCTGGCGGATGTAAATAAAAGGACCCTCGTGTATCGGAGTAACTTTACGAATCTGTTGTGATATTCCAATTCGGTCGATAATTTTACACGCGAAAATGTAAAATTCATTATGTGAAAGAATAAAATAAAATTTATCAGGGTGACAGGTTTCGAACACTAACACTCGAAGCTCAAACTTCGTAGATTTTTATGGAGATTGAAGAAACACAAGCCGGATACGTTACCACTTACCTAAAACACATAAGATACTATAGGTATTTTTTTAATGTTTAAATATTCCGTAACAAAAGTATAAAATGTACGTTTTGAATAACCGCAATTTTTTCCGTTCCAATAGCAGAAAATGCAAAAGGCAAAATAGGAATAGCTCGAATTCGGTCTATTTTTGTATAAAAGCTGTCAAAAAAAGTTGAACATAGCTGTCAATTTCCTATTTGGTAAAATTAAAAATCTCGATGTAATTTTCCATCACAGGAAAGTGAGTTTACCGACGCATGGTATTTTTACATGCTGCGACTGAATTTTCCCTTCTGAATGTAAAGTTCATAGAGGGAATGTGTAATTTTATTTTTATCGAATGTGTAATATTACACTGCTGTTCGAGGGTCCTTTTAGGGTCCGAAACTTTGTAATTTTACACAAATATTTTTTTACAGTGCAGTGCTCTTTTCTGGTCGCTCGCAACTCATATTACAGTAAAACTCTTCCATAGCGCCGATTTTGGGACTGAAGGTGGGTGGGAACTAACTTATTATAGCCCGCTCCGCTTTTTTTTGTCCACGCTTTCACTGTATTTTCTAATACAGACCTATAATAATTCAGATGTCATACTTTTTCTGGGCATTTATGTCGACAAGATTAGATTTTTATACGTTCACACTACAATTAACACACTGTAAAATCTGATACAATGGAACATTGCATCCTAATCCACTGACTCCTACACGTAGAGGTTAGGTTAATGCACAGGAAGGGGTGGCTCATTCCATTCCAGAACAGTGGCTTATTCCGCCCCATATGACACTTTTAAGTAAAATCAAAATTTCACCCATTTCGGTTATACAATTATAAGTAAATCTGATAATAACTTGAGGTTTAATAAATAAGCTATCTATATAACCACTGGATAAATATCTAATATGTGATTTTGTGTGATCCTTGAACTTTCTAAACAAGTGCAAAATAGCAGAATAGAGACCTTAAATTTTCCGCGTTTATTTTCTCCAAATTTATTCAACATTAAGCAAAAAGAAAAGAAGTTACATAGAAATGATAGCCTACATAAAACTTGAGTGGCTCATCTTACCCTCTATGCTTATTTTGCCCCACCCTACCCTACGATCTCGCGCATGGCAGACGCTTCTCTTTTTGAAAAATAGAGCGATGTAAACAAAATGGAACGGCATATAAGAAGTAGGCATGTTTCTCAATATAATGTCAAGAGAAAAATAAGAGTTTTATTTCAGTTTACTAAACAGACATTAAGTCATATAGATTTTGATTGGAATTCATTGAATGTTTAGATCTAACAGTCAACTCTACAAAAATTTGTAGTCTGTTTGAAAAAGACATTGAAAATCGTTTTTCTGAGTTTTAACCTTCCGCTTGTCGCACGTATGTTTTTAACACCAATAGTCACATGCACGTCACAGGTGCAAAATCAATTTTCATATGTTATCTCAAGGCTGCATGCGTACTAAAATGTGAAGAATAAAAAGTTCGTAATATCTAATTTTAATGTAATTAGATTTTCTTAAATTCACTATCCTCTTCTGTATTCTACAAGCAGTATCCCCTGCTCCACCCGCATCATCCTCCTCTTTCATTTGAACATCTTCCATATCACTCTGCTCAGTTTCGCTGTTACCTTCTTTCACAGTCTGTGTCAACGTCGTCTCCAAAATCTTCTTCTGAATCTGATCAATCGAAGAGCACAATCAAGTACCTAGGGCTAAACCGCATTCAATTTAATGTGTATTCAACCGGAAATGTCATTAAAACTTTCAGATCTCTTGAAAAAATATTCATAATTTTGAAAATTATTCAACTTTTTGAATTTTGGTCTGTCGAAAAATGTATTTGGAATAGATTGGAATTTCCTAATCTATCATAAAAATAGTTTTTTTCTCCTATTTATGGAAATTTCCAAAATGTTGAAAAGTATATAACTTTTTTAATTTTCATCGAATTTAAAAATAACTGTAAAATGATTTGCAAACCTTTTGTTCATCTAATTTCTGATTTTTAATCGGGAAATTCTGATAAATGAACTTGCCTTCATTTCGGGATTTTTAAAAAGGCCCTATCAAAGGCTCATGTGATTGGTCAAATTCTTCAAAAATTAGCCTGGTTACAACATTCAGGTAACGAAACATGCGGATTAGACAAACACTGAAATTTTTTTGTGATTTTTGGAATCTGCGAGATGCGAAACGTAAATATACTAAAAATCTGTTGAAAACTAAAGATAGGAAATTTGAACGATTCCATTACACTCTCATGATTCATAATGTAAAAAATCAAAGACACTATTATCAAAAAATAAAGTGCAAGATAAGCAATTATATTCAAAGTTGATTATCTCGGATTGTTCCTAAAATCACCGAAATGAAAATGTTTTAATATAGTATTTAGCAAACGTCAACAATTTATGAAATTGTTTATACCTCTTTAAGTTTTTTCATTGGATTATATTTCATTTTCCTTTTCGAAAGAAAGGAATAGTTTGTTTTTTATTGAAAGAAGTTGTTTTTTGGTTCTAATGAACATTTTTCTTTAATTAAAAAGGATTTTCTTAATTTTGAAGCTATTTTTGGTTAAATAACAACAAAGTAATTTGAATAAACGCTTTTCTTAAATTCTAGATTAATTTTCTTCTAACATATACAAATTATCAACTAAAAAAGGGCAATTTTTCAGTTTCGCCGAAATTTTACCCTAATTTGAGAATACTGTTAATTCAAATGATGTCGAAATTCGAGACGTTATTTTCACATTGAGAGTGGTCACATATGAAGTTGGATATATAATATGGACTTAATACTTTTCAGGTTGTCAATTAAAAACAAGAAAACCCTCCGTGCGTGATATCATAAGTGAACGCCCCCATTCTCATATTATACATGTCTATAGTCTGTAGCCTGTACATCATGTACTATAATTTTTGAAGACATTTTCTACACTGGAACTTGTAATTATTACCGGTTTCGGGAATTGCCTGGAATCGCCTTAGGCATAAATCCAGACACTCCAAACGTAAACAGGCAGGGCTGCGTAGATAATTTCTGTTGGATTTAAGCGGATGGCGTAACCTGATGCAGCTTACGTGCGGAGAGCGCGTCCCTCCAACTTGTTTGTCACGCTTCGCTGAGAATTCCTCCCTTGCTCCGCAAATCACTACATTCCGCGGCAATCAGTTCTCGGAAGGACATAAACTCGGACGCCATAATTCCAAGTTCCAGTGTATTCAAAATTTCAATTGCTAAATTTTTTCGTGGTCTAAACAGGCATTCGTGAAATTTATTCATCATCCGTCTACCACCATTATTTATGGCTTTTAAGTTAATGCGGGTCAACAAAGACTCTTTAGACGGGAAATCCGACTCGGCCCGCGCCAGTTTTGTTCATCCTTATAGGGGGCTGTCCAAAAAATACGTAGCGCCTTCATGGGGAAGGGGGGTCACCCCGAGCGTTACGCTATTGTTAAAGTTACATACACTTACTATTGCAAACGCGCTACGTAGGGGCGGGGGCCAACATTTTCAGAACAATTCGGAACTTATTTTTAGAATGGTCCCATACATGCATTTTCAACAAAAAAGAAAAACTTTCAAAATAAATTTGTAATAAATGTTCTGAATGCTTAAACTGCATACACGATAACTTGTAAAGGAATTTTCTGATTAAACTTGTATTTCTGACATTTTTTGTGGCTCAAAAAGATGGATACTTGTAACCAAAAACAGCGAAAAATGAATGAAAAGTCCTGAAGCACAGTTTCTCAGCTAAAAAAGATGTGCAAAAATGTCATTAAAAAATTCTTTCTGGCTAATATTTTGCTTTTTAACCGCTGAAAATTCTATAAAAGAGAGATATTCAAAGGTATAACTAAGCACGGCAAAATATCTGATGAAAGGTCCAACAGCAAACCCGCTGAAATTAAAAATACCCACAAAACTTATAATTTTGGACCAACTAATTTGTTTATTCAATTACGTAGTAGTAATTTTAAGGTTATGAAGATACAATATTGTTCAAAAATTATAGAAATGTATATATAAAATCAAGCATAAGGCGTGGGTACCGTACTGAAACTGTGTAGAACCTCAAAGTGAACTAATTTTCTATTTAATTTGAAATAAAAATACATTTCCCAATTTCGTTCCAAATAGAGGTTTTGCCAAGTTTCCGCCAGTATATTTGGCAAACCCTTGCAATATATATTATTTTAAATATAAGCTTGTCGACCAGGAACATATCAGTTTTCGTATATTGACCTTCAAAACCTCGTTGAACCTGGTTGAACCAGGGCATTATAAACTGCACGATTTTTTGTATGATGGATGACGATTCAAATTGTATAACTAATTAATTGACCAAGTCGTAATAAATAATTAGAATGATGGTGCTATCAAAGTCTTAATGAATAACCTGATGTCAGCTAGGAGATATATCCATTCTTGCTCTAAGCAGCTTAAACCTAAAAGTATCAACATTGTGTGTATACCTGACCGAGAAATTGGGAAATGACAGGGGATTGTGTTCAACAGGCAAAACCCGGGAAATGATCGGGAATTTGATTCAGTGACCTGGACTTTTTTTCTAATAGTGAATGTTCCAGATAGAAATGTCGACAGAGTGTCGGAGTTTACCATCGGCGCACAGTTGGGTATTTTGGATTTATTCGTGCAAATAATCGACGACTCGTCAATTTTCAACCGAATTGATGTTTTTTAAACACTCGTGAATAAATTTACTGTCGCAGAGATACGCCACTATTGCGGTTTGAATCGTCAGTACGTCAAAAAAACGTCGGCAGTCGTCGGCCGATTTTTAGGCTATTCAGATGTCAATAATATTTGGTAATTCGTACAAACAATGCTTCATGCTCATTGTTATTTATGTGTTCAACCATTACAAGTGCAAAACTTTTCTATTTTTGAAATAAAAGTTTTAAATAATAGTTAATACACGTTCATAACGTTAATACTTTAATTTTCAAATTATTCAACCGAGAAACGTTTATTCTGAAGAGATTAACGAAAGAGTATATTTTATAGAATTTTAAATCTTTTTTTTCTTACAGTTTTTATGTTTATTTCAATAAAAACTGTAAGACAAAAAGATTTAAAATTCTATAAAATACTCTTTCGTTGATTTCTTCAGAATAAAAGTTTCTCGGTTGAATAATTTGAAAATTAAAGGATTAACGTTATGGAAGTTGAAAACATAAAAAGCAATGAGCATGAAGCATTGTTTGTATGAATTACCAAATATTACTGACATCTGAATAGCCTAAAAATCGGCCGACGACTGCCGACGTTGGTCGACGTTTTTTTGACGTACTGACGATTCAAACCGTAATAGTGTCGTATCTCTCCGACAGTAAATTTATTCACGAGTATTTAAAACAAAAAAAACTCAGTTCGGTTGAAAATTGACGAGTCGTTGATTATTTGCACGAACCAATCCAAAATACCCCACTGTGCGGCGCATCGGGAGTTTACTACTGGCGCGGCACAAACAGCCGGTAGTTTGCCCAGTACTGGCTGAAGGTTGGCTATACGGCCGGGGCAGTGCTATGTCAGTGGTACAAAGTCATGGGTTTCAAAAAATAGTTTTATTAATGTTGCTAGTTGGTTTTAAAATGACGAGAAACTATGTAGTTTTATCTATCGTGAAAGCTTTTTTACATTCTCAGCATAGAAGGTTATAAATTTGTGTAAACTTTGACCCTTCCCCCAACGTTTTTGTGCGAACTATACCCCCATCGTTTTTGTCAAATTACCACGTTTTGAGACCCTCTAAAATCAAATAACAGATTTTTGCTAATGTGTATGTATGTCTGTGGCACGATGGCTTTTGAAAAAATTATTCTATTAGATTAACCTTTGGTAAACTCTTTTAGTGTCGATAACTGAAGGTTAAGTTCGTTAGCCAGCAGTTTTGGATAGAAATTCAACAAGTTAGAGCATTTTCAAAAATTTTTGAGAAAGGTAAGAAAGAAGATTAATTCACAAAAATTATGCACCCAAAAAATATCTGCAAATTCGTTACTGATCACTGTTTAATAGGGCACATAGTTTTTATTTTATTCGTAAGAAGACAACATTAAAATTGAAACAAAAATTAATAAATAAATAAATAAATTAAAAAATACGCCAGGTAATTGTTGATACGGTTTTCAATTGGTGCCAAAAGAGCAGAAAAAAGTTTCATTCCCATATTTCATGTGGAACACAACCCACTTACCCCTAAATATTTTTTAAATTCAATAGAATCAGAATAATTAAAAAATACGCCATGTCTTTGCTGATATGGTTTTCAGTTGATGCCAAAAGAGCAGCAAAAAAGTTTCATCCCCATATCTCATGTGGAACTCACCCCACTCCCCCCTAAACTTTCCGAAAGTTTGGTAAAATCATCCTGATTAAAAAATACGCCAGGTTTGGGCTGATATGGTTTTCAGTTGATGCAAAAAGAGCAGCAAAAAAGTTTCATCCCCTTATCTCGTGTGGAACTCACCCCATTCACCCCATTCACCCCTAAATAATCTGGAAATTTAGTAAAATCAGCGAAATTAAAAAATATGCCAGGTTTTTGCTGATAAGGTTTTCATTTGATGCCAAAATATATAGGGGTGAGTTCCACATGGGATATGGGTATGAAAATTTTTTTCTACTCTTTTGCACCAATTCAAAATCGTATCAACAATAACCTGGCGTATTTTTTAATTGGGCTGATTTTATTGAATTTTCAAAATATGTAGGGGTGAGTGGGATGAGTTCCACATGAGATATGGGGTTGAAACTTTTTGCTGCTCTTTTGGAATCAACTGAAAACCATACCAGCAAAAAACTGGAGTATTTTTTAATAAGGCTGATTTTACTAAATTTTCTCAATCTTTAGGGTTGAGTGGGGCGAGTTCCATATGAGCTGAAGCTGCTTGAGGCAGTTCTTAGGGTTGTACACAACTATTTTTTACGATAAAATAGCAGCTTTTATTTCATTTCTTTCTCATTTTTTCTCTTAAGTACTTCATTTGTGGGTGCATAATATGGGTTCAGATTCTTTGAACAGGATTTCGTTCCGGAACACGGACATTTTTTTGGGAAAAGGTCCAAAATATCACAATCCATTGGATTAGAGGTTTCCTGTGCATTTGAGAGGTAAAAAAATCCTTATAAAAATCAAAGTAGATACAATTCTGCGTAAAACTAAAAAAATAACGTTGTTCTATCTTCACTTAATTCATGTGCTTCAAGTTCTGAACGTTCAAATGAACACAACTTTTTACTGGTGACTTTGTAATCCACAAAAAGTGCTAGGGGGATGAAACTGTTTTGGGCTTTTTTGGACATTAAATGGAACCATATAAAAGAATAAAATTTTAGATCTCAAAATTAGAGGAGTTTTAATGATTTTTTAAATGTTTGGGGGATGATTTTGGGAGTGATCCTAGAGTGCTAGGGGGATGAAACTGTTTTGGGCTTTTTTGGCCATTAAATGGAACCATTTGAAAGAATAAAATTTTAGGTCTCGAGCTTTTTATAAAAAAAAATTTTTTGGTTATCGTAAACGTTGCGAACTTCAGTTTCATGCATATTTCAACTTACAGTTAGAACAATATTTAAGGAAAAAATAGAAATGCGGTAAAATATTTCGTTCATTTGAACGTTCGGAACTTCAGGTACATACTTAATTCTGCGTAAGTTAAAAAAAAGAAAAGGTTCCTACTTCGAATTAGTCACGAGTAATGACCTTCCAAATATGCCTTTTTTTCTCTTTTTTCACCGAAAAACCGAAAGTCGTGTTAGTTCGGTGAAAAAAGATTGAAAAAATAGGCATATTTGGTAGTAGGAACATTTTGTTGTTGTTAACTTACTTATAATTAGGTCCTCTTGTATTCATTCCCTAGGAACGTTCTTCTGTGACAACCCCGAAACGAGCTATTCACAATAAACTGAACTCTGGGAATTTACCTGTGAATTCAGGTCGGAATGGGTCACCTGTGGCAGGTGCTAACTCGCGATATATTATAGTGAGGATAATGTTTCTTTTTTGAAATTACAGGTATTTCTGTCTACTTTAATTCGTCTTTTGACCATTTTTAGATCTGGCGAACAGCATCCGAGAAACAGAGAAAAACAAACATGTGATTTTTGGCAAAAAATTGGAAAAAATCGGAGTTTTTTGAAAGGCCGTAACTTCGAAACTATTGGTTACAAAACAACGTTCTTTTTTTAGTATTACGCAGAATTGTATCTACTTTAAGTTTTGTGAACCCCATATTATGCAACCACAAATGAAGTACTGAAGAGAAAAAAATGACTGCCCCAGAAATTACCATCTACTAGATGAGTGGATTATAGGGCGCGCGAATGTTAGTTCTCGTGCTTCGCCCCCACATTTGTGCATAGACTTTTTAAAATTAAAGCTCAAAGCATCGATAACTGTAATTTGGTGATTTTGAATTATATTTTGTTAAAACTCCTTCGGCTTTAAAGAACACATTCTCATCACGTGTCTCCTGCTTCGCACTAGATTCCTTTACTAAATGTGAACTTTTCCACATAATATGAAACACTTTTATATCAAATGTGATGTATTATTATTTTTTTCGTTCCCCGTGTACATTTTTGAGAAATGTAATTTTTTTTATTTTTGAGCTTATTTTTTACGAATAAAAGAAAATCTAATGGTCCTATCTAAAATTATTATTAACAAATTTCTCGATATTCTTTGACTAAACACTTTTGTCTATTAATTTTTTATCGTAACTTGCATCATTTTTCAAAAATTTTTAAATTATTTTACTTTTAATGTCATTTTTTTGTATTAAAACAAAGCTACGCGTCCTATCAACAAATTATTAATTACAAATTTGTACCTCTTTTTTGGAAGAGCAACTTTTGTCTATTCATTTTTTTCATAACTTGTGTGGTTTGTCCAAAAAATTTATTAAAAATTTTTTTAATGTCCTTTACGAATAAAACGAAAACTACTTGTTCTATGAAACAATGATCAATAACAAATTTTCAGATAAATTTTGGGTGTATAATTTTTTTAAATTCATCTTTTTTCTTATCTTCCATAGTTGGACGGCAAAATGGAATTTTTTATTTATCATTATTTTTTTTACGGTAAAAATTAGAATTTTCGGTTTTTCACGACATATCAAAAAGTTGTTACGGTGATTTTTTAGGGCTTTCAAAAAGCAACGTTTTTTTCATATTGTGCTTTGTTTGGCTTAAAATGTTAATTTCCGTCTTTTTTTATATTTTGAAAGTGCTATAACTCTCTTAATTTGTTTTTTATTGCGAAAAGTCGTAAGGACAAATTGTTCTCAAGTTTCCGGGTACTACGAATAGTCGTACATAAAAATTTTAAATCTTGAAAAAAAGTTGTCTTAAAATTTTTGCAAAAGCTCTAATTTTTTAAATGTTTATTCAAAATGGCTGGCTAATGAACTTGAACTTCTGTTTTTGACACCAAAAGAATGTACCAAATGGCAATCTAATTAATAATTTTGTTAATATATCATGCTCACAAACAGTCGTACAGCCAGGCGCATCCATAAAACCCTGTTTTCGGGTTCAGAGTCTCTTAAAACGTTGGAATTTGACAAAACGGGGGTGGGGGTCAAATTTTACACAAACCTAATACCTTCCCTGATAAGAAGTATAATTTTTCGTGCTAACAGTGTAGCTTATAAAAAATCGGAAAAAACGGAAAAACGTTTCTTCAAAAATTTTCGAATCCTGCAATATTCTCAAGTATCAATATAGGCCAGTGAAATAGAGTCAGGATCAGGACCAGCCGGCTTTATGCGCACGCCTCCCGATAAGGATACCGGTACGTACCCACTACTCATGGTACCAAAATCTCTAGTCTGTACTTGTTATCAGCACGCTTAGTCTCACTCACGAGCTGCTCCCGGGTAACCCCAGGAGATCGCGCCACTAGCCAAGACTCTTTTTAGATTGATTTTCAAGAGCAGAGAGTACAGAAACTGAGCGCTCCGTGTTATTTTAATGTGCCACGGCGCGGTCGGCAGCGTTCGGTGCGTGTGTACTTTGGTGAAGACGGGAACGACCCGAACGACGGCGACGACGACGATCAAGTTTCGTAAAGAGCAGTAGGACCTGTCGAGAGGTGCGGGTGCGGGTGTCTCTCCCTGGATCCGCCGGGGAACCAAATTCCATCGGACATCATTCGTCCACCTAGTTTATCAGCTCCTATTCGCAGCGCGTGTTTCGCGTTCACGAACGAGTACCGATACCGTGTGCTCGTGTCTCGTGCAGTGCGTGAAATGAGTGACAAGGACCGATCATCTCCCACCTTAGTTGAAAGCAGCCTCAAGTCGCTACTCGACCAGCCCAGTATTTTTCCCCTCATTGGTAAGTTTGGCAATGATAAGTTGACATCAGCTGAATCCTCAGATAAATTACATTCTCAAGGAACAGATCATTAATCCTGGAAACATAATCTCACGAATCTCTATCATTCGAATCATTATTGCTCAAATCCTCAGTCTTTCATTAAACTCTGGTTGCGAGAAATTTTGAATCCCAGCCGGGAATTCGTCTGCTAGTTCTCGTGGACACTGCCTTGCAAGGCAGCGAGCAAAGGGCAAAGGTCGTCTACGTTCGCTGATCCAAAGTACCATGTCAGGTCGAACCCGACTTTCCTTTAGATCCCTCGACTCAAGCAGACGATTTACGGAATTGATCAGGTTTTTCCTAGGTTTCGAATTTGAGATTTTTCAGAGAAAATTGAAGCGAATTGTGATTCCTTCGAAACCCGCGCAATGCGGTCGGGCTGGCTACTGCAGCGCTGACTGGCGGTGGCGATTTAAAGAGATTCTAGGAATCTCCGTTTATCCTATTCTTTATGAGTGGTATATTATGGTTTATAAAAAGGCGATTAGGATCCAAGTGATTTTTGATCTGTGATATCGAAATTCGTTTGGTTCTTTTCCCTCGTTTGTTTCCTCTTGTTCTTTTCTGTCGATTCTTTTTAGTGAGCCTGCATGTGTAATTGATAAATGATGAAGCTTGCTGCAGAAAATCAGAGCGAGGGGACTTTAAGCATGTGTTTGTATTCATTTTTGCCCCGGCGCTCGTCTCGCGATTAACCTCGTTTAGACCCTGTGGCGCACCACGTGACACCGCATGCAGCGAAACCGAAACTAACCTTACCCAGCCAATTTCAAGTTCCAAGCGGAAAGCCAAGAAAACGAGAAAACGATACCAGCTGAGTAGCTGGAGAGGAGTTCAATAGATATTATTTAGGCAAATGTAAGAGGAATATAAATGAAATTTTGGTATTTTATTTCAATTAATGAAATTCAATCCACAAAATTTAAACGAAAATTAGTATTATTTTGTCATTATTGTGCACTAAAAGAGACTGAACCGGGTTCAAAAACGTTTTCTCGTATAATTTTATCGTACAAAATAGTCATCCTCTTATCAAGACGCCTTATCTATAAAGATCCCATATCAAAAGCATTACTGGTACGCATTTAAAGGCGTCAAGGACTTTAATTCAATTCGTTTAAACTTTCTCTGGAACGTATGTTTAAACAAATCTTTAAAGTGTAAAAGTACACAAAGTATTAGTTTTAAAATTTCAATGAAGATAAGCGTGTATGTTGACTCAATTATCAACCAATATCAAACTTTAAAAAGTGGTCCATTCAGTGTCATATATTCAATATCCTCTGGACTTGAAAGCCCTTTAAATGTTAATGACATTTCTTCTCAGTAAATTATATACAGTATGTGAACACCTTCCTTTTTTATATCCATAAGTTCTGGTTTTGATAATAGACAGGATAAGATGTTTTCTCTATCATAGAATATTATTCAAAATATACGTGAAGACTCTATATCTGGATGTTAACTTTTAATATCCAGGTTATTAAATCTTAATAATGTAGATTGTACGGCTTGATAGTATATCCATCAATTGCAAGTAGTCTTGAAATTTAACTCAATATTATTGTATTCCGTTGATGTTTTACATCTTTTTCGTTTCGTATATTACTTTTCTGTTTTAATTTTGAAAATGCAGAACTCTAAATTTGAAGAGCAAGAAGGGATAGCCGGCATAAGGAAAGTACGAAATGTGTCTTCATCATATCAAAATACAAGTACTCTTACACCTCCGTGATTCAGACTTCAAATGATATGAAATACCTGCATGCAGAATTGAGTTTAAGATAGCAGTTAGATAAAATGGTCTTGCCTGCGCTTGCCTATATGCAGTCACTGTAAGCGCAATTACAGCCAAGTGGAAACAGAACGTTACCAGCTTTAAAAAAATTGAAACTCATATACCCAGAGAAAATGGTAGTTCATTCAAAAAACCGTATGGTTGATTGTATTTAGTTGATCTGAAAAAGGATTGTTTTTGGTTTTTTGTTGAGTCGTTTTGTATTTAGTCGCCCACACTGAGAAAAATGTATTATACGAAGTTGATATTACAAGTTAAGGATAATACGCCGTAACGAAAAGTATTATATCGCGTATAATCTATCGTCTTTTCCGAAGATATGAAGATATTACCAAACATAATCTCGAGACGTTACATTTTTATAATCTTCAGATATTCATTCTTAACATCTGGAGATTATTAAACATGCAGGCGTACATTATTATTATGCATCTATTATGCCTCTGCGTCTTGCTCCGCGTGTTCTGTGTTTCGCAAATGATGTGTTTATTATTCAGGAAATAATACAAAGTCTCACCCAAAATTAAACGACTAGAACAAGTATATATTTACAAAAATCAATCAACTTCAAGAGTAGATGTTAACTTGAGTGGGACGATGGTCGTGGGGGCTAAAGCGTAGGCTTTGGACCCACTCCTTCGGCTTGCGGGTTCGATTCCCGCCTCGCACACTGGAAGAGTCTCGGTGGCCCATGCGGTGAACACTAGCCTAGCAAGGGAGTTGTTCATCTCCGGAGAGTCGTGGGACCGGTACCTCTAGAGAAAAAGGTTTTCTCTAAGTACTTAAGGCTGTTGCTCTTGGTGGTTCGGAACCCACCTTAAACTATAGGTCCCCCTTCCACCACCAAGTAAGTGTGTGGAGGGTGTGTAAAGGAATAAAGAAGGTATAAGAAAAATGTAAACCCTTAGGGGACACATTAGAAGCTTCCACTGAGTAGATGTTAACTTTCGGTTTGCCTACACACTTCGGTAAATAAAATTACCTCAAAATCGTCGACCAGATTTTTTTGCATTTGAAAATAAAAAAAAAAACAATGAATAAAGCATGGTGCAAACGGTACTTTCGTAATTGTTTAAAAAGTTCGAATTACTTATTCCCACTTCAATTTTAATTTTTTTTCCCCGCCACACACGCAACACTAATAAGTCTTTTAGATTTATTGAACTCTGGGAATTTTAATATTTTAGGACGGTAGATTAAATACCTTGGATTTTAGGGTATTGGATTATTGATTTTAATGTCTTGGATTATAGATTCTAATATCTTCGATTGTAGGCTTTAATATATTTAGAATATAAATTAAAAATTCTCCTGCTTTAATTTATAATCCAAGATTTCATCCGGTATTATCTATTCTTTAATATCTGTATATTTTAGTTCGTATAATCTGGATCGCTGTCCCATAGTTAATAGTGCAAGATTATAACTGATAACATATTTTTAATTACCGGGTATAATCCATTTTTCTCAGTGCAAGTATCTTGTTTACATAATAACTATATGCAGTCGTTTGTTATTAAATTCCCTAGTTACTTTTTTCTTTTGATATATAAGATATTTTGTGATATATTTAAAAACAAACACTTAAAAAAAAGTTGAAGCTGAAACATTGTAAAACATGTTGAAAATTGTGAAAAGCAGAATCAGAAGTTGCTCTCCAATATGAAATAAGGAGAATTCAAAAAATATAAATATAGTAATTTTAAAAGGAAGTATTAGAAAGTGATCAATTTTTAATTCAAAGCATCAAAGCTAAGTAAATGAAAAATGGAACATTACAAGTTGATCGACTAAATATTGAAATGTTTTAACTCGTCCAATTTAAAGTCAAACGTTCGAAATTGATCCACTTGAATTTTAAATGTTTATAAGAGTGCTGAATAGTCTCAAATTATACTTTTAAATCTTACTAATTAGAAGTTTACAAATGTCTATTTTAACGACTTCAAACTGAATTATTTCAGATTTACATAAAACATTAAAACTAAAATATTGTTTCGCTCAAACAAATTAAATATTTTTTAAATCGAAAATATTTTAGACGAATTATTTTATAAAACGTAGTTTCAGATTTACATTTAAAATGTTAATTATAGTAAGGCTGAAATTACAAATCTTGGAAATAAATGTTTATACTTATTAGTATCACGCTTTTATCATTAATCATGACATTTTTTAAAAGAGGAAACACTCGTGATTATGTGAGAACTATTTTTAACATGTGAATATGGTTTACGAGATTCTATTTTTGTAACTATAAATTAACCATCGATTTATTCCTAAAATGTATGTTTTCTTTAAGGTTTTTGTGATTTATGAGAATATTATTGAATATAAGATAACAAAATTCGAATTTGAAATGAAGGCTTAGTCATATTCAAAAACTTACCTATTTGAAATTGTATCATTTTCAAACTAATTAAAAAAATATTTTAGCGTGGAGTCAGGGCCTGTCCAGTTTTTTCTGAGCTATGTCCTACTTTTCTAAATTACAATATTAATAAACAAAAACTTGTTTTAGAAAACAAAATTTATTTTATTTAGTATAATGCTACTTAAAATACATATTATATTAAATTTTTCAGTCTTTGATGCTGCAAAAAACCCGTTTTCAAGGCCAGTAAAATTTTAGAAATTACTTTAAATTGTAACATTTTAAATTATGCAAAAACTTGATAACTTTTCTAAACTTTTAAATTTATTACAAAAAGAAAATTCGCTTTTAATCAAATTTAAGCTGTACCAAAAATTATTCATAAGTTTAAAATTGACATTTATTCCCTTAGAAATAAATTTGTAATAATTGAAAATGGAATTGACTTTAAGCCTTCAAAAATACTTTAGTATTTAATTTCGGCATATTAGACATTACATCTTGAATCAAGACTTCCTCCTTTTGGCTATATTTATTTTAACTGTATTTCGCCTTCTCATAATAGGTGTATACTCGAAATATCCCATATAGAGGCAACTTTGTCGACGATTTTTTAAATTCAAAAATCGTATTTTTTGTTCAGCATCTTGAATAGTTTCTACGAAAAATGTTGGATGGGGGCGGTTTATGTTTAAGATAATGTTCTGAAATCTAAAAAATTCACTGAATACATCTTTTTTGGAACTTATTTTAATTTAACTTTCCAAATTTTCAAAAACTTTAACAAGTACAATTGTTTAAAACATAAATAATTAAATTTTTGTTTTTATGAACACAATGAAAAAAAATTAAGTTCTTGTCTTTCACGATGTTTCTTAACACGTATTCGACCTAGGGCTAAAGTGTTTTTTCTTTTCATATTAATTATGTTTCAGCCGTCAGTGGAAAAAACAAACTATTTATGGAAAATAATATTTTTATCATCGATATATATAACTTCACCAAACATTCAAACTAGGTTAGGTTGACCAAACGTCCCTTGACGAGCGCGATGTGGCAGATGTGTGGCGCAACAGAGTATCTCTCGTGAATTCTCGAGTTGGGGCAAGCCTCCGCAATACTCCACAAAAATTTTGTTGATTTGATATTCACATGTGGGAGTCATTTTATTATTTTTAATTCTGAACAACAAGAATGTGTTTATAGTTAATAACAGATATTTATATTTTATTGCCCCATTTTTGCCCCATAATAATTTAATTACTTTTATTGAAAATAGAAAAATTGGCCTGGGCCTTGCCAGCGCCACTTTTTTAAATGGGGAAAAATAGGGCAATTTCTACACGGGTTATAGTCTGATTCTTAATTGCCTTATCGTAATTTGTCACTAATAATAATGAAAATGCAAAATGCTTGAAGAAAAAAGGGATCTTCAAAGAAAATATAATATCTTCTTTCATCTTTAAAAAAAATTCAACAAAAGTTGCTTTATATAGGGAAAAAATGAAATCAAAGGATCAGATGACAGAACTACGAATTAGAGTTTTCTAACAGCATCTCATTTCCTTTAAAAATAACTGTTTAAAGCAATAACTAATGACAACCATTTTTCCCTATACATAATAATAGATATAATCATGTTTTAATAAAAAAAAAGTAACTAAGTTGTTTTTCATTTCAAACATTCTCGTTATCACAATAACCTTGTTATTAAACTTACCCCTATCGACCCTACATTATGTATAGAGAAATTCAATTTTGCAATTGTATGCAGCTCAGTCAAAATTAATTAATTCTATGAAGCTAACTTGATTCAATTTAAAATATACGTCATGCAATTCGCTCAACACAAACCAATCTACGTATATGTGCATTCTAAATTCTCTTAATTCATTTACATTCTCATGAATGATCCGGTGTCATTCCTTGTTGCATCTGATCGTAGATAAATACATTCGTGGGATCGGATTAAACGTGGAAACTATACATATAAAATTCTAGAATGATTAGCTTGACTGATATTAGTATTATGTCTGATATCTGAAGAGGAACAATAGTTAAAGGAATTTGTCTAGGCACACTGTTGATATGAATACATAAGCAAAAAATTCGGAAGACTGAATTCGTAGCTTCTGCCCCCAGTAAAGTGATATATATCATTTTATTGATCGAGAGGAATGCATGCAAGTTAACTTCTAGAATTGCTGTTCCAGCTGCTTCCGAGAGCAGTCGTGAAACAATGTTCTATCGCACGCGAACTTTATATGCCTTATATTTGTGAAAAGTTTCTTCTGCCCTAAACTTTGAAAACAATCCTTGAATTTAGTTTAGAAAAATCGATTGGAAGTACTAAATATACTGCGAATAAAAGAAATGCAGTCATTAAACATGTAATAAAACAGTTTACCTTGTCTATAGTCAATTAGAATTGTTACAACAATTAAAAGTCTTTAAAATTTATTAAGAAATGTCTTTATAATATTAATGATAGGTTTTATGAAAAATAAAGATTTCCTAATATACATTGGATACTTTCATGTTGGAACCACGTGTGAAGTCTCATTAGCAACAGCTCCTGTGTTCACGATTTGGGGTGTCTGGGACATACTAAATCATACTTCTCTGAAAGGACGAGCTACTTAGCATTAGGAAAAATAGAAAAAAACCTTTCTTGATATGCCTTGCACATGAAATACGGCGTATCTGCAGAATAGATAGAAGTCTTACAATTAACAAAGTATAGAAATGTAAGTTATCTTCGATATAGGGAGACCTGTCCGTACAAAAAAATTATATGTATATTTTATACATATAGTGTCAAGTATTATATATAATATTCATTTGTGTCATGCATTTTTGTATAAAACAAATAAATATTATATATAATACTTCACACTATATACAAACTATATATCATTTTTCCGGCTGGATAGGCATAAGCAAGCAAACTTTTCTTAAAGTGTCACACACAATATTTGGCACAAAGTTTAACATGAATACACGACCGCTGAAAGAAATCGGACCTTGAAAAAAGAAATTCTGATTTTGACGCAATTTCTACCTTCAGCTTGAACCACTGAAAGAATCTATGAAATTTAATTCAAACCTATTATATTTTGCAAAAATCATCTATAGATACATAATATGCATGTATACATACATATGCATGTGTAAGCATGCATATTTTATTTTTACTATAGAAATTGAATTATTTTTTGTTATTATTTAATTTGTTATGGATGTGCTTGAAATTCTGAATGTTCAAATGAACAATCATTCTGATATCTAAATGACTGATTTACACACAGAGAAATTAATTCATCGATTAAAAAACACTTAATTCTTATTTACATTTCCAGGTAAAAAGTATTTTAAAATAAAATTGAGTAGAAAAAAATGTCATTCATTTGAGCGATCGAAACTTCAGTCAAATTTATTATCAATGAGAATCGAATCGATGATCGTTGCTCAGTTTTTAGATGCTCGCACACAAAAATAAATATTTCGTTAACCCGTGAATATTTTTTCCAAGTTTTAAAAGTCAGATAAAACCTAGAATCCTACACATGACTTTTGCAAAACATGACGGTTTTAAATTAATTTCCCTAGATTCTTCCATTGGTTGAAGTTGCAGTACGAAATTCCGCAAAAATCAGAATTTTTTGCTCTTTCTCCCGTGATAAGTCAATACCTAGAAAAACAAATTCAATTAGGGCTCATTTAACTTAAGATTTAATACGTTTTCCAGTAGTTAAAAACGGTTTATCTTCATTTTGAACGTTGCTATCACGTTTCAAAGTTGAGACAAATTTTTGATAGGTTACACTATCTGGTCCGATACTTTGCGGCGGTAGTGTAACTGGAAGAAATGTTATCGAGATATGAAAAGGAATAAATGTGGGAGATAAGAAAAACTTGTTTATAGCATTATAAACAACGAAATGACTTTTATATTAAAATGGTAAACGGTTTTATCATTTGGAAGTCAATATGTGATATTTTTTAATTATGCATGAATGAATGGGCTTTCGTATCTATTTGTTCTACCAAAAAAGATCAGTATTTTGAAATTGACAGAGGTTAGGTAATGTACCTCGAGATTGTTTTTTAAAAACACTAAAAGCAATTAAAAATGGATTTTTCTCGGCAGTTTTTAAGCAAAAATAATAAATTACTACCAGGATATATATATATATATATATATATATATATATCAGCAGATAACTGCATTCATTGAAAGAAGTAAATAACTAAAATAAAGAATTTCATTTTTATTTGAGATAGCTTCACACCTCAACCTTATGACAAGAATATTCCGTTTTCTTAAATTCACGAAAATTTTGTTCCTATAAAATCCGAAATCAATGGTCTCAAACTTCAGACAATCGTTATAAATAAGTTTTCAAAGATAATATCTTAGCAATTCAGCAATTAATATTGCGCACTAAAAAACAACAGTTTAGATGAAACATTAATTTTGCACATCTTCAAAGTGTAAATTTTCAAAATTCCTTGTGAAGGCGATTTTTGTTTGTTTCCTGATGCCTTCACATCGAATCGGTTTTCATCATTTAAACGGAAAATTCTGTTATTCGAATTTTTTTCTTGTGTACTTCATACAAAAAATTAAAAATTTTGGTGTGATATACTGTAGCCTAGGTATAAATGTCGAGAAACGTCCATACTGAAATATAAGATTTTATAAATATATGAAGAATGGCAACTTCATGAAGACCGACATTAAATTCATTTCTAGACTAAGGTGATAGTGGTATAGCGCCTTATTTAAAATATTTCAGGTAGGTGAAAATATGTAAAGATTTTTTTCCATTCTTGGGAGACGAAAAACTGTTTTTAATCTCAACATTTTAAAATTAATTTTTTGTAGTGAAAGGAGAAATTATTTTTATACAAATTCCTATAATATTTCTCAATAAATAGTATAATTATAAATTAATTCAAGCCTTTAAAAACCCAGTTGAAAAAGGGATTCCAAAAAAGCAATATTTCATTTCGCAGGTACGATTATGTACATTTTTAATCGCCGAATTTTTGCAAATGCGACTAAATTCTTTCCAAAACATTAACTATTTTTGAGGGTGAATTTTCATTTTTCCCACGCATGGACGAGATAAGAAGAGTTTCTTCATTATGATTTTGACGTTAGCACAAATTCAATAGAGATTGCAGATACGCCGTATTTAATTTGCACGGCAGTGATGTTTTGATTAGTTACAATTCTTATAAAGTTGATTACAATGGTATTTTTGGGAAATTTCATGAAGTTAATTTTCAACATGAATAAAAAGTTTCTTTCTATATGAATATGAATAAGTAGTATAGTCGTATGGAGGTAAGATCAGTGTCATTGCATAAGTAATCACCATTTCGGTGTTACACGGTCGAGCCGGCTAGCACCGGACATTTCTGATTTCATTAAGAACGTGAAGCGACCCATTTTGAACTCATTATAAGAGCAAGCTAAATTAATTCCATTATTATATGCTAGTCAATAGTAAACACCTACTTCCTTATTTAAAATTTGGAATTTGATAACTTTCAAGCTCAAGAGTTTCAGAACTTTACATTTTCTATCATACGTTCTATTTTTAACAATGAAGTTATGAAATAATTTTTCTGGAAAGAATAGGCTGACAGGAATAGAAGCTGCTTCTCGTTCAATAAGTTTTGTTTTTAACTCCTAATGATATATCTTCAATTAGGATTGAAGATAAAGAACAAAATAATTATGTAATCTGCATTAATTTCATTCTTCGTTAGACGACCAATACGGATTCCAATGAACGTCACATCAATTATTTTCGAAAGTTGCCTTGTACGTGGTTATAATTTGATTCTATATTTTTGTATGATTTTTCCTTCTCAATGTACTAGTTGCTTAATAAACTCGGATAAATATTTGGTTAAAACTACAAAAATTGTGTTGCTTTAACCATAGCATATTGTTATCATGTGAACAACAAAATATTTTGTTCAACGAAGACAATTTTCTGATTACACTAAAAAAAAACTAAATTTACTGCCAGAAAATAATTTTGCTGATTAGTTTGTGTTTGTTTTACAAAAATTTCGTTGTGATTAATAAAAGAATGATCATTATAAAGAAACCATTTATTCAGCTTGCACAAAAATGTTTGACAAGTACACTTCGTTACTTGTACCAATGAATTCGGTTACTTGTGCCAAACATGCAACTGCGCACACGCATACGCTCGAATGCTTAATTTGCAAAATAGATGTTGCCAGCTGGTAAGCCAGAGAAAGCAACGCCTTGTCGTTTTGATGTGTGAGGTTTTTAAAGTGGTTTTCAATCAAATAAAGTTTTATTGTGCCTAACTAGTGTCAGGTATTCCTCGAGCAAACGCCTCGTCTATTTTGTGAGTTAAGAATGTTTGTAGTTTAGAGTTAAATTCCTATAGAAAGTGACAGTATCGATAGTGATTTTCCTTGAGTTTCCTTTCCATACTAGGATTATGAATATAGCCCCTTAATCATATTTTTTCACAAAATAACACCTAATATTCTTTTGTTTAAAGAAGCTAGAAAAAAAGTAAATGCTTTAATTAATTCAAATTCATTTTATTTGAGAAGTTTTTCGGTTAATCAGAATTTGTAATATGATCATGAATTATTAGCCTGCTGAAATTTAATTGTAATTAATTATTTTCTTTACATTTTGAACGCATCTTATTGAATTAATTCATTTTTCTCAGGTTAGCGTATTCTCGCATAAATAAGATACACCAAACTCTGGCTTTCAGTCCAGTGTCCGGGGTTGATTTGGGAGGTATGCACACGTTAATGTCACAACCGCTTTCGCCCTGCTCCCCTGAGAATCTGCGTGAGCCAGCAGTTTAAGAAGGCTGAGAACGGGGTGACTAAAAGCGAGAGTTTAGTGTATATCTTATTATAACTGAAAATACAAATTTTCCTTCAACAAAATCATACTGTTACTTTAATCAAATAATTGTATTGTTTTTACAAATACATATATGTTTAATTCTACAATATATATTTGGTCACCAAAAAAATATTTTGGTTTGCCTTAAAAAAAATTGTTGAGGGTGCCAAAGGTTTTGGTTGCTTTAAAGTTCTTGACGCAATGGGCTGCTTGCACGGAGAAAAATGGATGGTCAAAGTTGTATGGTCAAAATGTAGAGAGCCAGAAAGTCTTTCTACATGGTCGAACGGTCCTTCCAAATTTTTTTCGACGTGATTAAAAAGACTCTTATTTTATCGCCAGTCTGACTTTTATAAGAGCATCAGGCTCACCATCAGCGATAACTAAGGTATCCTTCTCGGCATGGTGAAAACGCACATATTGTTTTCACTCATTTCGGCCATCCACGAAGTAGCAGATAAGCCATTGCGTATGGTAAATTGCTTGATTTTTGCGCGTCAATCATGCGCGTGAAAATTTAAAGGGTATCGCTAGTTTGCTAGCATATAGAATTCGTAGAACGCTTGGTGCTTTCTGTTAAAAAAAATGTTTTTTCCCAAGATTTCCGTGTAAAGTGAGTGCATTTATTGAGGATTGATGGAAAATATCTTATTCTGTAAGTACCTGTTTTAAATACGTAATTGTGATGTTAATATTTTCCATATGTTATGTGAGATTTAAGACATTTAATTCTAATATTTTTGAGGTTAATGTTAGTTTGAAGTAGATTATAATTATTTCAGTAATCACTGTTAATTCTAGGATTAATCGATTTAGGATCAACTTGAATTGTATTTATTAATTTAAAACTAAATCTTTATTTTTCAGCTCAGACATTTACTCCTGAAATTCATTAAAGGACACGTGGCAGGGACAGGTTCGTACTCGTGATCCTATATGCAGAGAATGGATAGCTGGAACTGCAGTAAAAACACAATTAATAGATTTATAGGTAATTAGTCATTATTCAATAATTATTTTTTATACCTATTTTATTACCTGCTCCATTCCTCAACTTTTTAATTCAAAATTTCTGTAGTTTGTCGAAAATTAGTCTTTCTTGGTAGAAGAATAATCTTCTAAATTACAAATTCAACTATTTGGTTGAAAATGTATGTATTTTCTTAAAATTTTATTTTTTAAGTCAAAAACTAAACGTTTTAAGTTAAAATTGAACCATTTTATTAGAAATTCACTTTTTGTTGAAACTTCATATTATCGGTTTAAAAATGCCACTATTTTGTATAGAAAATCTGTCTTGGAAATTCAACTGTTTTGTAGAAAATTGAACACCTTTATTAAAACTTCCCTTTTTTGGGGTGGAAAAATAATCTAAATATAACTATTTGGACAATTTGATTAGAAAGTCAACTATGTTGCGGAAAATTCAACTTTTTTGTAAAAGAGTAGTTTTTTTATTAAAAATATATTATTTTAAATAAAAAATTATATTTTCAAAATAAAAATGTACCTATTCCATATTTGTTTAAAAATTCAAAAATTTGTTTCGCAAAACAACTATATAGTAGAAAATTCAACTTTTTGTAGAAGATACATTTTTTAAATAAAAATAATGCTTTTATATGAAAAATTAGTTTTAAAAAATAAAACTTTAAGAGTTTGATTTTGGCCTAAAAATTTATTTTTTAATTTATAAATTAAACTATGCGGGTAAAGGTGTATGTAATTTGTTGGAAAAACTTTTCTTTTTTGGTACAAAATTGATCTTATAAACTTTAAAGTTAACTTTTTGGTTAAACGTTAATGTATTCTGGGTAGAAAATGGTCCTTGTTTGTTGATGGTTCTTTTTGATTGAGAACCTTGTTAAAAATTCATATTTTTTTCTTGAAGCTTCATCTCTTTGGTTGAAAATGTAACTATTTTCATTAAAATTCGTTTCATGTTTGGTTGAAAATTAATCTTTTAAACTGACAATTATACCATTCCATTTTTTGATAAAAAATTGATATTTTTTACTTGAAAGTTCAAATTTTTTATTGAGAATTTATGCGTTTCATTTTTAATTAATCTTTAATTTGAAAATTCTACTGTTTTGTAAAAAATTAATCTTCTTGGTTTGGAAAGTAAAGTTTTTAATTGAGCAATCATATTTTCGGTGTTAGTTCTGTTGGCTTTTAAAAATTGACTTGCTTACACTTCCATTTTTTTACAAAATTTTCTTACAATTATTTCTTGCAACAACTTTTTTGTTGAAGATTTATCTTTTTTTTCTCTCTTAAAAATCCACATTTTTCCAAAACATTTGACTTTCTACCTTAAAAACTTTTATTTTATTTAAACAAATAAATGATTTAATCGTTTTATGCTAATTTATTCTTTACATTGTTCTAGGGAATATTTATGGGGAGGCTCAAAAAGCCGGAAAGCAGCTGGCAAGAAACTTTTTTAATTTTAACTATTGTAGTTGCACAGTATTTAACTTAATCCTGCGTTAGTATTACTTTTTAGGTTAAAATTGATTATATCGTATCAGTAATATGATATGAGTTCTATATAATAAGTTCTATTTAATAAAAAAAACTATGCATTTATATCTCAAGTATTTATCGAATCGTCGAAATGACCGCCTTTATACAGTTTTTTTTCTAGTTAAAAATACTTTTAATTTACCTTGTTATAGAACAAGTTTTTTCAGTGGGGTAAAAGCCGCAGGAAAGAATATTTAAAACCACTCCTGGTGTATCAAAATCAGAAAATCGTCCAAATAAACGCCTTTATACAGTTTTTTTTCGAGTTAAAAATACTTTAATTTACCTTGTTATAGAAAAAGTTTTTTCAGAGGGGTAAGAGCCGCCGGCAAGAATATTTAAAACGACCCCTAGTGTATCAAAATCAGAAAATCGTCGAAATGACCGCCTTTATACAGTTTTTTTTTTCTAGTTAAAAATACTTTTAATTTATCTTGTTATAGAACAAGTTTTTTCAGTGGGGTAAGAGCCGCCGGAAAGAATATTTTAAACCACCCCTAGTGTATCAAAATCAGAAAATCGTCAAATTGAACGCCTTTATATAGTTTTTTTTCGGGTTAAACATACTTTTAATTTACCTTGTTATAGAACAAGTTTTTTCAGTGGGCTAAGAGCCGCCGGAAAGAATATTTTAAACCACCCCTAGTGTATCAAAATCAGAAAATCGTCAAATTGAACGCCTTTATACAGTTTTTTTCGAGTTGAACATACTTTTAATTTACCTTGTTATAGAAC
>NC_046663.1:100883563-100889685 GCF_010883055.1 Belonocnema kinseyi | reverse complement strand
TTTTAATTTATCTTGTTATAGAACAAGTTTTTTCATTGGGGTAAGAGCCGCCGGAAAGAATATTTAAAACCACCCCTAGTGTATCAAAATCAGAAAATCGTCGAAATGACCGCCTTTGTACAGTTTTTTTCTAGTTAAAAATATTTTTAATTTATCTTGTTATAGAAAAAGTTTTTTCATTAGGGTAAGAGCCGCCGGAAAGAATATTTACAACCACCCCTAGTGTATCAAAATCAGAAAATCGTCGAAATGACCGCCTTTATACAGTTTTTTTCTAGTTAAAAATACTTTTAATTTATCTTGTTATAGAACAAGTTTTTTCAGTGGGGTAAGAGCCGCCGGAAAGAATATTTTAAACCACCCCTAGAGTATCAAACTCAGAAAATCGTCAAATTGAACGCCTTTATATAGTTTTTTTTCGGGTTAAACATACTTTTAATTTACCTTGTTATAGAACAAGTTTTTTCAGTGGGGTAAGAGCCGCAGGAAAGAATATTTAAAACCACCCCTAGTGTATCAAAATCAGAAAATCGTCAAATTGAACGCCTTTATACAGTTTTTTTTAGTTAAAAATACTTTTAATTTATCTTGTTATAGAACAAGTTTTTTCAGGTGGGTAAGAGCCGCCACAAAGAATATTTTAAACCACCCCTAGTGTATCTAAATCAGAAAATCGTGAAAATGAACGCCTTTAAACAGTTTCTTTTCGAGTAAAAAATACTTTTAATTTATCTATTATATCTATATAATTTATAAATAATATAGCTACAACGAAATTATCGATATTGCACGGTAGCTTACCTTCAGCCAAGTTCGAAACAATAAACTGCACTTCTCACCCACTTTATAATTGATGAGATAAAAAAAGAGAATTTTTGACGTTTTTTTATTTTTAAATATTGACAATCAAACTTGTCATTTTGATAATTTCAGGTGTGGATATATTAAGGGTGGTTTTTAGGAGTCTTGCCGAAGTTTCTCACCCACTCTATAATTAGTGAGATAGAAAAAGAGAATTTTTTATGTTTTTATATTTTCAAATATCGACAATCAAACTTGTCATTTTTAATCTTTTAGGTGTGGGTATACTAGAGGTGGTTTTTAGGGGTCTTTCCGAACTTTCTGATTCCTTCTATAATTAGTGAGATACAAGAAGATAATTTTTGACGTTTTTATATTTTCAAATATCGACAATAAAAATGGTTATTTTTAACATTTTAGGCGCGGATATATTAAGGGTGGTTTTTAGGCATGTTGCCGAACATTCTCACCCAATGTATAATTGATGAGATAAAAAAAGAGAATTTTTGACGTTTTTATATTTTCAAATATCGACAATCCAAATTGTCATTTTTAACATTTTAGGTGTAGATATATTAAGGGTGGTTTTTAGGGGTCTTGCCGAACTTTCTCACTCCCTCTATAATTGGCGAGACAACAAAAGAGAATTTTTGACGTTTTTATATTTTCAAATATCGAAAATCAAAATTGTTATTTTTAACATTTTAGGCGCGGATATATTAAGGGTGGTTTTGAGGGGTCTTGCCGAACTTTCTCACTCCCTCTATAATTAGTGAGATACAAAAAGAGAATTTTTGACGTTTTTATATCTCCAAATATCGACAATCAAAATTGTCATTTTTAACATTTTAGGTGCAGATATATTAAGGGTGGTTTTTAGGAGTCTTGCCGAACTTTCTCACCCACTCTATAATTAGTGAGATAGACAAAGAGAATTTTTGACGTTTTGATATTTTCAAATATCGACAATAAAAATTGTTATTTTTAACATTTTAGGCGCGGATATATTAAGGGTGGTTTTTAGGCATCTTGCCGAACATTCTCACCCACTTTATAATTGATGAGATAAAAAAAGAGAATTTTTGACTTTTTTATATTTTCAAATATCGACAATCAAAATTGTTATTTTTAACATTTTAGGCGCGGATATATTAAGGGTGGTTTTTAGGGGTCTTGTCCAACTTTCTCACTCCCTCTATAATTAGTGAGATACAAAAAGAGAATTTTTGACGTTTTTTTATCTTCAAATATTGACAATAAAAATTGTCATTTTTAACATTTTAGGTGCAGATATATTAAGGGTGGTTTTTAGGAGTCTTGCCGAACTTTTTCACTCACTCCATAATTAGTGAGATAGAAAAAGAGGATTTTTTATGTTTTTATATTTTCAAATATCGACAATCATACTTGCATTTGGCAGGTCTAAATAATGGGTGATGTGTAAGGGTAGGTAACCCGTTAAAAAATTGTTATTCCAGAATTCTTTCCGACAGAATATTTAAAAATATATAATATATATAATATATATAATATATATAATATAATAGTTTAATTTCGTTCAAATGAACGTTCGTAACTTCAAGTACATAAACTTGAAATAGCGCCGTCTAAACACGCCAAAATGAATCCTTACGTGCCGGACATCAATCAAGGCGATTTGAGGAAATCAAACCTTAGCTCATGCGACATTGACTGATCCTTCACATTTCTATGGAAGATGCCGTGCATTTTTTTGTCGAGGACCTGTTCATGGAAGTTTTGTTTCTGTGTTGTCTTAATCCGGACCTTCAGGAATGAGTAATCGGGATGGATAATGTTTAATGCATTTTGCTCACCCCAGATATTGAAGTCAAGATCAAGTGTTTCAGCAGCCTCCTCCGCTGCTTTGTGCATAAACGGTGCTTTGCCTACTTTTTCCTGTTTCCTAATCTTTTGAAGTTGCCCACTTGCAACTATATGCGCTATACCCAGAATAATCCAGTTGTTAAGACATTCGAGCTTCAATATTCCGTGATAACCTTGACGGTATGAAATGTAAAGTCACAGAACAAACTACTTGAAGTGCATGCTTTTTTCATGTACATAACCTTTCGTTACCCAATCTTGTGGGATCTTGAGCTCTTCCTTTGTCCGTGGTACGTCATAGAGTACTACCGGGAAGGCAAGCATGTTCTTAACGGATACTTTGAAAGCGACTCCATGGTACGCCTAGGTATGTATTGGTTCTTCCATGGTAAAGTGCAGTATAGGGCTTCTATCGACGAGCTCAAGGTCTTCAGGGATGCTATTAAATTTTCATCGCTTCAAATTATCCTACGCTGAAAAAATGGTTCAGCTGACCCAGCTAAACGTTTCGTTGGATTTCGTCTTCTAAAAAAATATGGCTGTGTTACCGAAATATCCAGTGGTTTCAGCTAAATTTGTCCATCTAAAAATAATCTAGATAAATTAGCTAGATAGTTTCTAGATGGCAAATTTAGTTAAAACAGCTCGGAATTTAGGTGACACAGCTATATTTTCTTAGAATACGAGATCCAGCTAAACAATTTTTTTCAGTGTATGCGGATTTAGCTAATCCAAACTCCATTCCAATCTTGCAAGTGTATTATTTTTTAGTTTGTAGAATTAGGTCTAGTGGTACTTTATTTTTAGCAAAGATCTTGAGATCATCCATGTAAAATACATAAGTGACCTTATTCTTTCGGCATTAAAGTTTTCCGTAGAAGTACCCTTCAGAATGGTGAAGTGCGAGAGATAGTAGCAATAATATGAGGCCAAAGAGGACAGGGCTGATGTTGTCGCCCCAAAGACACCTCTCTAAAAGGCGATGTTGTTAATTGTCACACGATATTTTCCAGAAGAGATGGTAAATCTGAGTTTTCAAAGCGACATCAATCTTCCTATGTACCTCACGGTGTGTGGATAAACGTTTAAGCTTTTCAATAAACAGAAAATAAGTCTGTGGGAGGTTGAATCTAGAGCTTTCCGGTAGTCAATCGAGGCCATCGATAGGCAGCGCTGGTAGGATGTTGCGTCTTTGCAGGCACATCTATCGATGAGCAGGTTCCTGTCGATATCCTGCTATGCCTTTCTTTGAGCCGTGTTGTTTGTACATCTCTCGCCACATAAGTCCGATTGTGCAAATAATCATATCATTTAGGATAGCTGCAAAGGTCTTATACCACTTGTGCAGATAAGTTATTGGCCTTTAATTCTTAGGGTCATACAAGTTGCTTATCTTCGGAAGCAGCATTGTGCGTTTTTCCACCAACAACTCTGGAATAGGCTTTTTCGACTTTCGATATGAGGTGAAAATGTGGGCCAGATGCTGTAGTGAGTGTGTTCGATAGTAACTGGAGTATGATTCAGAAAACTGTTTATTTTCCCTGGCCCACCTCTCGCTCAGCTCTAGATTTTTTCCTCAGATGAATAGCTCAGATGCTATCCGTATTCTGTCAACAATATGCTGCCTGATATTTAGCAGCTTTGACTTGTTGAGTGTGTGATGATGGACCCGCAGTTCGCGTGCAAAATGTCTGACCCTGGTAGTGAAATTCTTGCCAGATGTTATGCAGTCCTCACACACTGAATGCGAGACATGTACTGTTTTGCCCAGCTTTTTTTTTTGTGCTGAGTTGATGCATTTGTCTTTTGGTCTTACGATCAGCCATTGATTTTGTTTCACGGTTTGCATCCGCTAAAGTTCTCGCTGCATCATACATACTAACATTGATAGTCCAGAGGTCGGACTCTTCGGAAAGTCTCCACGAAGCGCCTCATCCAGTTCAACCGTATCTTTGGGCTTGACGGAAACCTGATGTTGATATTTCTGCTGGTCCTAAACCTGGTCATCCTTGGGTCGATCACTCCACTTAAAAGTATTAATATTTTTCTGATCCATCGCATTAACTCTGTCGGGATCGGTTTCACCAACTCTAGGGTAAACGGCATTGTTACCCGAACCATTATGGGACATTCAAATTTTTTGAACTACACTTAATACAACTATGTTTGGTCTTACCATTGCTGTTTCCACGAGCTGTTAGGGAAAAGAGTTCGTCCATCCTTGTTGAGCTCCGCATATATGGATAAGGCTGTATACTTAGAGAGGTCACGTTGTATGAGGATAACCATTTTAGACTATGTTTGTGTTGGGGGGGGGGGGGGGGGGGGGGGGGGGGGGGGTCAGCTGTCTTTTGGAAAGCTTAAAGGCTTATCCGCACATCGTGAGGTGCATGAAGAGATTGATGCCACCTTGGAAAACCAGATTTACTATCTCATCTGGAAAAAACCATGTGACAACTAAGAAGGTCACCTTTCAGAGAGGTGTCTTTGAAGGCGACACCATGAGCCCACTCCTCTTTTCCCTCACATTATTGCCACTATATCTAGCAATTCGCCATTCCCTGGAGTACTTTTGCGGCAAACCTGCAAATCGAAAGCACAAGGTCACTCGTGTATTTCACATGAATGATCTTAAGATCTATGCTAAAATAAAGAGCAACTACATACATCTAGCTCTAGGGATTGTCGAACGATACACTAAAGAAGTTGGAATGGAAGTTGGGTTCGAAAAATGCGCCAAGGTTTATTTGAAGTGAGCAAAACTTAATGGCATCCCACAGGGACCTATATATACCTGGACGTTTCACAGATACGAATTCAGGATGTGACACATATAAAGGATACTCTCCGAAGCAGTTACAAACGTCTCATCCTGCAACGAACATGCTTGCGTCCCGGTAGTTAACTATTCATTTAGAGTGGTTCCATGGACGAAGAACAAGCTCAGATCCCTTGATATCGGAACACGAATGGTTATGCTCATGAACAAAACTATGCATCTTAGGTCTTCTGTTCCGAGACTCTGCATCTCACGCCGTAAAGGTGGTCGCGGTAGTTCAATAAGTCCTTAGAATGAAGTATAAAAACAATTTTTTTTGGGTACATTTTTTTAAATTTTTCAACATAATCTCCTTGGAGCTCTATACACTTGGTCAATCGCTTTTCAAGTTTTTTTAATCCTTCAGAAAAGTGCGTTTTCGGAAGTTCCTCAAAATAAGCACTTACAGAGGCAATGACGTCTTCGTTGTCTGGAAATCTCTGTCCACCGAGCAATTTTTTCAAGTTTGGAAATAAGAAAAAGTCACTGGGGGCTAAATCTGGTGAATATGGTGGGTGTTCGACCAATTCAAATTTTAGTTCTTCAATTTTAGCCCTTGAAACGAAGCATGTGTGAAGTCGGGCGTTGTCGTGATGAAAGAGAATTTTTTTTCTCGCCAAATGTGGTCGTTTTTTTTAATTTCTTCTTTCAGCTGCTC
>NC_046663.1:100874965-100883463 GCF_010883055.1 Belonocnema kinseyi | reverse complement strand
AGTCGGGAGTGGTGCTGACTGAAAACAGATGATTTGGAGCGATTCGCGCGCCATCTGTTGGTCATTCTAAGGACTTATTGAACTACCCTCGTATCTTCCACAGAAATGTGGAGGATCAGTCAATGTCGTGTGAGCTAACTTTTGTTTTCCTTAAATCACCCGTATTGACTTCGGACACGAAGGGTTTCATTTTGGCATGTCCAGACGGTGTCGCTTCCACCTTAACATACCGTCGCCACGTTTCAAGCCAATGCATTCCCGATGATAGCTGCAGGGCGTGCCATGTACACCCCGAGCATCTAGGACAAATACTATCTAGTTGTCCAACTCATGCGGGAACGACCGGCATCCAAAGGCACAATGCGGCACTAAGAGTCCTTTATTACCATCTCTTTCACTCTTACCGCATTAACCTTAATATCCCTCCGCTCAACGCTACGCTAAACGCTCCTAGGGAAAAAGTGGCAATTGTCGAGAATGAGAAGTGCCGCATATAAT
Organism: Belonocnema kinseyi; assembly: GCF_010883055.1. Taxonomy (NCBI): domain Eukaryota; kingdom Metazoa; phylum Arthropoda; class Insecta; order Hymenoptera; family Cynipidae; genus Belonocnema; species Belonocnema kinseyi. The sequence goes on along the minus strand of NC_046663.1, from coordinate 100,882,965 downwards.
GGAACTTTATATCCTCGACAAGTTTTCGACACCGAATTTTAGAGTACCAGCTGACACCATCGTAGCCAAGAAGAATGAAAAGGAAGAGAGGTTTGTGACGGTTGTACTCAGAGTTTCCTGTTTAAGTAATCGTCCTTATCATCGGCGCTCTTGGAGGTGCCAAGGTTTTATTGGTTAATAATCTGAAAAGCATCCCAGCGTGTCAACAGTATGCTAAAACACTTGCGGGGGAAATGCAGAAGGTGGTCGTCCTTGGGCCGCTCCGTGTCCTCAGGGTGCACGAGACTTTTGCCGGATCGTCGTATTGATTCCGGCATAGACTGTAACCACCTATCTCACGGTTGTGAGACGTGGTTATGACAGAAACTTTACCGCCATATTGCTTGGATCGGGTGCAATTTTTCAGATTAGCACACGTTCCCGGCGAAATCTTGCGGTCGTTCCTATGACAAACTTTTAAATGTATATTGTTGGAAATGCTTAAGATCATCAAAGCTTTTAAATATTCAAGCTTTTAAATATTTATTTCTAAAATCACTTAGGTTTAAAATCCAAATCTTGTTGGGAATAATTGTTTTTTAATGCGTTTACAAAACTTATGCAATTTTATCAGTTTAATAAATTAAAAAATTATATGTCTTTTATAATTACTTGGCAAACTTTTATTTCACAAACTATGTTGATTTTTTGCCCGAAACGTGAAATATCTCTGCAGGAAAAAATTCTGTTAAGATTACAGGATTTTCAGTTAAAATAGGGACAACATAAATTTTCTGTAATTATTACAGAATTTTCTGCAGTGTGCACAGAATTTTCAGTAAATAACTGAAAATTTTTTAAACTCCGCAGAAAATTCGGTAATCTTTAGAGAAAATCTATGCTGCCCCTATATTAACTGAAAATCCTGTAAACTTAGCAGAATTTTTTCTGGCATTTAGAAATAATTGATGAATCCAAATTTTCTGGAAAGTGCCCCTGAAACTTAAACTGGTTAATTCTACAATTTTGCAATGAATCGGTGAAAAGTGGTAGATTTCAGGTCAACTGAGCTGCTCAAATATCGAATTTTGTGGACATAGAATCTGAATCTTGAATATTGTACGCTACAGATCAACTGATTACTACACGGGAAAAAATTGAGCTGTGACAGGGATATTCTTCCTTATTGTAGCTAAACATTTAGCTGAAAGCGAACGAAGGTATTTAGAAAGATCCCTGGATCAGCGAAAATTGATATCTTTTACCATTTTCCATATGCCATGGATATCGTATAGTCAAACCTCTAATAAGTAGAGCTATGATAAAGATATTAAGAATAAGTGTCTGAAGGAATTCTTGGAAGAGCACCGGTGCATTATGGGAGAAGCGAAATAAAATAGCGACAGTCTAATCGGAAGCAGTGACAGTTCAGATTTAGTCTGGATAATTAAACGCTTTTTACCACTTGAAATGTGCGCGAATGTTAATATTAAACAGAGTTTGTGTTGCGATAATAATAATAATTTACAAGTTTTTTGATTATAGGCGGTAACTATATTGAAATAATGAGAAACGCGAGAAAAACAACAAACTTGGTCTCCAAATGCATTATACGGATTTCAGGGAAATTCATTTTCTCGATACCAGACGAAAATTTGACTACTGTAAGTTAAGATGTTTCTATAAGAACTAGATGTTTTTCTAATCTGAAGATAATAAAATTATACTTAATCTGTCGAAAATAATAAAATGTCGAATTTAGCAACTTTCTTCAAATTACTGATTACGAGAAAAATTTATATACAGGAACTAAATGTTTAACTCAAACTAACTAAACCTTTCACCAAATCTAAGCGGACACTTTCTTTGAGTTTAATATAATTTCTATTGACTCGTTCGCCTCAAGAATTTTTTCCGTGTAAAAATGCTACATTTTACGTGTTTTCTAAATGTTTTGTGTTAAGTTTCTAATAAATTAACAGTTTATATGCGCAGAAATGTTTTTTGAATATTTGTTATTGATTCCAAAACATTTTATGGAAATCGATAAAGAACTCGCAGAGACATTCAATACATTATACGATTCACTTGATTATGAATAATGAAACATATAATCCGACAAATATATCAATTGATCAAATATAACTTGTACAGAGCTAGTTCCGGAACAAAGTGAGACATAATTACCCGTTACACATGTTTATTCGATAGGTAATTGGGCATTCACAAGTCTCCAGCTTTATATGGTGTTTAATTAATTTATAATCAAGCACAGTTGACATTGAAATCTGAATTTACATACCCTCCGCATATGTGTAATAAATTTATGATATTAGTCTATTCCAATTTTAACTTCAAAGTCAAGAGAAAAAGAAGCATAATGATTCTTTTAGTTGCTTGTGAAACCCAAAATAGATCTGTGGTGATTCTAAAATTAAAGACTATAACTGACTGACTGAGCTACTTTTCAAAATCGTAGTTTTCGACTTTCGTCTCCCTTAGCAATGAAATTTGACTCTCCTAATTTTAGAATTTTAATGGCAGGTGCACTTCATTCTATTTACTAGGTAGATATAGTCATAATATAATCCATAAACTCCCGCGATAAACCTATCCGTACCGTTGTGATCCATCAGCTATTGTAACTGCTGATCGCGATTTACGAGCCGGACGTTGTAACTGATTACGCTATTACGAGGATGGTCACTTGGTAAAGCATGAAGCTATCCCCTTTTCTTATTAATTACTCTACTGTGCGACCCAGGTGCGAATTTTCCATCGGGCCATAGTGGGGCCAACTTTCTCGGAGTTGCGCTAATTTTGCCAACCAGGCATTGGCCAACATAACGAAATGATAACTATGACCCAACCTTCTTTGCCGACTATTGGCTACCATGGTTGGCCCAACCATGACTACTAGAAGTCGGCCCAGCGGCGAAATTATAGCTTTGGCCCGACCATTGGCACAATATCCATTACCAAAATCGGGCCAACTATGGCAATTACACGGGGAAAAAATATCCATTAAATTTTATAGAACTAATCTTATAGTAGAGAATACGATGGGTAGTTCAATAAATATAATACAATCACCACACTGTTTATAATCGCACGCTATGAAAATTCGTATTCGTCTTGGGGTTGGAACCCTATAAGTTTCGCATTCCCCATTCCTAACGCCTAAAGCCTCTCGGCTAACCTAGTTGGAAGTATTACAAAAAAAAAATCTGAAATATAACCGACAGCTGTGCATGGCCGTCTGCAAATTTCTGTGAACCATTCTATAAAAAATATTGCTTTGCGCATAGTATTACTTTAAAATCTTAAAAGTCATTTAAATTCTACCGAAATTCCTCAAAAATTCCTCGAAATTACTTAAAATCTCTTAAATTCATTAAAAACATCTTGAACTCTTTTAAATATTTTGAAATCTTTTAAAATTCGTTTATAAATTAAAAAATGTTTTAAATCAAATAACTCCGGTTAAGTCCCTTGAAATTCCTGAAAGTCTGTTCAAAATACTTTAAAATATTTTTAAATTATATGAAAATCCTTAAACTCTTTTGATTTATTTGAAATCATTTAAAATGCTTTCTAAGATTTTACATTCCTTTACTCATTTAAACCATATTTAATCCATTGAAATGGCACAAAAACCCTTAAAATCACTAAAAATCTCTTGGACTTATAAATAGTATTTTAAAGTCCCTAAAATCTCTTGAAAATTCTATTGTTTTTTTTTTAATTCTTCTTAAATATTTTAAACTTCTTTAAAATTACTTGAAATATTTTGAAATTCATTTATAACTTTTTTCTCTTTTCATTAAAAAGAATGTTTAAATCCCTGTATGGCGATCTCTGAGCCGACTTTGGCTCTGATTTGGACCCGTACTCGGGGTTACTCGTTAACAAAAGTTGTCTCAGAGTTGCCCCGATGGTTGGTCCATGTTTGGGCCATTGTTGGGCCAATAGTCGGCCTAACGTCTTCAGAACTTTTTAAATCCCTTCATTTCGATCTCTGGGTCGACTTTGGCCCAGAGTTGGTCCAGTAGTCGGATTTATTCGTTAACGAAAGATTTCCCATAGTTGCCCTGATGGTTGGTCCATGTTCGGGCCAAAGTTGTGCCAACAGTCGGTCCCACGTTGTCTGCCAACGTTGGCTGTTTAGGTTGGGCCGACAAAAGTATCTTATAATTATAAAAGGTGGTCCAACTTTGGCTACCGATCTGCGGCGGGCCAAAGTCGGTCCGACTTAGGGCCAATGCACCTCCTGTGGGTGCCGACCTGAATTCGCACCTGGGGAAAGGTAAAAAGATAAAATTAATGAACTTAGTATGCACAGCCCGACGTAATACTTAAAAAAATCTTAGGTACAAAAAAGTGCATTTGTTTGGTTCCACTTCTGATAACAGATTTACAATTTTTTGGAATTAACATTTATATTTGGATTACAGTTCTTTCGTCTATTTAAACTATTGTGTTTGAATAATATTGATACATTTCGTTGGAAGAAATATTTTATGTCCGTGAAATATTTATTTGCCTTAAAAAAATATGTTTTCTTCTTCGTATACGAAATATTTGTTTAAATTTACGGAGTATTTATTTAAGATTTAAATAACCATATCTTTAAATGAAATCAAAGTGTCGTAGAACCAATTACTTTTTCAGATCTTAAAATTTTTTCTTGTGATTCAAAACTGTATCTATGTATAACTATGATTTAATTTTAATATAATGAATGATGCTAAATTTTTCAATTATTCGAGATTTTTCTGGCATTGAGACTTGGAATAAATTACAATAATTCGCAGCATCATTAAACCTCGGTTGCTTCCGAGAAGTTCAGACTACTTTTATTATAGGCGTATCCATCTAATAGAAAATAGTAAACGAGTTTTTGCCCTGCATTACGGAAATATATCATTCATACTTTTGCGAAGTTGGTATGCATATAGTTGCAATTATAAGATTCTATTAACCTGATAACGCAGGTAGGATGAGAGAAAATTAAATAAGAATGATAAAATTCTATTTGTTTTCTTATCAGATTAAAATTGCTTATCTCGAGTTATTTGGTGACTAAAATTCTTTTTGCGTCTCAGATTTTGTTAATTTCAAATTATAGGGGAATGAAAATTATTATTTATACAAGTCTTGTGTGTATTTTTGAATCGTCTAATTGTAATATTTTATATTTACAACTCCATAAATTCGAGAGTATATTTAAAACAATGATTTGAGGTTGTACACTTTTTAATATTTCAAAACTAAAGTTACTGATGTAAAAACTAGTTCATGGAAATGAAGGGTTTCTTTGTGGTTGTCTGGTTTATTTCAAAAGTTTCTTATTTATTGAGGCTGATCGAGAAATCTGTATCCATGAGAGAATTGGAATAGAATAATCAACTGTGGATCGCTTGAGAAATAATTGACCCCTTTACAAATTGCAGTGATCATGCAATAATCTCCAGTAGTGTGTTCATTTGTACAATGTACATTCCACAACTAGCAAGGTTTAATTTTTCCAAGAATGCATTTATTCTTAAACAAAAATTTGTGCTCCATTTAATTTTCAAATTAAATTCTTCTGGTGATATTCTTTATTACACGATGATGACTCTACAATGTTAGATTCACTTATGAAATAGATAAATAGACATATTTTTATTTTGTTTCTTTATTTCTGAGATAGAAACTGTGTTTCGATTTTTTAATGAGTATTATCGACATTTAGAATCAAATCATGCCCAGTCATCAGTTAAGTGATGTTATTTGAACCATTTTTTAAACTTATTAACTGCTGAAGAGTTTTGTTTCAAGAAAGGGTTTAGTTTTAAGACAAAAATGAACTTTAGTCGATATTAAAAAAAAAAGTGAATGTAAAGGTAGAAAGTAATTATTTGAATCTCAATTTTGTTCACAGGAAAGAAAATTGTAGATTTAAAGAAATATTTCGTTTCATCAACAAAGTTTTTTTTGGTTCAACCCTACAATACAGTCATTAGATGAACAAGCAAATATGTGGTTGACTCAAGAAAATATTTGAGTTGGTAATGTTTGCTTCATTTTACCAAATATAAATATACTCCAAGTATTAAATAATTAAGTAAATGTTACAAATACATTTAGTTAAGTGGACAACATTTTTGTTGAAATCAACCAAATGTTGAATTCAATAAAAAATAAATAAAAGTTACACTCACCCAGTTTTTGTTCATCCGCAGTAATAGATAAAATCATACTTTTTATTTATATCTTAATTATTTTTTTATATTACTTTATATTTTGGTATTTATCACTGTTTTTAAGCACAAAATACGTCTTAACATTAAAGTGACGTTTATCGGATCTACGCGCTCACTTTTTGTACACTGAGAAAAATGGATTATACCCGGTAATTAAAACTATGTTATCAGATATAATCTTGGACTATTAAGTATGGGACAGCGATCCAGATTATACGAACAGATTACGAATAATTAAAAATATGTTATCAGATGTAATCTTGGACTATTACGTATGGGACAGCGATCCAGATTATACGAACAGATTACGAACTATGATTCAAGGTATTAAATCTACCGTCCTAAAATATTTAAATTCCCAAAGTTCAAAAAATCTGTAGAACTTATTAGTGTTGTGTGTGTGGCGGGGAAAATAACTTAAAATTGAAACGGGAATAAGTAATTCAAAGTTTTTAAACAATTACGAAAATACTGTTTCACAAAATGCTTTATTCAGTGTTCTTTTTGATTTTCAAATGCAAAACAATCTGGTCACCGATTTTGAGGTTATGTTATTTACCGAAGTGTCTAGGCAAACCGAAAGTAATTACATCTACTCTTGAAATTGATTGATTTTTAAAAACATATACTGGTTCTAGTCGTTAAATTTTAGGTGAAACTTTGTATTATTTCCTGAATAATATTCACATAACTTGCGAAACACAGAACACGCGGAGCAGATCGCAGAGATAAATTGAATGCGCGCGCTTGCTTGCATGTTTTATAATATCCAGATGTTACAAATGAATATCTGAAGATTATAAGAATTTAACACCTCGAGATTATGTTTAGTAATATATTCATATATTAGGAAATGATTATAGATTGTACGCGATATAATACCTTTCGTTACGGGGTATTATTCTCAACTTTTAATATCCACTTTGTATAATCTATTTTTCTCAGTGTGTTTTCCGCATATTTCAGCATAGACCTTCTAAAATTAAAGATTAAAGCATCGACAAATGTAATTTCGTGATTGTGAATTATCTTTTGTTAAAACTCCTTTGGCATTAACAAACACATTCTCATCACGTATCTCGTGCCTTCGCACTAGATTTGATCAAAAATGTGAACTTTTCTACATTATTTTCAAACTATTAATTCAAAGGTACATATAATATGAATTTAAGTACCGCGGTCTGGGACTGCTTATACAGAAATGCATGTCTGTCTGTATGTCTGTCTCTTTATATCTATGTCTGTCTGTTTCCACAATAACTTTTGAAAAAGTTAATCTATTAGATTGGCCTTTGGTACACTCTTTTAGTGTTTTAAACTAAAGGCCAAGCTCGTTAGCCAGCAATTTTGGATAAAAATTCAAAGGTAGACACATTTTAAATATTTTCGAGTCCACTTTTTTCAAAATTCAATAATTCTCTGTACGGTTATTCACAGAATTCAAAAAGTCGAACAGTTTATCCTAATGTCTTTTTTCATAATACCAAAAATTACCAGAGCAGAGTTATAACATTTACAAAATTCAAAAAGACACACAAAAAAGAACAATTTAAGCCAAATAACGCAACTCGTGAAAAAAATCAAGATTAGAAAAATATTTGCTTTTTGAATGCCCTATAAGATTATCATTAGAACTTTTTGAATTTTCTTGAAAAGTCGAAAATTCAAATTTTGATACCATAAAAATAATGGAAAGTCCAAAAATTACATTTTTTCATTCAACAATTTCACAGTATTTCAAAGACTCTCAAATGTGTAAATGCATTTTCAAAA
>NC_046663.1:100869018-100874865 GCF_010883055.1 Belonocnema kinseyi | reverse complement strand
CCCCCCCCCCCATCCACCCTCATTAATAGAAGTTTCGTGGGACTGTTGTTGTAACTATACTCTTCACCCTAGACGCTTTAAGAGACTCTTGTAGTCAATTATTAGGAGATTGAGCAATAGGGCACTACAACTGCAATGTAGAACACGATGCGGTAGAACATCCAATTGACAAAGTCTGGGTCACTGGGGCTAGGGGCATAATTTAGAAGTTAAAAAACAGTAAGGCTGCTCAGTAGACAGTATGTGTAAAGTTTAAGTAATAAAAATAACATTGGAAATGAGCAAATTCAGTTTATGGAAAATCGACAAAACTTGCATAAAATTTTAAGTAAGAAAATTGTGTTTAAAATTGCACATTTTTTAAAATGAGACAATGAAACTACGTCAGTTTTAATACCAATGCATGTTATGAATTATAAAAAAATACACTTATGGGAATGATATACAATTTCAGGGAGAAACCCGCGTGCAAAGCACGAGATACGTGATGAGAATGTGTTCGTTAAAGACGAAAGAGCTTTAACAAAGAGAATTCACAATATCCAAATTACTGTTGTCAATGATTTGACTTTTGTTTTAAAAAGTCCGTACACAAAGACCGAGCGTGAAACGTGAGCTAAATATGTTATGAAACACGAGAACCAACATTCGCGCGCCCTAGGCACGCTCAAACTTGCGAGCGATAAGCGAACCGCGTGCGATCAGAATGTACCCGCGAAGCGAGCAGATTTTCTGTGATTATTTTAATATTTACTTATTAGTGGTTATTTATTGATAAATTTGAATATTTTAAGTATGCCTGTGATTGAAAAGTTTATAAACTATTTTGTGAGGATTGACTGCAAATATTGCAAATTAGATGCTGCTTGATAATTATTAGTTTTTTTTGCAATTATTCTGACTGGAAAGGACTTTTTTGTAATATTTTTATTTCTTTACAGTTAAAGGTGACTCTTATTCAAAATTTACTTCTTTTTTCGTTATTTTCTAAACCTTTTCTTGGAATTACTGCAACCAAAATGCTCTAGGTGGCTCAAAACGTGTACGTCTATCCTAACTTGATTAAAAGACATTAAGTTTTTCATTATTGACAGAGAAAAACAAGAATGATTCAACAGCTATAATAATTAGATATTCAAATTTGATATAGCAAAAACTGCTTTTAAAATAGTGAAATAAAAGTAGAAGTTAGTATTTTCATGAAGTGAATTTTAAATCTTAAAGAAAACCATTCAACATTTTGCATATGTTTTAAGTTTTTGAATTTTTGTACAAAATATCTGGCTAATGGGCACGACATTTATTTTTTGACATTAAAAAATGTCCTAAAGGCCAATCCAATCCTTTAGTAACTGTTCACAGGCTACAGATAGACACCACTGACAAAAACCTGTTCTCTCGTTTGTTCAGAGGGTCTCAAAAGATGAAGATCTGCTGAAAATGCGGTTAGTAAAATTTTGCAGAAAATTAATACCTTTTCATATGGTGAAATTGTACAAAATAATCAAGTAAGTTCTTCAATATTAAATTAAAATTTGTACAATTTCCATTTGAATGTCTTAGTACTGAAATAATTGATCTAAATTCTTTCAAAATTTAATAATTCTATACTGCAAATTTATCAATTATAATCGTTAAATGCTGTACAAATTTAAATTAAAGTTAATAAGTAAACAATTATCAATTTTTATGTTCGAACTTACCGAATTCTGGATTTAAAAAATGGTCCGAAGAAAATGTACATAACTAATTTTTGCGGAAATTTTAATGTTAAATATTTTATTGTATCTTTTGTAACTTTATTTTTTTATTTTTCATGTTTTTTTGTTACATAATTTCAAGATGTTCAGTATTTTTTGAGTGCTTAAAATCTTTCGTTTTGGTCCCTACAATGTGCGCCAAAGCGCAATCCAATCCGATTAGTCTTTTCACAGTGATCCAGTTACAGACAGTAATGAGGACAGATGCGTACCACCACAAACTCTTTATGTTTTTGGATTCAAGGGATCTCGAATCGTGGATATTTAAAGAAATTCGCGATAGTAAATTTTCACATAAAACTAATACCTTTTCATTCTGACAAGAATGTAAAAATGTGTGCTCTATCATCCAAAGAGAATAAAATTCGGTTAATGTTCTTTAGATTTGAAAATTCAAAACAAAATTCCTATTAATTAAAAAATGTGAGGTACATTTTTTGTAAGAGCAATTTTTGCTAATGAATATTAAAAAAGAAATTGTTGAATTTAGAATTTTTTGAAAATGTGCATAAACCTGTTTTTATGTAAAATTTTACCCCTCCCCCCCAGTTTTTGTCAAATGTCCACATTTTGAGACCCTCTGAAACAGAAAAACAGGTTTTTACGAATGTGTCTGTCTGTATGTCTGTCTGTCTGTGAACACGATAACTTTCGAAAAAATTAATCTATTAGATTGCCCTTTGGCACACTCGTTTAGCGTCCTAAACTAAAGGTCAAGTTCGTTAACCAGCCATTTTGGATAAAAATTCAAAAAGTGGGCACATTTTGACTATTTTTGAGACCACTTTTTTCAAAATTCCAAAATTCTCTGTGCAGTTATTTATAGTATTCAAAAAGTTGAACAATTTACCCTAATAACTTTTTTTGAAAAATCAAAAATTATCAGAGTTAGAGCATTTTTAAAATCCAACAAAACAAACTGAAATGAACATTTTAAGCCAAACAACGCATGATATGAAAAAAAGCCAAGGAAAGCGAAACTTTGCTTTTTGAAAGCCATAAAAGATTATAATAACAATATTTTCAATTTGGTCAAAAAGTTGAAAATTCCAAATTTGATCGTACAAAAAAATTTTGAAACCACATTTTTTCAAGATTTAAAAATTCTATGTACGATTGTTCATAGTACTCAGAAACTAAAACAATTTACCCCCATGACTTGTTTCTATAAAGAGAAAATGATCAGAGTTACAGCATTTTCAAAATCCAAAAAAACAAACTGTGATGAATATTTTAAACCAAACAACGCGTGACATTAAAAAAAGCCAAGAGAAGAAAAACTTTGCTTTTTGAAATCCCTACAGGACTACGATAACAACTTTTTTAATTTGGTCGAAAAGTTGAACATTCCAAATTTGATCGTACCAAAAATAATGAAAAATTCAAAAAATTCCGTTTTTTGGTCAAACTATGCAAGATACGAAAAAATTAAAAAAGCTCAAATTGCGCCCCCTGGGAAGAACTACAAATTTATAATGAATCACTTTTCGATATAAGCTACGAAAAAAAATGAGACAAAAATTCTTTATCCGAAAAAGACCTATAATTTTTGATAGGACACATAGTTTTTGCTTTAGTCGTAAAAAATATCATTCAAAATAAAAATATTAAATTTGTTTGAAAAAACGACACAAGGTACAAACTTAAATTACCAGACAAAAGTTGTTCGCCTAAAAGATCTATAAATTTATTATTAATCATTTTTTGACTGGACGAGTAGATCTTCTTTTAATCGTAAAACATAAGATAAAAAATGAAAAAACGAACTTTTTGGAAAAAGCGCAGAAAAGACGAAAGAGGACACAGGCTATATACTAGTTATTATTCAATCGTAAAAAACAACATTGAAAATAAAAAATTATAAAAACAAGGAAATAAGAATTATTATGATTCCATTTTTATGCTTATTATGAATTGTAATGATATACATTTATTGAAATGATGCATGCTTCAAAGCAGCTTAGAATACAATTTAAAACAAAATAAGAAACAAATACAAAAATAATCATCATAAATGCAATGTGATTTTTATTTTGCAATTTTTTAATAAGTAATCCCAGGCAGAGTCACATAAAAATGTATTATAATTGATACGAAAGTGTTATGTATAATATAGAAAAGTTTATATGTTGGATAAAATCGAGTGCGAAGCACGAGATACGTGATGAGAATTTGTTCGTTAAACCCAAAAGAGCTTTAAAAAAAGAGAGTTCAAAATTACAAAATTACAGTTGTCGGTCCGTTCACTTTTGATTTTAAAAGGTCTGTGCCCGAATGTGGAAGAAATGCAAAGACCAAGTGCGGAATGCGATTGCCATCAGTCGCATGCCGTAGGTGCGCTCAAACTCTATTTTAACGAAAGAGAATTCACAATTACAAAATTACAGTGGTGGATGTTTTGAGTCTTAATTTAAAAATGTTTGCGCAAGAATGTGCGAAAATATAAGGACCGAGCGCGTAGCGCGAGGTAAATATATAATCGAGCGCGAAGCGTGAGCACAGAAAAACGATGGTGTTAAATTTGTTGCAGCTCAAATTTCATTGGGCTCCCAATGATCATTTGAGAGAGTTTTCAAGTCTCAAATGTATTCCTCTGAACGTAGGTGCCCATGTGGGCATCTAGGGGAAAGTATCATTTGGAGACTGAATTTTGACTCATGCAGAGTTGTGGAGTTCTGAACCGCGCCGTCAGCCACCTGAATACCTGTCAAAGCAACTATTCGCTTTGCGATATTAGCCTAAATAATTGTTAATAAGGAAACCAATTGAAATAATATTTACCTAATTTTCAGATTTCTTTCATTTAATAAGGCGTACCAGTCACTTAGAATAAAATTACAACTTCCTAATCCAACTTCCAAAAGTTAGGTTAGTCATGCCCGTCGACATTTAAACTAAAGCCGGGATGTATAGAAAAAGTCATGACCGTCTACATATACAATAAGGTATTTTCACTCCAATCACTAGCTCACTTCACTTCGTTGAATACTGAGGGAATATCAATTGACGAAATGCATGGGAATCGGTTAATTTTTGCTCTATTTTTCTAATATCTTCGTAGAAAGTAATTTTTCTGTATAAGTGAAATTGAAAAATAGTTTTTCTTTTTTAGGGACTATTTAATGCAATAATAAAATTATAATAATTTTCATTCATGCGTGCGTTAGGGCTGAGCGCTGGTTGTCTACCTTTTGAAGCGCGATTCAAAATTACATTGAAAAACAATTCTTGTAATTTAAATAAATAATAATTAAAATATACACACGAATGTATACAAATTGTGTAACTTTTGATTTCAGAGAAGAAAAAAAATTTATAACACATATACTTGATGAGTAACAGTTTATTTTCATTGAATTGGAAAGACTGACTAATATTTCCCCAAATCTTTAATTCAAAAAGAAATTTCTTGGAAAAGTGTGTATCAATAAATAAAAATGTGTATATAAAATGTGTATAAATCAAATCAGCCGGCAGGAAAAAGTTGGTATATGAAATCCTCAATTAGGTATTTTCACTTCAACCATCAGCTGTTAAACCATCACTTTGTTAAAAGCTGAGGGGGGAAAATGGATCAAATGCGTGGAACAAAACTTTATTTCTGTAATATATTTGTAATTAATAATCATTATTATTTTTTTATTATTTCATTAAATAGTAATTAAAAAATAAAAACTATTTTCTAACTACACTTATATAGAAAAAATTACCTTTTACGAAGATATTAGCAAAATAGAGCAAAAATGAACTGAATCCCATACTTTTGGTCCCTTATTTTCATGTATGACACTAGCCACAGCAAGATTAGATATCTAAAATACCTTTAAACTTCCGCAGAAAATCTAGTGGAAATTGTTCGAACGACCAGGCATCAATTTCGATGCAGGCACTCAGGTAGATATTTTTAAAGGTCCAGGAAGCTCGTTTAAATGATCTGAAGGCTTTAAAATATCCTTTCCTAAATTGAAATAAGAATACGATCATAAATACCAGGTGTATACATATGAAACCGGTATTTTTTTCAAGAAAAAAACACATTTATTTCAAGAGAATGATAACAAATATTTTATTCAAAGTATGCGCCCTC
>NC_046663.1:100866396-100868918 GCF_010883055.1 Belonocnema kinseyi | reverse complement strand
ACGCCAATTAGCACAAATGGTAAGTTCCGACAGTGCCTACAAGTGTGCCTACTGGCCGCTAAATGGCAATACCGGTTTCATATGTATACACCTGGTAACAAGCAGAGAGGCTATCTCAATAGAGTAGCCGCCACTCAAGTGTCCTTTGTTAAGCTTTCGGATTAAAATTTAGAAGTAGATTTTTTTTAATTTCATAGTTAACAGCCTAAAACATAATAATTCGGAATCTACGGGTTTCGATGACTTCAGATATCTAACTTTTTTTTTTAATGCTTAAAATTGGAATTAATAGAACGTTTCTCGTAAATGGAATGAGATACGCCAAAAAAGACAACATTTTTGAATTCAACTAGAAAATTGTATATCAGTATATAAGTTATCATTATAAATAAGTATAATGAGAAAATTCATCAATTAAAAAAAGTGTTACTAATTTGAAGAGAAATTTAAAAAGGGAGAGCGGATTAGCCACGACCAACTATTGTAAATAACTCTGCCCGCCCGGTACGTGACGAATACAAAAGGAACATTATATTACGGCCGCAGCACTCTTATAAGGACCACTAAAAGGATCTTGAAAAGGACCCATATCTCTCAAACTATCTCCGAGACTATTTTGCTTCAAATCGACTTTGTTTATAGACTCAACTGGGCCAAGCTATTTCGCTAAAGAAAACTCAGAGATTTCTTTCGGTAGGGTAACCTAACATTTGGATGTTATATCGCGCCAAGTACTATTTTTATTCCAAGACTATTTAGTCGCTGGTAAATGGGAGGAAATAAAAAGTTAGGTAATTATTATTATAACTTACCTGCTTATTAACATTTGTTTTATTCAACTAATGACCGACCAAATGATCTTGACAGGTGACTTACAGCTTGTGGACGACACTTCACGTTGCACTGGATTAGAAAAAACAATGTCTAAATTATGCTTTTCCCCTAGATTCTCTAAATGAACCTTTGTGGCTCAAATTTGTTGCAACTCTATTAAACACCGATTTCGTTGCACATTGGAGGATCGGCGATTTTCTGTGAGATAAATACAACATCGAGCGCGAAGCGCGAGAACCAACAGTTGCACGCCCTAGGCGCGTTCAAACTTGCGAGCGATGCGAGCCGCGCGCAAAGTGCGCGATGAGAGTGTGCCCGCCTAGCGGGCAGATTTTTGTAAAATCATTTAAGCGATTTTGTTAAATGAACGTATCATTTTTTCAGAGTTTAGGTTGATATATGAAATAACAATTATCCAACCTTTACAATTGTGAAGATGTATAGCACATACTTTAGAAGGTGAGGCTCGTCTCTGAGAGATGCGAAGGCGAAATTGATTTGGAAAAAGGCTTCGGTAAGAGAAAACTCTGCCTTTACGGGGATTCGGTCGAGATGAGGGTGGCATTGTACGAAAATTGGCAGCTTCTTCGCATGCAAGATTCCAATATTCTTTCTTTATTCTCTTTGATATACATTCATTTGAAATGGAACATTTTATAAAATTCCAATCGAAATTCCATATTTAGTTTAGACATTGAAGACTTATTTGTAAAGAAAAAACAGAACTACTAATAATTATAGTTTTGAAAACGTTGCACTTACTGATTGTTTGATTAATATTTGGTTTTGAGTTTTAACTTTTCTATTTTGACGCACCAAAATAAATATTAAGCAATAAATATTTTGTAAATTACTAAAACGCGAGTGATCCTTCAAAAAATAAAAAATAGAAATGTTCATTGTAAAGAAAGGAAACTGTAGCAATAAAAGTCGTTTGGCACTTGATTTATTATAACATTGCGAGTTTTACTCTGTTGTTGATCCTCTCTCTAACTAAATTTAAATCAAATTATCATCACTTAAAATAAAAATACGGAAGAGCTAATGACCAGCGTGAACTCAAGAATGAAAACTCGTTAAGAAATGAATCTTGGATACTGTGAGTTTATATATTTTAAATTCTATTATGTTTTGCTTTATTTCCTTCAGATTACAAAATATTATGTGTTCCTTTGAGAACACTGTAGGTTAAGAAGAGAGTGAGTTTTATATGTAAATAGAAAACTGAAACTCTTTCTTACTACCAAATTTCCACCCAAGTCTTTTTATCTGAAGATCCTTGTCGTTGTCAAACTGAAAATCGTAAAAAAGTAATTTTTCTGATGTCTTGTCTTGAGAAGCCTCGTCGATTAGTAAGCCAGTTAGCGAAGATCAAAGAGGCAGTTCAAATATAAAAAAAATATAATAAGCTAAATAGTTTTTAAAACCATTCGATAAGGTAAGTCGAATCACCTCCTGAAATTTAATTAATTTGTGAGAGAGGGGAGCTTGAGCGTCTATCTTCCAACATGACGGCTTGTTTCACGTTTTTAGGATTTTCCTTAAAATAGCTGTTTCTAGCACAAAAATAATCATATAATCAAATATTCCAAATCCTGTTTTGCATGAAAAAGGTTATATTATTTATTTCCATAAACTCAGCAGCTTGTCTAGGGGCCATCCATATACCACGTGGACACTTTAGGGGG
>NC_046663.1:100848202-100866328 GCF_010883055.1 Belonocnema kinseyi | reverse complement strand
GGGGGGGTCCAGCTAGAATCCACGTGGGCGCACATTTCCCTAAATCTGCGTAAAATATACTGAAATGAGACAAGGTATACTGTAGGTATACTCGAACTTTTACATTGTGCTCGCGCACAATATAATTTTTTTTTAAATTTTTATTTTTATTATAATTTTTTCACGACTTTTTCTTTGAAATTCCAATCATGTTTAAGTGCATGCTGTTCGTAACCATGTGACCAAACTAGTCCCCGGATATGAGCATTTTTTTTATGTTCACTGTGTCCACACGGATTGAGATTGAGTACCGGGCAGATTTTTTTTGTTGATTTTATAAATTTAAGCCTCTAATCTAGAATCTACTCAATTACCTAACATTTTTAAAAATAGACCACATTTTAATACTTCGGTTGAAAACTATTATATAATCTAGAAATCTATAATTAATACTACCTTGAGGAAGCTTTCTTTTTCAATATGAAATTATAATAATATTAATAGTTATCATCACAAAATAACAGATTTTTTTAAAAAGATTATCTTTCTTTACCAGAACTTCCCTACTTGCGGAAATGATTTAAACGTCTTTTTTTTTTAAACTGTTGCTAAACTCCATTAATTTTTAAAATGTTACCACTACAACCCCCCCCCCCCCCATAAAAGCACGGAAGACAATACAATATTGCGTTTAATGAACCCCTAGTTTAAGGCAAAATGTAAAAAAATCTTAAGTTTTGATATTTCCTAAACATTGGAACAACTCTGGAAATAATTAACATTTTTCGAAGTTCTTGAGCTCATTTTAAAAAGTAAGATTCCATATTAATTTTCTAAATTATTAAGATATTTTTACATTTTTACTAATTTCTATTGCTTTTGTTGCTGCACTTTAACAGCCATGACATGATTATTGAATATACTTTCACTAAAAGAAAAAGCGCAGGTGCAAATTTCCCTAACAATATCTGAGAGAAAATTGTATTTTTTCGTTCTAAACCCCTGTAAGTTAGAGACACATAGTTTCAGTTTCTTGTATACACGCACAGACACACACACACACACACACACACACACACACACACACACACACACACACACACACACACACACACACACACACACACAGGCACGCACGCACAGAGAGAGAGAGAGAGAGAGAGAGAGAGAGAGAGAGAGAGAGACAGACAACCCTTTACAATTTGTATCCTTTTCTACATTTCTAATACCAGTTGGCTTAATTACTAGCTTGTCTCTTTAATTTGAAAAATTTTGTAATTTAAAAGATTTTAAATTTGATAGTTTATCTATCTTTTAACTCAGAGTGGTTTCATATTTGAATCACTTACAATTCAGGTGCCACCCAATTAAAGATATTTCCATTTATTAATTTTGCTAGAAATCGGTATTATACTATTGAATCTTAATTCGCATACGAATTGTCAGAAGAATAATGTAAAACAGTGAATTATTCTGTCGAGAAGTACAAGTTTCACTGATAACTACTACAAGCCATGGCCTTATCCTTTTCTGTTTTCTGACAAATAACTTTGGACTAAAGTGGAACGAGAGAACCACTCTAATACTCGGAAAAATTGTATAATTCATTAATTATGTTTTACTTTTCAATTTGGTATTGAAGCCTAATTTTTGAACTGTCAGTTGCAGATGAATAACCGCTAAGCGACACCATAGTTACCGATCCACATATTTTCAAAATGCTTAGCAGCAGGATTGTAGTAATTTCCTGAATGCGATAATGACACTAAACGCTATAACACACGCTGTTGCTAAACAGAATGGACCATCCAAATGTTCTGTGTCGGCTGAATACAAACTATGTTGTACACGGTGGCGGCAACACTTCATTTTCCTTCACAATTAATATTCAAAGACTTGTAGTTAAATCTTATAACATTGCTAGCATATCATCTTTTAAAAACAGGATAAAGAAATTTCAAAATAAAATTTCAATTTTACTTATGTATTTAATACAAAAAAGATTATTTTTTTCACCATAAAATAGGAATTTTTAATGCAAAAGAACCAGTTTTTAACAAAACAAGTACATTTTTAACAAAATAACTACATTCTCAACATATTAATTAAATTTTAATCTAAATAGTTGATTTTTTAACCGACAAAGATGAATTTTCAACTAAACAGTCGAATTTTCGAAATAAAAAGATTAAAATTCAATTACGACTTCAACCGAAGACATTTTCAACAAAATAGTTGAATTTTAAACTAAAAAGTCGAATATTTTATAGAAAACAGTCGAGTTTCAAACCCAAAAAGATCCATTGTTAAGAAAATAGTTAAATTTCCAACCAAAGATTTGATTTTTAAACAAGATAATTAAATTTCCATCAAATACAGTCTAACCTGGATTTAATGCCAATTTAGGGGTTGAAGGCAACATTAAATCCAGAGCCTCGGAACTATTTTGTCTCTCCCTGTTTGGTGACATTTGAGTCAGCACCGCATATCCCCCGCAGCTCCTATCCTCAATCCTCACCGCGCGGCGTCCATTCTCGGAAACATTCAATCCAGAAACCGGAAATGTCGATTTTTTAAACGAAAGATGAGGCGCCCCCATGCCGCGAAACACGTGGTTTGACGTTATACGCTTTCAAAGCCCATGAAAATACATGTAGCAGTTTGATAAAAACAATACAAATAAATAATCATTAAGGTCTTTTGGCTTAAAATATTTAATTTTACAGAAATACCTCTACAGTGTAAAAATATAAATCTAATAAATTTGCTTAAAATAAAAATTGAATTTTGAGGTTCGAGCTTTTGTATATGTAAATGCATTAGTATATATATTTCTTAAATTTATTAAAAATAAATATATTTGCTAACGTTGAAACAGTTAAAATTACCAACAATATACTCGAACTGTTAATTTTGTAGGGCAGATTTGGACGCACGTCATGCCAGACAGTTTTATCAATTTGTTTTCGTTCCTCACTACTCGCGGTGTATCTCGAGAGACTTCAACTCAAAAAGGTACACACAGGTTTTTTCTAATCTCATTTACATATGCGATACCACAAGATCATTGTGGGACTCAAAAAAACATCCTAATAATGAAAAAAGGCAGTAACACTGAAAACACCAGTAACACTACTGTATGCACTAAAAAAGCGACGCAGTCATTATTTCTTCAAAAGTTGACAAAAATCCCCGGATTATGAATATCATGGTTACTTCTTCAAAATATGGTGTGATTATTCTTTAAATCATTTTTTTAAACAATCACATTATTTTTTTAGATGCAAATTTTCCAAAATTATGTTCGTAAAATTCATGTAAAAAAACTTATGTTTTAACAAATTTGTGATGCAACTACCCGTTTTCTAGTTAGAGCTGTATGAACAATTAAATTTGCACTAAAATTAACATATTTGCGGTAGAAATTTTATAACAATCGTTATCAACAAAATCCTAGATTTACAGAATGTGATATTTTTATTCACAGTTCCTTGAACCAGGCACAAAGAAAAACTTTTATCTCTCTTAAATTTGATTTTCATTAAAAGAATTTGTTAATTACCCCGTGTAGAAATCTTAATGGGGTATTTTTGAGGGCCTGATGGAGGTTCCCTATTTTTATTAGGGTCCGCATGGGGCAAATCATTAGGGGCCGTACTAGTTTGGTTACACAAAATTGTTAGGGGCCGTCAAAGGAAATTTGTTCAGGCCCGTAACAAGACTCCTTTTTATTTTGCAATTAATATTAGGGGCCCTCGTTAGGAACCCAATAGGACCTTTTATGCAAGTAAATGCCGTTATTGTTCTTTTCATTGACAAAATATGTCCGATATTATTGTAAAGAGACGTATTCATTTATAGGTTAGCTTCAGATTTTTGAATTTATATGTACTATTCTATGAAATTGATAGTTCCAGGTATCTGCAAAGTGATAGTAATAAAAAATACAATTTTTCTATCAAAAGAAATTACGCATACTGTTTTAACATAATAAAAATATATAAAAAAAGGATTTTCGTGAACAAATTTTCAAGCGTCTTCATATACTTTAAAAATTGTTTCTTTTTTCTCTTTATGAAAATAATTGAATAAAATCCTTTTAGATAATTCGCATAAATAATATGCAATTCATATGATTAAAGTTGAATTCATATAAACACCATCATTTTTTCACATGCGGAAAGCGTGTGACACAATGACCTAACCTATAAACGTCATTCACAACGTTCTTTTTTTTGCTAATCTGCTAAAAGATTTATTTTAATCTGAGTACTTACCACTATCAATTTAACACGAGAACAAAAATTCACTAAAATTTTCATCGATTTCCAAAAATAGTCCAAAATTTTCAACAAATGGTCCAAAAGTTTGTATTACCGTGCACAGTTAGATTTTTCAATTTTTTTCAGTATTAAAAAATTTTTTTTATCATGTAAATTATTTAATGTCTAAAGCGACCCTGTCCAGAGCCACAATAGGGGGCTTACTATATTATGGAGGTCATGGAGGATTGCCATATTCGGACCATAATAGGTCCTGGTGGGGGCAACATTAATAAAGGTAAGCTGTTGGGGCCCCTAACAAAGCCCCAATAATATTAGGGACTGTTAGTGCAATTTCTACATGGTGTTATCCCAAGTAAAAATGATTCGACTTGAGTTCGACTTTTTAATGTCTTGAGTTCGTTTCCAAGGCATCAATATCTGGCTGCGTCTCAAAACTGAGTCGAGACATAGACCGTCGTCTTACTTTCATGACCACAACAGGTAAAACGGCGTTTTTTCCTCTCAAGTCGAGCCTTGTCTTGGCTATAAGACGACATTTACTTGTCCAAGACAAGCCTTGTCTTGGCTGAGATTATCGGCGTAAACTTGCCTCAATACAAACGTTTTTCGGCTCACAAATGACATTAAAATTGATGAATAAAACATTTGTAATTGTTAATTTAGTTATTTTTAATTTAAAAATTCAGAATCTTTGGGTCCGAACGAGTATAACCCTTACAAATGTTCTTCAGAAAAATCAAAATTGTAACTTTCTAGAACGATCTCCTAAGCCGTTAGCAATGCGTAAAAACGCAGGCTATAGCTCAAAAATGCAAACAAACAAAATCCAGTAATGTTCAATCTTTTCAATTTTATAGGGGGCCATCCATATACCACCTGGACAATTTTTCACCATTTTTTGACCCCCCCCCCCGCTCTCTCGTGGACAGCAGTGGAATTTAGACGACCCCCCCCCGTACTTTGTCCACGTAAACATATTTTATGAAAATATAGCTATTGTTAGTTAGTTTCGCCCCCGGGCGAAATTTTATTTTTATTCTCAGAGTTCTTTCACACCAGTACAACAAATCCACAAGAATATATAAACATTAGAAAATTTTAATTATTTTCTGAAGATGCACATTTCTCAAGATGGGACTTGGACGAATTTTCGAGTATCACATTCTAAGATGTTCCTCGATTTTTTTAAATCGAGGCATCTACTTTATCGACGTAAAAAGTTTATTTCCAATTCCTGTAGTATTTTACTAGAAAACTTTCTTCGTAATTATGAACATTTTGATATATACAAACGTTCCTTAGTGCTTTCGGTATAACTTCCAAAATCTTACACACGATATCTCAATCCGTTTAGACGTAGTGAGGACCGAAAAAAAATGGAAATCATTTCATTCTCCATGAAAAAATGTTATGAATGAACTTAGTCACGTGATCTCGACTTTATCGACGTTCAAAGTTTCTTTTTCTCTCCGCTAGAAATCGCTAAAAATACTCCAAAAATAATGATAGGTTACGTGTATGCAGATACTTATTTGTTGATTTGCAATGAATATGCAAATTTTATTGCTTGCATTAATTTTTTTTAAGGTTTAGACGATTTAGTCAAAAATTGGTGTCAATGCTCAATATACGCGAACCAAAAAATCCGAAATGCATCAAACAAAAAATTACCTGCATAGTGCTATAACTCGAATGGTAATATCCTATTTCATCGATTTATAAATAAACTTTCTTCGAAACAATAAACATATTGATGTATACAAAAGTTCTTTAGCGCTTTTTATTTAATCTGTCAAATTTTAAACACGATATCTCAATCCGTGTGGACACATGGAACACCAAAAAAGTGCTCATATCCGGGGATTAGTTTGGTCACGTGGTCACGAACAGCATGCCTTTAAACATGATTTGAATTTCAAAAAAAAGTCGTGAAAAAAATTATAATAAAAATTAAAATTAAGAAAAAATTATATTGTGCGTGAGCACAATGGAAAAGTTCGTGTATACCTACAGTATACCTTGTCTCATTTCAGTATATTTTACACAGATTTAGGGAAATGTGCGTCCACGTGGATTCTAGCCGGACCCCCCCCCCCCCGGTCCCTCTTGTGGACAAGGGTGAAATTTTTCCACGCCCCCCCCCCTTCTAAAGTATCCACGTGGTATATGGATGGCCCCTAGACAAGCTGCTGAGTTTATGGAAATAAATAATATAACCCTTTTCATGCAAAACAGGATTTGGAATATTTGATTATATGATTATTTTTGTGCTAGAAACAGCTATTTTTAAGGAAAATCCTAAAAACGTGAAACAAGCCGTCATGTTGGAAGATAGACGCTCAAGCTCCCCCCTCTCCCAAATTAATTAAATTTCAGGAGGTGACCCGACTTACCTTATCGAACGCTTTTAAAAACTATTTAGCTTCTTATATTTTTTTGAAATTTGAGCTGCCTCTTTGATCTTTGCTAACTGGTTTACTAATCGACGAGGCTTCTCAAGACAAAACATCAGAAAAATTACTTTTTTATGATTTTCAGTTTTACAACGACAAGCATCTTCAGATAAAAAGACTTGGGTGGAAATTTAGTAGTAAGAAAGAGTTTCAGTTTTCTATTTACATATGAGACTCGTTCTCTTTTTAACCTACAATGTTCTCAAAGGAACACATAATATTTTGTAATCTGAAGGAAATAAAGCAATACATAATAGAATTTAAAATATATAAACTCACAGTATCCAAGATTCATTTCTTAACGTGTTTTCATTCTTGAGTTCACGCTGGTCATTAGCTCTTCCGTACTTTTATTTTAAGTGATGTTCATTTGCTTTAAATTTAGTTAGAGAGAGGATCAATAACAGAGTAAAACTTGCAATATCAAGTGCGAAACGACTTTTATTGCTACACTTTCCTTTCTTCATAATGAACATTTCTATTTTTTATTTTTGAAGGATCATTCGCGTTTTAGTAATTTACAAAATATTTATTGCTTAAGATTTATTTTGGTGCGTCAAAATAGGAAAGTTAATACTCAAAACCAAATATTAATCAAACAATCAGTAATTGCAACGTTTTCAAAACTATAATTATTAGTAGTTCTGTTTTTTCTTTACAAATAAATCTTCAATGTCTAAACCAAATATGGAATTTCGATTGGAATTTTATAAAATGTTCCATTTCAAATGAATGTATATCAAAGAGAATAAAGAAAGAATATTGGAATCTTGCATGCGAAGAAGCTGCCAATTTTCGTACAATGCCACCCTCATCTCGACCGAATCCCCGTAAAGGCAGACTTTTCTCTTACCGAAGCCTTTCTCAAAATCGATTTCGCCTTCGCATCTCTCAGGCACGAGCCTCACCTTCTAAAGTATGTGCTATACCTCTTCACAATTGTAACGGTTGGGTAATTATTATTTCATATGTCAACCTAAACTCTGAAAAAATGATACGTTTATTTAAGCGGCTAGCTTCGCTAGCAAGTTTGAGCGCGCTTAGAGCGCGTAACTGTTGGTTCTCGCGCTTCACGCTCGATGTTGTATTTATCTCACAGAAAATCGCCGATCCTCCAATGTACACCGAAATCGGTGTTCAATAGAGTTGCAACAAATTTGAGCCACACAGGTTCATTCAGAGAATCTAGGGGAAAAGCATCATTTAGACACTGTTTTTTCTAATTCAGTGCAACGTGAAGTGTCGTCCACATGCTGTAAGTCACCTGTCAAGATCATTTTCGCGGTCGTTATTTGAGTGAAACAGATGTTAATAAGCAGGTAAGTTATAATAATAATTATATAACTTTTTATTTTCTCCCATTTATTTACCAGCGACTAAATAGTCTTGGAATAAAAATAGTACTTGGCGTGATATATCCAAATGTTAGGTTAGTCAAAACCTAATGTATGACATTAAAACCACCAAAGCCGGGATGTACAAACTAAGTCGTGACAGTCTGCATCGAAACTGATGCCTGGTCGTTCGAACAAATTTCCACTAGGTTTTCTGCGGAAGTTTGAAGGTATCTTAGATATCTAATCTTGCAGTCGCTAGTGTCATACATGAAAGATAAGGTAAATACAATTGTATAATAAAAACAGAAATTTGTTTTTCGCGTTGAGTAGGGATGTAAATTGGCATGAAACTTTAGCCTGATGAAAAGTTTCATGAAACATTGGGAGTTTCGTGAAACATTGCAATGTTTCAAATATAGCGGCGGGAACATTCAAACTGATAAGATCAAAGCCTATTAGGTATTTTCACTTCAATAAACAGCTAACTTCACTTCGTAGATTTCTGAGGGCAAAATAAGGGACC
This sequence comes from Belonocnema kinseyi, assembly GCF_010883055.1. Classification (NCBI taxonomy): domain Eukaryota; kingdom Metazoa; phylum Arthropoda; class Insecta; order Hymenoptera; family Cynipidae; genus Belonocnema; species Belonocnema kinseyi. Next base: position 100,857,750 of record NC_046663.1, on the reverse strand, counting down.
AAATGTATGGGATTCAGTTCATTTTTGCTCTATTTTTCTAATATCTTCGTAAAAGGTAACTTTTTCTATATAATTGTAGTTAAAAAATAGTTCTTATTTTTTAATTACTATTTAATTAAATAATAAAATAATAATGATTATTAATTACAAATATATTACAGAAATAAAGTTTTGTTCCACGCATTTGATCCATTTTCCCCCCTCAGCTTTTAACAAAGTGATGGTTTAACAGCTGATGGTTGAAGTGAAAATACCTAATTGAGGATTTCATATCCCAACTTTTTCCTGCCGGCTGATTTGATTTATTTTTCCGGTTTGTACTGTGGACCAATGATGCCAATGTTGGCACCCTGAGCTACTGCGCTTGTGTCAGGGCTGAACGCTGGTTGGGCACACTTGGCGCGCTATTCAAAATTAAATTGAAAAAAAAACAATTCTTGTAATTTAAATTAATAATTATTAAAATATGCACAAGAATGTATTCAAATTGTGTAAATTTTGATTTCAGATAAGAAAAAAGTGTATAACACATATTTTATAAATAATAGTTTATTTTCATTGAACTCCAAAAACTGACTTATAGTTCACAAAACATTTTGTAATAAATATATTTGTTGAAATACCATATAATTTTTCTGCAGCTTGATATATAGAAGTTAATTTAGAATTTAATAATGATAATATTTGAATTTTTTTAAAAATAATTTCAGCTGCGAATATTGTTCTTTTCGATTAAAAACTTATAATTAATTATTTTCAATCACTTTTCCAAGAAATTTCTTTTCGAATTAAACATTTGGAGAAATATTATTCAGTCTTTCAAATTCAATTAAAATAAACTGTTATTCATCAAGTATTTATGTTATAAATTTTTTTCTTGTCTGAAATCAAAAGTTACACAATTTGTATACATTCTTGTGTATATATTAATAATTCTTTATTTAAATTACAAGAATTGTTTTTCAATGTAATTTTGACTCGCGCTTCAAAGGGTAAGCAACCAGCGCTCAGCCCTAACGCACGCATGAATGAAAATTACTATCATTTTATTATTGCATTAAATAGTCCCTAAGAAAGAAAAACTATTTTTCAATTGCACTTATACAGAAAAATTACTTTCTACGAAGATATTAGAAAAATAGAGCAAAAATTAACCGATTCCCATGCATTTCGTCAATTGTTATTCCCTCAGTATTCAACGAAGTGAAGTGAGCTAGTGATTGGAGTGAAAATACCATATTGTATATGTAGACGGTCATGACTTTTTCTATACATCTCGGCTTTAGTTTAAATGTCGACGGGCATGACTAACCTAACTTTTGGAAGTTGCATTAGGAAGTTATAATTTTATTCTAAGTGACTGGTACGCCCTATTAAATAAAAGAAATTTGAAAATTAGGTAAATATTGTTTCAATTGGTATCCTTATTAACAATTATTTAGGCTAATATCGCAAAGCGAATAGTCGCTTTGACAGGTATTCAGGTGGCTGACAGCGCGGTTCAGAACTGCACAACTCTGCATGAGCCAAAATTCAGTCTTCAAATGATACTTTCCCCTAGATGCCCACATAGGCACCTACGTTCGGAGGATACATTTGAGACTTGAAAACTCTCAAATGATCATTGGGAGCCCAATGAAATTTGAGCTGCAACAATAATTTAACACCATCGTTTTTGTGTGCTCACGCTTCGCGCTTGATTATATATTTACCTCGCGCTACGCGCTCGGTCCTTATATTTTCGCACATTCTTGTGCAAACATTTTAAAATTAAGACTCAAAACATCCGCCACTGTAATTTTGTAATTGTGAATTCTCTTCCGCTAAAAGAGAGTTTGAGCGCACCTACGGCATGCGACTGATGGCAATCGCACTCCGCACTTGATCTTTGCATTTCTTCCACATTCGGCCACAGACTTTTTAAAATCAAAGGTGAACGGACCGACAACTGTAATTTTGTAATTTTGACTCTCTTTTGTTAAAGCTCTTTTGGCTTTAACGAACACATTCTCATCATGTATCTCGTGCTTCGCACTCGATTTTATCCAACATGTAAACTTTTCTACATTATACATAACACTTTTGTATCAATTATAATACATTTTTAAGTAACTCTGTCTGGGATTACTTATTAAAAAATTGCAAAATAAAAAGCAAGTTGTATTTATCATGATTACTTTTGTATTTGTTTCTTATTTTGCTTTAAATTGTATTCTAAGCTGCTCTGAAACATGCATCATTTCAATAAATGTATATCATTACAATTCATACAGCGTCCTATATAGGAGCCTATGTCCTCTTTCGTCTTTTCTGCGCCTTTTCCAAAAAGTTCATTTTTTATCCTATGTTTTACAATTAAAAGAAGATCTACTCGTCCAATCAAAAAATGATTAATAATAAATTTATAGATCTTTTTAGGCGAACAACTTTTGTCTAGTAATTTAAGTTCGTATCTTGTGTCGTTTTTTCAAACAAATTTAATATTTTTATTTCGAATGATATTTTTTACGACTAAAGCAAAAACTATGTGTCCTATCAAAAATTATAGGTCTTTTTTGGATAAACAATTTATGTCTCATTTTTTTCGTAGCTTATATCGAAAAGTGATTCATTATAAATTTGTAGTTCTTCCCAGGGCGCGAAATTTGAGCTTTTTTAATTTTTTCGTATCTTGCATAGGTTGACCAAAAAATGGAATTTTTGAATTTTTCATTATTTTTGGTACGATCAAATTTGGAATGTTCAACTTTTCGACCAAATTAAAAAAGTTGTTATCGTAGTCCTGTAGGGATTTCAAAAAGCAAAATTTTTCTTCTCTTGGATTTTTTTCATATCATGCGTTGTTTGGCTTAAAATGTTCATTTCAGTTTTTTTTTTTGGATTTTGAAAATGCTCTAACTCTGATAATTTTCTTTTTATAGAAAAAAGTCATGGGGATAAATTGTTTGAGTTTTTGAGTACTATGAACAACCGTACATAGAATTTTTAAATCTTGAAAAAATGTGATTTCAAAATTTGTTTGTACGATCAAATTTGGAATTTTCAACTTTTTAGTCAAATTGAAAATGTTGTTATTATAATCTTTTAGGGCTTTCAACAAGCAAAGTTTCGCTTCTCTTGACTTTTTTTCATATCATGCGTTGTTTGGCTTAAAATGTTCATTTCATTTTGTTTTTTTGGATTTTGAAAATGCTCTAACTCTAGTAGTAATTTTCTTTTTATAGAAAAAAGTCATGGGGATAAATTGTTTGAGTTTCTGAGTACAATGAACAACTGTACATACAATTTTTAAATCTTGAAAAAATGTGTTTTCAAAAATTTTTGGTACCATCAAATTTGGAATTTTTAACTTTTAGACCAAACTAAAAAAATTGTTATCGTAATCTTGTAGGGCTTTTAAAAAGTAACGTTTTTTCTCTTGACTTTTTTTCGTATCATGCGTTGTTTGGCTTAAAATGTTCATTTTAATTTGTTTTTTTTTTTTGGTTGTTGAAAATTCTCTAACTCTGGTAATTTTTGATTTTTCAAAAAAAGTCATGAGGTTAAGTTGTTCAACTTTTTGAATAATATAAATAACTGTACAGAGAATTTTGGAATTTTGAAAAAAGTGGTCTCAAAAATATTCAAAATGTGCCCACTTTTTGGATTTTTATCTAAAATGGCAAGCTAACGAACTTGACCTTTAGTTTAGGATACTAAACGAGTGTGCCAAAGGGCAATCAAATAGATTAATTTTTTCGAAAGTTATCGTGTTCACAGACAGACAGACATACAGACAGACACATTCGTAAAAATCTGTTTTTCTGTTTCAGAGAGTCTCAAAACGTGGACATTTGACAAAAACTGGGGGGGTGGGGTCAAATTTTACACAAATCTAATACCTTCTCTGATGACAATGTAAAAAATCTATTATGAATTTCATTAAATCTTGATGGAGGCTCCTAAGCATACTTCAGAAAAAAATAATTCAGGTTAAAATTGTTTATTTAACAGTAGTTATTTAAAGATTTAGTTTTTCCTTTCTCTTTAGGGAAAGCATCGACATATAGAAATGGACCGGTAACGATTTGGGGAGAACTGAAATGGGCTCTAGTGACAGAAAAAACATATGAGGCGTAGACCTGCCTTTGTCTATTTCAGGACTCTGTCAAGTAAATTGGTGGCCCCGAGTATTGCCTAAATATTCTGTACGCGGGTAATTAAAAAAAAGATAAACAATACATTAGAAATTTGTAGTTATAATAAATTGAATTTTAAAGAACATTCATGTAAAATAGCCTGTTTCAGATAGGTTATTTTAAAAACTTGGAAACCTTACATTATTCTTGAAATTGGATTGAAAATGCTACAAAAATAATCATTTTGTGAGTACAAAAATAATGTAAAAACTGTCAAAAATCTGAACAATATTTCTATAACATAAAAAATAACCATTTGTATTAAATAGGTGCAAAACTTCATATTTTGAGGTTTTGTTTTTGTTGTAACATTTTTTATTTTACTATATTCAATAACTTTACTTACGTATGAAAACATATCCCCATATAAACGTCTTGACAACGCCGACAAACTACACAGGCTGCCACCATTTTTTATATTTATTTACAATCAATTACAATCAAATAAATTATTAATAAATCAATTCTGAAAAGTGCGAGAAACGTCACATTATTGGGGCACTCGCGACATTTCTATATGTCGATGGGGAAAAGTTAGAATTTTTATTTAATCGTAATGATCAAGGGCTTATTTTATTCTTCGAAGGATTCTCTAAATTTATATTTGGGTTCATTTTATTAAAAAAATTAATTGAGAAATGATACAGTTATTTTTATAAACAATCATAGTTTAAATTTTAATTAACATCGCCCAAGTAGAATTGTTGAGACTCCGTAAAAGAATAAAATGAGGCTTTGCTCATTCGGATTAGATAAAAATTGTAACATTTCCCTAAAGAGAAAGGAAAAAGTAAACCTTCAAATAACTACTGTTAAATAATCAATTTTAACCTGAACTATTTTTTTCTGAAGAATGATTAGAAGCCTCCATCAAGATTAACAGAAATTAATAATAGATCTTTTTTTGACGATTTTATAAATCATTTTAAAGGTAGGCAACTTTTGAAATTGATTGTATGTAGTGTACATCCTTACTGAGTTTTTAATTTAACATTGTAAAGAATTACATTAATCGAACAAATAATTGTTAATGTTGAGAATTCTGTATGTGACAATTCATCGATTGAAATTCAACCATTCCAAACTATTTCTTTTAAAAAGTGGATCTTTTTAAAAACGAAAAATCTTATTTGCATATTCTTTAATAATAAATAATTGTAAATAGAAAAACCTCCTATTGAAACTTTTAGTATTGCACATTTCCAATTTAAACCATTTAAAATTGAGTCATTTCAAGTTTGAAACATTTAAAATTCAGTAATTTTCCCATTTAAAGAATCAACAAGTATAAAAACACTTGATTGAATGCCCAAACGTTATTGAATTATTGTAAATATTTGTTTTTTAAAGATTAAAAGAGACAGAAATAAAGAAAGACGAAAGAGAAAAGAAGGAACTGGATTCAGACGTCGCCTTCGTATGTTTCTTTCCTCTTTTTATTTATTTTTTATTTTGAATGGTGGTATTTGCATGTGTATGTGCTTACCCTTTGTTCGATTCTTCGATTAAATATTGGTAAATTTATAAGATTTTTGTCAGCACACAATTTAACAACGGAACTTTTACAAGTGTCGCTTGAAAGGTTGCACATTTTTATTTTAAAATTGTTGGGGTTAATCATTATTACTAAGCAAAAGTGAGTAGATAATTTATTTAAATTTCAAACTCTCCCTGTAATTTAAACATGAATAAAACACTAAGTTAAGAGAATGAGAAGTAAGAGGAGAATTATGAATGCGAATGGTCAATTGAAAGCATTTCTTAATGCCATTCTAAAGCATGTGAAAACGCACAGAAGACATGAACTATGCCTGATGTTGGCCTCCAAGCCGTATCCCGGTCTTCGTGGCCTAGTGCCAGAACTTATATGCCAGGTTTCAACATACCTGGTCGACATGGATATTTTGGGGCTTTAAGGGGCTTAAACAACATGGGAGCATTTAGCACTGTAAGATCTGATAAATTTTAATTGCCCTAAATTTTCAATTGTTCAATTTTGAGGGTTTAAATTATATATCGATTATTTTTAGGGTTTTTGAAACTTTCCATTGTTTTACGGTAGGAAGAAAATTTAAAATGATTTAGTTTTGAATGTTTCGATTTTGAATTTACTTGAAAATTCCTATTTCTTAGAGTATATTAGAAGGTTTGGATCGGTTTGAATCAGTTTTAGTGCGCTTAGAATTCTGATATTTTTGTTTATCTTAAAAATGTCAATTTTTTTTAATATTTGTATAAACTGGGAGGACACCCAATTTCTTTTCTGAAATTGCAGTATTTAGGACAATCAAAATGTATTAAAGGAATCACAAAAGGAATTTTGAGGCTACGAAACAAGGTGATAGGAAATTGAAAGGTTTCGCTTTCTGCCAGTCGTTCGAAATTTACGTCGAAGTACGAGCGATACGAAAATACCAGAAACAAACGTGGCAACCAGTCTCTGGCAAGGGGCATACTTTTACGCGGTCGAGGGATTTATCGCAGAAAAATGACAGAATTAGTCTGGAATATGGGCTAAAACGCATTTGGCGAGATAAATTCAATGCTGCACCTGGAATCTTACCAAAAAGTTGATACAGCGAGGAGGTTATAACGAAGGATGAAATCGTTATTGCAAATTAATGTGCCGCGAAGTAAGAGTGTATGAATAAAATCTCTTAAGAAATTCTGTTAAACAAACAACAAATTCTCGTCTTGTGTAAAATTGATCTATAGAGGAGATTTAATGTGGTGTTAGACTAAAGAGTTAACGATCAAATTATGTTCAAGCATTACAAACCGATAAATGTCAATAAATAAAATGAGATATTATTAAATTTAATAACGAGAATCAGTACGGCGAAAAATGGATTGAAAACAAAATAATTTTATCTTACTTGTTTCACTCATAGAAAAAGGTGGATCAAGTAAGGAAAAATGATTATTTTCCTTGAAAATGAGTTTAAACGTTATCATTATATTATTAACAATGATGGTAATATAAAATTGGATAATTTCACATGTATCAAAATGTCATACATGTATTTTACCATTTTTGTTTCAAATGTTGACTAAAAAGGTACAACTTAATCTAGTGTGCGTCTTCAGATCTGAAAAAAACATTTTTAAGTCACCCTAATACTCATGCACACGTAATAATAAAAACAAAATTATAATGAAAAGTGAGAGCAATCGCATTATATAGCTAACAAATCAATTCAGCACGCCATTCACAAAGTAACTAAACATGAATGCAGAATTTTTCTATGATCCCAAAATACACCCAATCACAGTCTCTTAAAAAGGACCCCGCACTAAATGTATGGGAAAATGGCTTTCGGTGGATTTGGCTGAAACTTTGGAATTTTTAAGGTTATAAGTGCCGGATGAAATATCCGTAAAAAAATCCAAAAATTTGGACAGTTTTAGCGCTATGCGGCGCTAAACGCTCAAGATCAGTGAATAAAACGAATTACAACAGATTTTGTTACAAAAGCGATGTCAACATAGAGATCACGGTTCAGATCGTGCTCTGTCATATTTTCGCCTACACCGTTGACTCGTATAGCGCGCTTCTCAAAACGATCAAACGCTAAGCGCCCAAGATTTTAAATTGACTAACTAATCACTTCTTTAAAGGAAGAAATGGTACCCAAAGTAACATTAGTAACTAGTGCGCACATACCGATAATAACATTCTACCCTTCGCAAGAGGTTTGAACGCTAAGCGCTCAAGATCAGCGAATAAAACCAATCCTAGTAACTTTAGCGACAAAAGCGATGTCATTATAAGAATCACGCTTCATAAAGTAGTCAGTAATATGTTTAGCCAAACCAATGAGTTATATTGCGCGTTTCTCGAAACGATCGGACGCTAAGCGCCCAAGATTTGAACTTGACTACTAGGATTGGTTTTATTCGCTGATCTTGAGCGCTTAGCGTTCAACCCTCTTGCGAAGGGTAGAATGTTATTATCGGTATGTGCGCACTAGTTACTAATGTTACTTTTGGTACCATTTTTGCCTTTAAAGAATTGATTAATTAGTCAAGTTAAAATCTTAGGCGCTTAGCGTTTGTTCGTTTTGAGAAGCGCGCTATATGAGTCAACGATGTAGGCGAAAATATGACAGACCACGATCTGAACCGTGATTTCTATGTTGACATCGCTTTTGTAACAAAATCCGTTGTAATTCGTTTTATTCACTGATCTTGAGCGCTTAGCGCCGCATAGCGCTAAAACTGTCCTTTTTTTGGATTTTTTTTACGGATATTTCATCCGGCACTTATAACCTTAAAAATTACAAAGTTTCAGCTAAATCCACCGAAGGCCATTTTCCATACATTTAGTCCGGGGTCCTTTTTATGCGGCTGGAGGAAAGAACTGTAATATCTCGTTGGAGCGAAGCCAACTGGAAAAAACACGGCCGTGCATCACCGGCACTTGACTCGCGTATGTGAGCATTCAAACATGGGTGCATTTGTTTAAGACTCGTGTTTGCACTTTCGCAGCTACATAACAGCAGAAAAAAAGTTATGTTAATTTTAACACCGTTGTATACTTACAATAAATTTAATTGCACTCGACATTTCTAACAGAACTTTCATCTTTAGCATCAAACATAGAGAAATAGTGTCTTTATAGTTTATCAAATTGATGCTAAAAGTTCTTATATATTGTTACTGTAAGATAAAAAGAACATTATTTTATTAGTAACACATTTTTAAAATCTTTTATGATTATACTTATGATTGACTTGATTTTTTGAATAACTATTTTTTAATTGCTACAAATTAAGTTAAGCCATTTCCCTTTCGGGATAGGCGTAACTCGCTCGGTAGGGGAAAGGAGTAGTGTGTGGAAGGGATATAGATTTTCAGATTGATCCAGAATTCTCGTGCTATTTAAGTAAATAACACGTTCGTTCCGCAACACTGCTCCGACCCAGGTTGCTCATCAATCTCTCTAGCAATCACCCCAAGCGAAGAACCTCACGAAGTCGTTATGTAAGGTTCCCCACTTGGGTCCATTAATAGCCAAGGTCTTTGTTTCAGGCGTCATTCACTCTACTGACACTCTTTTTATTAACTATTTGCCGCCATACTTTCCTGTCCTGGCATACTTCTCTAGCTTCTTTTATGTCCATGCATTTTTTCATGCAAGCTCTCGTGTTTCTGTGACTTCTTATGTCTCTTCTAAGTAGGGTCTCATACACACATTCTAACCATTCTTACCGCGGTCTACCTCTGGGCACGCTGCCATTTACTTTACCTTGATACACTTGTTTCCGATAGTCGTTCATTTGGCATTCTCTCAACATGTCCGAACCATCTTAACCGATTTCTTTCCCATGTGTCTACTAGCGTCTCTTCTGCACCACATTTTTTTAGAAT
>NC_046663.1:100843637-100848102 GCF_010883055.1 Belonocnema kinseyi | reverse complement strand
TAGCTTTATTTGATATATTTTTACTTCTGATAAGGGGACCTGCTCTACCAATAACCTTCTTACCTTCATTTATTCGTCTATCTAATTCCTCATCTATCTACCCGTCCCTACTAAATAAGCTACCAAGGTATATGAACTTATCAACTTGTTCAATTCTCTCATCATTTAATAAAATATTGCATAGTGTTTTCTCACTCTTTCCTTCGAACATCATAGTTTTTGTTTTATTTGCGTTAATTTTGAGGCCCATGCTCTTCATGCTTACATCTAGAAAATAATATTTTTAAATTAAAATTAAAATTATTTCTTGAAAAAAAGATCCTACTCCATCATCACTCCATAAAATTGTTCAATTGTGCAATTTTTTCCAAATTAATGGTATTATTTAAAAAAATGTTATTTTGTTCTGTTTCAGGTAAGAAAGCTTATGATATGATACAAAACTAGAAAGTTTTACGTGGTTGGTGAGAAAAACTATAGAGTAGGAATAGAGTTATTAAAAAAATTATTCATAGAATTTACGATAGTCACTAAAAAGTCAAACCAGGCCACTGAAGAAAATTATACTTATAATTATTAAAATTATTTTAAATATATTATCACATATATTAGTATATTAAAGTTATATTTTTTTGTACAGAATTTATCTATTTTTGGGTAAAAATCCCACTATTTAATCGAAAATTTTATTTTGGATTGAAAATTAATATTTCGGTAGAAAAGTTGAAGCGTGGCAGCCCAAAAGGTGTTAAGGGACATTTTTCTGAAAATGGGTTTATTGGCCCAAAAATTACCTAAAAACCAAATAACACATCCTGTTGAAAGGATTTTCTCGAAAGTGCATTTTTTACTATACTAATAAAAAGGTGGTATGCTGCAAGGTGTCAAGGTATATGTTGTACTTACCATTCTTACCTAAAACTTGAAAACTTTCCAATATTTGTTTGTTTTTTGCTTTATAAGAAGTTTTTGTGATGTAACGAGTTTGGTTTTTATTGACCAAGCAAATTTATTCCAAATAATGTCAAATTTAATATTAAAATAATCCTATTTACTTACTTTTAAGAACAAAAAAGCGAAACGTTCTGTTGTTACACTGAGAAACCGTAACACAAAAATTTAATTTCCTCCGAATTGAATAACTTTTTGGTATATCAACTGTTTTTAATTCCCATTTAGCATCCCCATATCTCGAAAGCATATTTTAATTTTTTGTAATTAAAAATTCTACTTTTACTAGGTACATTAAGCTAGCACCTCCACAATCTAATTTTTGAATTTTTCATAGCTCAGAATTTTGGGCTTTTTTTGGGCTTTTTTAAGCTGCAATAAAAATTTTTGGGCTCCTTTACTTTTTTCAAAAAATCAATTTTCTTGTGGAGGCGCCAGCTTACATTAACCCAGCACCTCCACTTCTTTAAATCACTAAATAATAAAAATTCAATTACACCAGAATTTTGGGCTTTTTTGGGCTCTTAAAATCCGCAAAAAAAATTTTCTTCAAACCAACCCTTAACTTCCAAAATCAACCCCCTTCAAAAAATTGAAAATTAACAGTTATTTATTAACGGGATATTTTTGGGCTTTTTTTGGGCTCCCAGAAAATACCCACTTCGATTTTTGGGCTCCAACCCTTGCAGTAAAAAATTAACCCCATTGTAACACGCAGGTATGAAATTGCCAAAAAATAACTTTTATTAAATTTTAGAGCTTGAATAAAGTCTCTGATTTTTGCGCTCCTCGAAAATACACGCTACGATTTTTTCGCTTCAACCCTTAACGTCAAAACTCAACCCCTCTCTACCACTTAAATACAACTTTGTCTGCAAATAAATTTTTGTATGATTTTTTAATGGAAATAGAGTCTCTGATTTTTGGGCTCCTCGAAAATATCCGATATGATTTTTGGGCTTCAACCCTTAAATCAAAAATCAACCCACGTTGATACTGCTTTGTCAAGAAATAAATTTTTCTAGAATTTTTTAATGGAAATAGAGTCTCTGATTTTTGGGCTCCTCGAAAATACCCGATACGATTTTTAGCTTCCACCCTAAACGTCAAAAATCAACCCCTCTCTACCACGTAAATACAACTTTGTCTGCAAATAAATTTTTGTAGCATTTTTGGAAATAGAGTCTCTGATTTTGGGGCTCCTCGGAAATACCCGCTACGACTTTTGGGCTTTAACCCTTAACGTCAAAAATCAACCCACGTAGATACTACTTTGTCAAAAAATCAATTTTTCTAGAATTTTTGAATGGTAATAGAGTCTCTGATTTTTGGGCTCCTCGAAAATTTTTGAATTTTTCATAGCTCAGAATTTTGGGCTACTTTTGGGCTTTTTTTGGGCTTCAATAAAAATTCTTGGGCTCCTTTACTTTTTTCAAAAAATCAATTTTCTTGTGGAGGTGCCAGCTTACATTAACCCAGCACCTCCACTTCTTTAAATCACTAAATAATAAAAATTCAATTACACCAGAATTTTGGGCTTTTTTGGACTCTCAAAAACCGCAAAAAAAAATTATTCCAAACAAACCCTTAACTTCCAAAGTCAACCCCCTTCAAAAAATTGAAAATTTTCATTTATTTATTTATAGTAGATATTTTTGGGATTTTTTTGGGCTCCCAGAAAATTCCCACTTCGATTTTTGGGCTCCAACCCTTGCAGTAAAAAATTAACCCCATTGTAACACGCAGATATGAAATTGTTAAAAAATAACTTTTATTAAATTTTAGAGCTTGAATAAAGTCTCTGATTTTTTTGCAAATAAATTTTTGTATGACTTTTTAATGGAAATAGAGTCTCTGATTTTTGGGCTCCTCGAAAATATCCGATATGATTTTTGGGCTTCAACCCTTAACGTTAAAAATCAACCCCTCCCTTCCACGTAAATACAACTTTGTCTGCAAATAAATTTTTCTAGAATTTTTCAATGCAAATAAAGTCTCTGATTTTTGGGCTCCTCGAAAATACCCGATATGATTTTTGGGCTTCAACCCTTAACGTCAAAAATCAACCCCTCTCTTCCACGTAAATACAACTTTGTCTACAAATAAATTTGTCTAGAATTTTTCAATGGAAATACAATCTCTGATTTTTGGGCTCCTCGAAAATACCCGATATGATTTTTGGGCTTTAACCCTTAACGTCAAAAATCAACCCCTCTCTTCCACGTAAATACCACTTTGTCTGCAAATAAATTTTTTAAAATTTTTTCAATGGAAATACAGTCTCTGATTTTTGGGCTCCTCGAAAATACCCGATATGATTTTTGGGCTTCAACCCTTAACGTCAAAAATCAACCCCTCTCTTCCACGTAAATACAACTTTGTCTGCATATAAATTTTTATGGAATTTTTCAATGGAAATACAGTCTCTGATTTTTGGGCTCCTCGAAAATACCCGATATGATTTTTGGGCTTCAACCCATAACGTCAAAAATCAACCCCTCTCTGCCACGTAAATACAACTTAGTCTGCAAATAAATTTTTCTAGAATTTTTCAATGGAAATACAGTCTCTGATTTTTGGGCTCATCGAAGATACCCGATACGATTTTAGGGGTTCAGCCCTTAAATTCGAAATTCAACCCCTCTCTACCACGTAGATACAACTTTCAAAAACATAAATTTTTCTTGAATTTTCCAATGGAAATAGAGTCTCTGATTTTGGGCTCCACAAAAATACCCACTACTTTTTTTGGGCTGCAACCCTTAATGTCAAAAATCAACCCCTCTCTGCCGCGTGGATAAAATTTTGGTGAAAAAACTTTTTCAGAATTTTACGATGGAAAGAGAGTCTCGTGTTTTTTGTCTCCTTAAGAATACCCGCTACAATTTTCGGGCTTCAACCCTTAACGTCGAAAATCAACCCCTCGGACATACGAATTTGTCAAAAAATAACTGTTTTCAGAGTTTTACAACAGGAATAGAGTTTTTGATATTTAGGCTTTCCGAAAATTCCGTCTACTATCTTTGGGCTTCAACCCTTAACATAAAAAATTAACCCCTCTCTACAACGTACATACGACTTTGTCAACAAATAATTTCTTTTTGAATTTTACAATGTCAATAGAGTCTTTGATTTTTTGGCTCCTCGAAAATACACACTACGATTTTTGGGATCCAACCTTTAACGTCAAGAATGAACGCCTCTCTGCCACGTAGATGCACTGTAAAAAAGATTTGTGTAAAATTACAAAGTTTCGGAAAATTAAATATTGTATCATTGTAAATATCACACACTCCACTGTGTGATTTTACAAAAATATGAGAAATTACATCCTCTAGCGATGTAAATAAAAGGACCCTCGAACAGCAGTGTAATATTACACACTCGATGGAAATAAACTTACACATTCCCTTGTTATATTGAAAAAGGCTCAAATAAGTTTTTAAAAATATGTGATATCTCTAACGAGATATCACGTGCCTTTATTTCGTTGGTTACAGAGTAAAGTCAAGAT
>NC_046663.1:100833424-100843537 GCF_010883055.1 Belonocnema kinseyi | reverse complement strand
TTCGTTGGTTACAGAGTAAAGTCAAGATTAGAACTAAACTAGTGGCCCTGAAGCCCTCAAATATATAGGGCTGCTTATCTAATCGAAGGAGGAAGCTGTGACCATATTACACCCTCAAGTTTTTGATTTATAATTAATTTAAAATTTAGAATAATAAATCAAATAATATTTGAATACGAAAGCGTCTCTCGTGTTCGTTATTTATCGATGCCTTTATCCTTCAATTTTGGAGCATTTTTATTTTTAATGCGAGGAAATTGACAGATTTGGTTAACTTTTTTGACAGCTTTTACACAAAGTAGACCGAATCCGAGCTATTCCTATTTTGCCTTTTACATTTTTTGATTTTTGACGTTAAGGCTTGAAGCCCAAAAATCATATCGGGTATTTTCGAGGAGCCCAAAAATCAGAGACTGTATTTCCATTGAAACATTCTAGAAAAATTTATTTGCAGACAAAGTTGTGTTTACGTGGAAGAGAGGGGTTGATTTTTGACGTTAAGGGTTGAAGCCCAAAAATCATATCGGGTATTTTCGAGGAGCCCAAAAATCAGAGACTGTATTTCCATTGAAAAATTCTAGAAAAATTTATTTGCAGACAAAGTTGTATTTACGTGGAAGAGAGGGGTTGATTTTTGACGTTAAGGGTTGAAGCCCAAAAATCATATCGGGTATTTTCGAGGAGCCCAAAAATGAGAGACTCTATTTCCATTAAAAAATTCTAGAAAAATTGATTTCTTGACAAAGTAGTATCAACGTGGGTTGATTTTTGACTTAAGGGTTGAAGCCTAAAAATCGTAGCGTGTATTTTCGAGGAGCCTAAAAATCATAGACTGTATTTCCATTGAAAAATTCTAGAAAACTTTATTTGCAGACCAAGTTGTATTTACGTGGAAGAGAGGGGTTGATTTTTGACGTTAAGGGTTGAAGCCCAAAAATCATATCGGGTATTTTCGAGGAGCCGAAAAATCAGAGACTCTATTTCCATAAAAAAACTCTATAAAAATTGATTTCTTGACAAACTAGTATCAACGTGGGTTGATTTTTGACTTAAGAGTTGAAGCCCAAAAATCATATCGGGTATTTTCGAGGAACCCAAAAATCAGAGACTTTATTCAAGCTCTAAAATGTAATAAAAGTTATTTTTTGACAATTTCATATCTGCGTGTTTCAATGGGGTTAATTTTTTACTGT
Organism: Belonocnema kinseyi; assembly: GCF_010883055.1. Taxonomy (NCBI): domain Eukaryota; kingdom Metazoa; phylum Arthropoda; class Insecta; order Hymenoptera; family Cynipidae; genus Belonocnema; species Belonocnema kinseyi. Next base: position 100,842,344 of record NC_046663.1, on the reverse strand, counting down.
AAGGGTTGGAGCCCAAAAATCGAAGTGGGTATTTTCTGGGAGCCCAAAAAATCCCAAAAACGTCCCGTTAATAAATAACTGAAAATTTTCAATTTTTTGAAGGGGGTTGATTTTGGAAGTTAAGGGTTGATTTGGGGAAATTTTTTGGGGGATTTTATAAGCCTAAAAAAGCCCAAAATTCTGGTGTAATTTAATTTTTATTATTTAGTGATTTAAGGAAGTGGAGGTGCTGGGTTAATGTAAGCTGGCACCTCCACAAGAAAATTGATTTTTTGAAAAAAGTAAAGGAGCCCAAAAATTTTTATTGCAGCCCAAAAAAAGCCCAAAATTCTGAGCTATGAAAAATTCAAAAATTCGATTGTGGAGGTGCTAGCTTAACGGACCCACTTTTACTCGCTACCGCAAACCGATTTCCAAAACCTCTGAAATTCTAACTTCAAAATTTTAGGTGGATTTTCTCGGAACTGGTTAACTTTTTATGATAATACTTTTTTTTACCTTAAATCAGTAATGTTTCAGCTCCCAAGTGCACTTTTGTTTTATCTTGAAATGGTTATTTTGATTTTACAGAATGTTTTTTCGCTCTCCTGTAAAGTTGCCAAAATGTCCCTTAGCACTTTTTGGACTGCTATAAGTCGAAGTTCAGAACCAAAACAATAATTAACTCGGAGTACGACTGTATTTGGTTTAAAGTGCAACTGTTTTTGTTGAAAATTCGTCTATTTTGCTTGAAAAATCAACTACATATATGGTTTTCAATTTAACTGTTTAGTTAGCATTTTTTAATCAACTATTTGTTTGAACATTCATCTTATTTTGTTGGAATTTCAATAAATTTCGACCTAAAATTTCAAGAATATGGTATTATTTACATAAACGTAATAATGGATAATAATGGATAATGTAATTTTCTTGTTGGGAAAACCCGAAAATAGTCTGGAATTTTTTTCAAGTTTAAGTGGCCATCCTGCTGCATTATATTTTTTTAAGCGGAAGATAGTTCAAAATAATATGAAACTAATTACAATTCTTTTAAGCCTCATGGGTAGATTTTCTATGTAGGGTTAGTTCAAGTGGCTTGGCAAATTTGATGGACGGGAGAAATGTTTGATTTTTTCGAAAGTAAATAAGGGTTTATCTAAAATAAATACAATAAATTTAAGTGTGTGCGTCTACAATTTGAGAACATGTATATCTGAAACTATGCGTGGGCTCATGAGTGCGCGTGCATATCACGAGTTCGTGTTATGTTGGACAGTGCTGTCCGATCTTTCCTCGTGACTTCACAGAAAGTGCGTTTATTATAGAACGATGTGACGTCTCCAATTCGGAAAACACTTTAACACATATCATTCTTGAAGATATTTGCAGTTTTCCTTTTTCTCCGAAATTATCGTTTATGACCACATAAAAAGAGTAGTAAGAACATTCTAACAGAAATTAGCATTCTCCGTAAAAAAATTTATTGTTCTACCATTAAATTACAGAGAAGAAAAAACAAATAATAACATAAAGCACGACCTAGAGATCCTCTAGGGAAAGTTTTGTGACCACTTACTCCGCTTCTGATTGGTGCCGCGAAAGGGGAATCGGATTTTTTGAAATTGGCGCGACTTTCAAGTCAAATATAATGTTCAGACAATGATAGAATAGTAAATAATCATAATAAAAATAATAATGTAGGTATAATAATAAAGAATGTTCGAAAAGTGAAAAATCTTTTTTTATACACACTTAAAAAAAACTATCATTTACGATTGTTTGATAAAGGCTCTAAAATCTAATAGATAGTAAGTAGAATAACAATAATAATAATTTAGGTTTGTTTATTGAAGATTCTTAAAATGTAAAAAATAATTTTTTCAATGACATGAATTTTTACGATGTTAATTAATTAATGAACTAAATCAAACTTTATACTACAAAGTTTCAATTTTTACAAAAAAAAAGAAAATTAAAATGAGACAAAACATGGGGACAAATTTCTAATTCTATTGTTTGTAAAGTAAAATGAATCTTTATTTCAGAACAATAGGTAAAACGTAAGTGAGGATTTGTTGTGATGCATCTAAAATGTAAATTACATAAATAAAGCAGAAAAGTTTTTACTACTAATTTGTTGGGATTATTATTGAATTAAAACTTGTTTAATTATATAAATATCACAGAAAATTCATGCTGCAAGCGAAAGTTCATAAGTTCATTTGAAATTACATTTCAAATGTATACATTTTACTATAAATGTAATAATGGAAGACAAATTGCCACACGGAGAAACCTTTTGCTGCAATATTTGCTAAAAATCAGACTAGATTTGACTATTTTCAGTTTGCAATGGAGGGACATCGCGGAACTTTTGTAATGTTTACTACTCCGAGTAGTAACTAGTAACTACATGCCGAACTACAAAATTCATTTTAAAAAATTTTAAAAATGTTACATAATAGTATAGTATATAGTAGTATAATTCATATTCCTACAGACAATAGCAATTCCTCTTACAAATTTAGTCTTTTATCTTATTTTATGTACTCATTACTTCTACTCTTTTTGCATAATTTAATGACGTTTCTACTAATTTATCCTATTTAGGATTTTACTATAAAAATACTAAGACTTCGTATTATCAATAGGAAAGTTTCATACAAAAAGAGCATAGCTTACGATTATTGTATTAAAATATACGAATTGCTGCCTTGGTCCCTCGATTGTAACCTAATTTAGTAATTTTTCCAGTACAAAGTTTCGCAGTATACAATATTTGTATTCAATGTCTTTTTCATTTGATTTAGCTTGATTACAAATTCTTAGACGAAAGAGAAAATTTCGTACAATCGGTGCAATGATCTGAATACACGAAAATATATAATGACTCTTAAGGGCATGCTCTTCGGTGACCACATGACCAAACTAGTCCCCGGTTATAAACATTTTTTTTTTGGTGTTCACTGTGTTCACACGGATTGAGATATCGTGTTTAAACTTTGACAGATAAAATAAATAGCACTAAAGAACGTTTGTATACATCAATATATTGGACATTTTAAAGAAAGTTTATTTATAAATCGATGGAATAGGATATTACCATTCGAGTTATAGCACTTTGCAGATCATTTTTGGTTTGATGCATTGTAGATTTTTTAATTCGCTCATATTGAGCACTGAGAACAATTTTATACTAAATCGCCTAAACCTTGAAAAAATTAATATAAGCAATAAAATTTGCACATTCGTTGCAAATCAACAAATTAGTATCTGCACACACGTAACCTATCATTATTTTTTGGGCATTTTTAGCGATTTCTAGCGGAGAAAAACAGAAACTTTGAACGTCGATAAAGTCGAGATCAAGTGACTAAGTTCGTTCATGAAATTTTTGTGTAAAATGATTTTCATTTGTTTGGTCCTAAAAATAAAAGACAAATTTCAAATTTGAAACATAGCAACACCAGCAATGTGCTAAAATTTACTCGTCGTAGTTCTCCAACCAACTTCCATCATTCTTGACGTTGAATCGATCAGCTGATAACAATTGTTGCCAGTGAACCAACCAGCGGGACTCGCGTCGGACTGGCCTTGTCTTTCGCCCCCGGGCGAAATTTTATTTGTATTGGTTTTGTTATTAACTTAGAATTGTTTCACACCAGTACAAAAAATCCACAAGAATATATAACCATTAGAAAATTTTTATTATTTTCTGAAGATGCACATTTCTCAAGCTGCGACTTGGACGGATTTTCGAGTATCTAAGATGTTCCTCAATTTTTTAAATCGAGGCATCTACTTTATCGACGTTAAAAGTTTATTTCCTATTCCTGTAGTATTTTACTAGAAAACTTTCTTCGTAATTATAAACATTTTGATATATACGAACGTTCCTTAGTACTTTCTGTATAACTTCTTAAATCCTGAACTCGATATCTCAATCCGTGTTGACGTAGTGAGGACAAAAAAAATGAAAATCATTTCATTCTCTACACAAAAACTTTATGAACGAACTTAGTCACGTGATCTCGACTTTATCGACATTCGAAGTTTCTTTTTTTCTCCGCTAGAAATCGCTAAAAATGCTCCAAAAATAATGATAGATTACGTGTGTGCAGATACTAAATTTTTGATTTGCAACGAATGTGCAAATTTTATTACTTAATTTAATTTTTTTAAAGGTTTAGACGATTTAGTATAAAATTGTTGTCAGTGCTCAATATGAGCGAATTAAAAAATCTACAATGCATCAAACCAAAAATGATCTGCAAAGTGCTATAACTCGAATGGTAATATCCTATTTCATCAATTTGTAAATAAACTTTCTTTAAAATTATAAACATATTGATGTATGCAAACATTCTTTAGTGCTTTTTATTTAATCTGCCAAATTTTAAACACGATATCTCAATCCGTGTGGACATAGTGAAAACCAAAATAAATGCTCATAACCGGGGACTAGTTTGGTCACGTGGTCACCGAAGAGCATGCCCTTAAGAATACTTCAAATGTTTCGAACTTCGTTACGTATGTCCGATTGCGGTTTCGCGGTGGTTAGCGAAGGGGGTAACGTGACACAACTCTCCCTAGAGGAACTCTAGCACGACCAAAGAAATTATTTTAACTAAGATTATATGGAATTAGTTCATAACAGTGATTATTAGACACATATTCCTGTTACCGACAATTGCCGACATCAACCATTTTGGCGGTTAGTGTCTGTAGTAAATTGGTTATTGTTTTGAATTAAAATACAAATTTTTATCGTGAGCTTTCTCTATGACCAAATCCATTCCAAATTATGCAAGTTTTACACCAGGCGGTGGTCACTCAATGCTTTAGAGTTTAGATGTGTTGCAACAAAGTCGACGTTGGAGCCATCTAGCATACTCATATCCCTAAGATAAGATAATAGATGACCGTTCAGATAATCGCGATAATACCCAGATACTTGTCAGATAATACTAAATAACTAAATAAATTGCAGAAAACATTATAAAAACAAGTAGAAATACATAAATAATTGTCAGAATAATTATTTATGCATTTCTAGTTGTTTTTGGACTGGTTTCTGTATGAAAATGTGTTTTCATGAAGAAAGAAGATTGTGAAATTATTTGTGAAGTATGTCGCCTGTTTTACACTGGCAATCGCAAAAAGTTTCGCGGACGATTTATGTTGATTTCTAGAGGAAATTCGGCGATAAGCAATTTTCCGATTTGCGAAAAAATATACTGCGAAGTTATGCATATTTCAACTTTGTGCATCATTTAAAAAAAAACGCCATTTTTTTTTAGAAACCTCTGTAACTTTTGATCTAATTTGGCCTTCTATAACGAAGGAATACAGCGTGTTTTATGCAGATTAAAAAACTTTTCGAATTGTAGGAGAATTTTTTGCCCATATAATATCCTGCATGGTTTACGAGAAAAATGCGAATATATTTGTAGGAAAATATAAAAAGTTCGGGTTTTGGAGAAAGTATATATATTTTTTAATTTCGTAAAAAATCGAAGACACTTTTTGAAGAAAACTGGACGTTATTTATTTTTTCTTAGATCTTTTTTACAGTTTCTGCTTATATAAAAAAACAGCCTAATAGTTTTATGTGGGTTTAAACATTTTTGAGACCGGAAGAATTTTCCTTCCTAAAAATATAATTTTTTAATTTTTCTCGTAAACGAGACAGGATATCACAAAAGAGCGAGAGGCATTTTTCATAGTACTTTTTTAGGTGTCCATAATTATCTGATATGCCATTTTCGCACCTGTCATTGTTTGCGACATAAATTTGAAAATTCATTTGTATAAAAAAAACAGTTATAGACGTTTGAAGAGAAAATTTGGATTTTGTTGTAATAAAACCCTTTAAATTTTTATTAGAAAATTTTTATCCACTAATTGGAAAAATACACTGTTTATAGTTTACAAAACCATAATTAAACAGCTTTGTTCATTTGAACATTCAGATCTTCAAACGCATTATATTTTGAATGCTTAATTCTAGAATTCGTTCAATTTTGAAGATAACTATATAATTTGAAATTAAATTAAAAATCTAGCAGTTGTGTGAATTTGAAGCCCCAGCCTATAAACTTAGACTCTGACGACAAATCTCTCAAGTTCTGTGGAATTCCAGCTCTAGAAATACAGATAAAGGCGAGGATAAAACAAACTAGGCTTAACTGGCTAGGCGAACACGTGGTTTAATGCGTGTGCGTACGGCCGCATCATTAGCGGGACTATCATTAGACGACAAGGCCGGGCCAAATCAGGGCCGCCTAATACTTGTCATAAATACGCGATATTTCAGATAGTTAAACTCATAAATGAAATAATCCTCATGTGTAGAAGTATGAATTCTGTGATAAATAATTTTCTTTTACTTCGAAATACAAGTGACTTTCATCTAATAAACAATTTTAATTGAAACTAGGTCACTCCCATGAAATTGAAATCATCTTTTACAAAGAATCTTTTTTCTCTTTAATAAAATAATAAAACTTAGAAAAGTTAAATTAAAAATATTTTCAATTCGAAATATAATAATAAAGACTCCTATTTCTTGAGCAAGACTGTTTTATTTGGCAGATACAAAAATAAATATCAAAAACAACGTTAAGGAGACGTAGAAAAAAATCGCGTAGAAAAACAAAGTGTATAATAAAAAGTGTAAAAGAATGTGAAAAAGTATATCCCACACGTCAATAAGTTCAAAAATATTTCAGTTTTTTCATTTTCCTGGGTCGACGGACGTGATATCGTGGTGGTACTTCCGGTGTGCTGCAGACAGAAAGCAGACGGTATTAATATTTCATGTTATTGCATCGCTATTACTGTTTGGCTGGCAAATGGAATTGCGAAAAACTAAATTTGCTTTATTGCATTTAGATGATTTACAATATTGTCTCGGATTTTGATTTTCATTTATATTTCAACTTTTGTAAATTCCAAACTGTCTTTAAATGTACCAAGGTATTCTGTTATTAGCTTTTAATGATCGAAAGTCAAAAGTTTCTAGAACTATTTCTATGTTTTTCTTTCATTAGATTGGAATTGTCCTCTTTACATAATAAGAACCATCTTGCTATGAATGTGAACACAGGAAACGTTATGTCAATAAGGCTAATGCAAGATTAAAAAATTCCGTTTCAATGGTTTTTTGTGTACCTCAATCCAATGCCTCTGCAGGGGTTCTCACACTTCGACTATTCTGTCTTGTTTCTTGCTTCATTTCATCTGAACTTCCGGAAATTGTTGATCCGCCTGGACTGTTCGGTCTACTTCTCGAGAGAGTGGCGTTGTTTGATCTTGAATTTTCAATCCTAGACACATTTTAATTGATATTCAAAAAATCATTCTAATTTATAAATAACTATTTTTGGAAAGTATCCACTGCATCCGGAAATCAGGGAGTAATCATGAATTTTTGACTTGACACGAAGTTTTTTGTTTGTTTGCAAAGAAAATTTTCAATAAATAAAAAAACTGTGAATCATTTAAACGAAGACATATATGAGAATATCAAATAACATTAAAAATTCGTAAGGGTATCAGAATTGTAAATTTTCTGTTCAAAGTTGTTCATCGTGTTTCAGAGATTAAAACTCTTTTGATCTTTGTGAGTGTGCTCCCATAAACTACATAAACAAGTTCAGGCTAGTTTTAATCCCCTTATTATGATAATGAATCAAGCTAGTAATTAAAAATATTAAAATATCAGACATCAGAGCCCAAAATGGTTCTAAAAAGGGGTAAATAGCGTGATGTTTCATGAAAATAGGAGAATGAATTCTTTTAATAAAAATGAATATACCGTATTGAATCTAATATGAAACACTTTAAATTGCTCAGATTTTAAATTGAAATATATTGTATTTTTGAGCATATAGTTAAACATTCAAATGAAAGATGATGTGTTTCAAGCAAGGAAGATGAATTTTCAACCAATTAAGATGACTTTTTTATCATAAAATATGAATTTTCCACTAAAAAGGACAAATATTCAACAAAATAGATTAACTTCCACCAAAAGAGATGACTTACAAAATATTTGAATTTTTAACAAAATAATTATAAAATTCATAAAAAGTCACTCGGACATAGCGCGCCCAGAGATAGTAATTCCGCGAAACGGCGCCGCGCCTTGACTGTGGGTGTGTGGAGCTGCGGGGTGTGCAGTACTCACTCAGGCGTGAAAAAACAAAGCCTGTTTACTTTCGGGCCTAGACTATCTCAGGTTTCGTTAGGGTAGGTTAGGTTCATGTTCAGTTTCAAAATCGCCAATATCTCCGAGTATCACTGTACTTCAGTTTTTTATGAATTAGCTGCGTTTTTAAGGTACAAAAATAAATTTGTAATAAAAATTTTCAACCCAGTAGTGGAACTTTGGATAAAAAACGTAGCTTTTAACAAGTAAGTCGCAATTTCAACAAAAGGATAAGATTTTCAATCGATTTGTGGAATTCTTGAACCAAACGATATGAATTCCGAACCAAAAATATAATAATAGACTTATAAACAAAACAAAAAAAATGATTGAGTTCTATTAATTCAGTTCGAATTTAAAGGAAACACGAGAAAAGGAGGTAAGTTTTAAAAATAGCGAAAAAAAGAATTCTTTAAAAAAGGGTAAAAGTGGGGAATAGGGAAAAGAGTGTGAAGTATGAAAGTGATTTTCAAACGTATTAAGTTATTATTCTTGAACTGTGCCGTTGCAGGGCCATCTTTTGCAAAATTTTAAAATTCGAAAACTTTGTTAAAATTCATTATCAGGAAATGTACTAAACGTTACCTGAGTTCGTAACGTAACTCCCTCCCATTCTCGTTCCCTTGTTTGCAAGCGCAGTTCTATCGTGATCCTCCCCTCCCCATACTCAAATTTGTAACGTAGTGTATGGGCTTCCCCTGAGTTAAACGTGACATTTGAAGTAAC
>NC_046663.1:100822647-100833324 GCF_010883055.1 Belonocnema kinseyi | reverse complement strand
ACAGTTTTACTTCAAATGCATCTTGTGTAATTTTATATGCTTACTAATTAATTCGATTAATCTTGATCACTTTGAATTAACATTTATTAAATTTTGAGAAGCTTAGATAATTTTTTGAATCGATAGTGTCTTTTGAAAGGTTTCAATGAAAAGGAAGGAAAATGTTAAACGCTTCAATATGAAATTATTTAATTTGAAGTCGTTATAAAATTAAAGAGTAGGGAAAATTAGAATTTTGAATAAGTTTTTTTAATTTTTAATGATTTAAATAAATTCGACCAGAAAAAAGTTAAAGAATATTTTACTTGTTATTCTCAGATGATGGCACCATGTTCAGGTCACTGCATCTCTTTGGTTTTTTGTGCCTGCAGCTACTCATCTTGCTTCTTTTTCTGCTTTTACTTCTGCTCTTTCTGCTTTTGCTTCTGCTCTTCTGAATTTTTCCTCCACAACTCCTTTTACTGTTTCTTGTGTGTTTTCTGCATTTGGATCTTGATTTTTTTCTGGACCTCCTTGACCTAGATTTTCCTCCGCATTTTCGTGTTCCTCTACGTTTTCTATCCCTACTTCTACCCCTACCTCTACTTCTACCCTTACTTCTACCTCTATTTCTACCTCTACTTCTACCCTTACTTCTACCTCTACTTCTACCCTTACTTCTACCCCTACTTCTACCCCTACTCTTTTTACATGCACTTTTTCTTCTGCGACTACGACTCTTTTTTCGACTTCCACATTTTGTCGGGCAAACTAATTTTGGTCCACTTATTAATTCTTCGCCAGTATCAGCTTTTTTACCTCGATTATAGCTGACGTAGTAACCGCTGAGGAATAAATATATCGTAAAACTTACATTTAGAAATGACAATTAGAATATCAGAAATTAAAGATGTAGTTTCGGTTAGGAACAACTTGAGACACTAGTGTCTCATACAAAATAATCCATATATCACACTTTCACACTTTTTGATAAATTATTCAATGATTGTTCTAAAACGATTTTTCGTCAAAGTAGGTTTAGTATGAATTTTGATTTTTTTTTTATGTTACGATTCAAGGTTCATATTATTTAATTTCGGATGCTTCTATTTTAAACATTCCAATTTTGAATGTTACAGTTTTTAAATCGCATATTTTATGCTTTTATTTATTTTTTGAATTTAGCATTTTTTAACTAAAATTTGGTACGTATTTTTGAATAAGAATTTCAGACTAAAGCGATTAATTCTTCAAAAGTTTTATTTAAAATTTTCCTCTTGAAGTCTTTCAATTCGAACTATTTTAAACTTCAATGCTTGAAATTTGTCCATTTATGAAAATTAAAATTTTTGCTTTATTACATTTTAAAAGTTTTAAATATATGTAAAATTATTTTAAAATTTATATAATGAACTTTATAACATTTCAGTTTTGAAATTTATGTTTCTGTATTTTCGTACGCTTGTAATTTAAATTTGTTCTAAAATCATTTTCAGGGCTTAGAAATGTCTAATTTTTTCTCTTTCAGCCTACTTAATATTAAAAATATTTAATTCTTATTCATCTTCAATCATTTATAGTTTTGAAAATTGAAAATGGTTTGTTCTTAATCGATTTAGTTTTTATATTCTTAATATTTTAAAGGTTTCCAATTTACCTTTGTATGAATATAAAAGCATCCTTATTTAATTCTGCTTATGTTTCAGTTTTTTTTCTTTAAATTATTTTGAAACTAAATTTATTTAAGTCTCCTAAATTATAAAGCTTACGCCTATCAACATTGAAAACAGAAAATCAATAACTGAAAGCTATGTCCTTCTTTGAAGAAAAAACTTTGGTGAAATTCAGACTTTATACAAAAATTGTATTGAAAAAAATCCATTTGAAAAATAATGAAACATTATTTACCCTTTTGTACGTTCTAGAATTCCATATGAAAGAGCCCGGCGCAAAGCTAGTTGAACTTGTCTTCTAATATCCTGTCTAGGAACATCATATTCCTTGGCGATGTAATTACTTATTTCCTTCGATGTAGAGCCCTGGACATCTTGAAGCCTTCGAATCGCATTGACCACCAAAACTGAGATTTTGGGATTCCTTTTGATGATCATGATATATATTTCTTAAAGTAAAAATTAAAGTGATTTTTTTGTTGATGTATTTGTCAATAATTATTCTGATGCTGAGTTTCATACACATCACTTTGAGACAGTCGAATAAAAAATTACCTTTTATGGAAGAAAATCATGTCAGAAATAACACCAAGAGGAATGAATTTTCTCCAGTTCTTCCTAGAATAAAGCTTTTCTTTTCTCTCCCTTCGGTTTCAGGTTGCAGGATCTTTACTGATTTCGTTGAAATTTTAAAAATTCGTCTTTAATTTTTTTATCTGTGATTTTTGTCAGCTTAGATACATCATCCTAACAATTCTGAAGAATTATGACTGATTTTACTCAAAAAATTTTAATCATTTTTCGTGCGGGACTAACTCATCTCAATGAGATGTCACATTAACAAAATTTCTAAAGGAAACAACGAACTGTTACCCAGCAACGATTAGCAATTTTCAATTATACTTGATGCGCCAACTTCATGATCTTTCCATTGTTTTGATAGCTGTATGTCATCATCAAAATTCAAAGTTAAGGTCATACATTTTATGAAAAACTTCAAAGCTTTGCTATTTAAATGTTTTGAGATCTTTGAAATATTCAAGTAACCTCATTGGAAACATTTTTTATATTTTTTTTTGACAAAAAGCGAATGTCTTTTGTTCTCTTATTCTTTTTATCCGGCCTTAGTTTTTGCCAAGACATTCTTACTTGAGCCTTTGCTATTTGCACAACCACGATACAAGGTCTTTCAACATTCTTGTTAGCTTGAGTTCGAGGTTTAGTGATTGATTTCTTCATTAAGGAAAACCTCCCTGAACACCTCAGGAATTTAATTCCAGGTTTAAAATATTACTTAGATTTTTATTGATATTTTATCTCTTTTATAAGATAACTTTCGCAATTTTTTATAAATGATTGAAATGAGTTTTGATCCTTGAAGACAAGAAATACTATTCCATTATATTGGTAACAATTGGATAATATCGAAAAATTTCAATTTCTATAAAACTGATCAAAAATGAAAAAAATTACTGAAAATCTTCGTTTAAATTTTGAAATAAGTTGAAGCTATTTTAAAAATAGAACAATACTGAAGCCATGTTTAAGAGGCTCGTTTGTTACACTCTGGTTTATTAAATTTAATTGCAATTTATGGGCATTGTCGATTTGAGAGACATTGCAGAAGCAAAAAAAGATCACAATGAGCAAAAATAAATGGCAATCGAAGTGCGCAAAAGAGAGGCTCAAACACTCTTGTCAGCCTAAGAGTTTATCTATAGCCTCCGCCAAACATCTGTACACACATACATTTTTGCTTGAGAAGTTATTATTTATAGGACCCGCGTACGTGTACCAGAGGAATCATCTTGTATACGTGCATATATATTTATTTTTTATTTGATGAAACAAAAAGTTTGCAACATTCAAATTAAAGTTCTTTAAAACAGTGAAATTTTGAAATTCCAACTTTAGAAACTTCGAAATATTTTAGAGTATAATATTTAAAAAATTGTATGTATACACTGAAAAAATGGTCTAGCTGTAAACTAGCTAGATAATTTCTAGACGGCAAATTTAGCTGAAACAGCTAGAAATCTCGGTGACACAGTTATATTTTCTTGGAAGACGAAATCCAGCTAAACATTAATTAATTAATTACTTTAAATATTTTTTAGTTCAGATGCAAAATACACCATCTTGCACGGTTCATTAAATTACAACACAGAACTGTTTAGTCTTCATTGAAATCTGTAAAAATTTACTGATGATTAGTGACGTACTTATGGCTATTTCAATCAGTGAAAATTCACTGACAAGTCAGTGGAACCAAATATCATGGTCTGCGCCAGCACTTTCAGGTAGATGTGTAATTGATGAGAGTATAATAATAAAATTCAATGAATACCATTTTGAGTAATTATCCTTTAATATGGTGAGGAGTTAACCACTTCGATTTCTTGTGTACACTAGATTACAAAATTACATGGGATTACATAAGATCACATGAGATTACATAATATTACATTAATTAGTAATTATTATTAATTACATATATTATTATATGGGCGCTCCTCACGAAAGTGTCCCTCGCCGGATCGAGTTTAAAAAAAAATTTTCTCGCTCTTTCAACTTTTTCCTGTCGTAATATGTTCTCCAGATATCCAAAAACATTATCCTCACAGAAAAACCCGAAGTTAAATTTTGTTGCACGTAAAGTTTCTCGCTGTTAAAGTTTACATGCTATTAGGCGAAAGTTTATCGTACGATGGAATAAAAGCTGTCGCGTCCTTAGCAGTAATGGGCAAACGGGAAAGAGGTTACGCTGAAGTGATCAAATTTCGGTAAAACATCTAGAATCAGCAATAGAAAAAACAAAAAAACAATTTTGTTCTTATTCATATATCTCCTCCGAAATAAATTACACTATTGTAGAAGAATTAGAACTTATTTAATACCATTTAGCAAAAAGCAACCGACAGATGGGAATCGCTATTTTTCTCCAATTTAGTGCAGTTAAACGACGATAGATAGCGCTGCCGTGGTAATTCTCGCTACACCTCGAATAAAAATAGAGCGATTATGAGGTGAAAGCTGATCCATGCCAAGTTAAAAATAGGAAATTATCTTCGATTCATGTAAAGTTTATCTGGCAAGGTTAATTTTTGTTGCGGTGAATCTTTCACCTGGAATCGATGTAAACTTTATCTTTCATTTTTTCTGTGTTGAGTTGCGCAAAATTTAGGGTGTTAAGTGGCCATTTTACAAAACAGATAATAACATAAAAGGCTTCGGAGACTACTCGCTTCGCAGGCTACAAAAGGTATAAAGTCGATAATTATCAGAGGTTAAAAGGGAGATCAAGTAAAATCCCTATGATATGATTGAATTTTATGTAATGACTTATTTTTTACGATGGTAGCACAATGTACAAGTTGTCAATGCTGGTGAGAAGTGATACTTTGGAAACTACTCCGAATTTTTACTCGCACTCATTTTTTTAAATTGTTTATTTATAACGTGATAATTCATTATCGGTAAATAACTACGCGTAGTATCTTGAAGTTGAGATCCAGACTTTTTAATTTATGTGCTATAAAGTAGAATTTGTAGTATTCTAAAGTACTTATTGCGGTAAATTTGGATGATTTTGGATTTTATGCAAATCTTGAACACATAATGTGAGGGTTGTCTAAAGTATGAAATTCACAGGTTGGAAATTTAGTACAATGATTTTTTGTTAGTATTTAATCTATATTTCAACATAGCATAGCCACGATATCAAACAAATGAGTATCATTTACTTAGATATGCCCGAAGGTTAAAAAATCAGGTAGGGGACACTCGGAAAAGGCTTCGGAAATAACGCATTTTGAGCCATGTACTTGAATATAAAATTTAAAACTGGTCGAAAATATTTGTATCATCTTGGGGAAGCTTTTCTACATCAGAATGCACAGGTGCAACTATCGTAAGTGAGAACCGCCGCGTTAGGCTGAGTTAAAATGAACGAAAATGACGAGGACACGCCGAGGTACACATTCGTGAGAACCGCCCATATATATCACAAAGGCAAAAAAAATGTCTTGAGCGAGAATGTCAGATTATGTTATCTATTCGTATATATGTATTTTAGGGCGCTGATTTGGGGCCCCTTAACCCGAAAAATTTCCTAGAAAGTTACCTTTTTCGGGTCTGATATTACCTTTGGCATTGAAATCGTACGGAAACTGGTCAGGCATGATGTCTTTATGTATTCTGATACTGGTATTCAATTCTGGTATTCAATTCATTTTTCTGGAAAAATTCAATACCAAAGGTAATATAATAACCCGAAAAGAAAACCACAACGGGCTCAGTACTGCGCCCGTGCTGGCTGATACTGGCGCATTACTGGCCGTCAGTGTAGGTGCAGAACTGGCATATATCTGGGATGATAACAATGTTTTGCACTGGACCCCCAGTGCTGGCCCCGTACTGTTAGTCGGTACTAACAGCCAGTGCAGGCCCAGTATTGGCCGACAGTGGCGGCACAATACAGGCAGCCAGTGCTTGCACAGTACTGATATATGTCTGAGAGGATAACAAAGTTCTGCAACAGTCCCCCAGTACTAGCCCCGTACTTGCGCGGTAGTACTCGCACAATACTTGCAGCGAGTGCATGAGCAAGACTGGCAGACAGTTAAGGCGCAGCACAGGTGTCCGGGGCTTGCGCAGTACTGACATATGTCAGATGATAGATGTATTCAGCAGTTGAATTTATTGTAAGGAGAACAGAGCGTAAACTGTAGCACATCTATAATCTACAATATATTTAAAATATTATTCACTTTTCACTCTTACTCACTCTTATCATTCTTATTCTATATTTCTTTCGTCGTATGGACTCTTTCCAGGGGGAAATTTACCACCGGCACAGTACCACGCCAGTACCGCCGGTCGGAGTTCGGTACTGGCGCGGTACTGTTAGAATACTGGCAGTAATACTGGCTTTAAACTGGCAAAACCCCTAATGATATCAATGTTCTGTACTGACCTCTATTATTTAGCCAGTACTGGGCTAGTACTTACATTTGGTACTGGTTGCGCACCATCTGTTAGTACTGGACCAGTACTGGCTCAAACAATACTGCAAACTCGGCGAGGTACTGACCTGTAGTACCGGGCCAGCACTGAAGTTCACCACTGGACCACTACTGCAGATTAGTACTTGGCAGATACTGGTCAGGCTCCAAGCGATAACGAAGGTATCCCAGGTATAAATATTCCACCGGCCCAGTACTGGCCTACTACCGCCTGTCGGAGTTCCAGTACTGGCTGGTTGTACTATTCCAGTACTATTCCAGTACATGTTAATGGCACTGCTTAGAATGAATACATATATTACACATTTACATATTCAATTACAAATAATATTTCTAACGCTACGGGGTTTCGAACCTACGTCTATAAACCTAAATCTATCGCCTAGCAGTCGGGAGTGCTAACCAATGCGCTAATCCGACAAGATGAAACTCTGAAAAAGCCATCCTCATAAGCTACAGATCATAAAATTTAAAACAATTTTTCAACCCTTTTTTCTCGTTAATCTTTTTATCAACATACGACATAAAATAAATATTTAAAAAACTAACTGTTCACGGAATTATAAATAAAATAATTTTTAAATGAATTATATAAATCGATTACAATTTTTCTTCGTGTAATATTTTATTTCTTCGCGCTTTAGACCATTTTAAAAGTTCTGATAATAACATGTAATGAGCATTGAAAACTTGTATCGACGGAACATAGAAATTTTACCACGTTGCGCAACAATTTTTTAATAACAATTTTCTTTAAACCTTCGTGTAACGTTTTGCCTTTTAGGTGTTTTAGACTATTCTACAACGATTAAGACATACATCCAATGTAATTTTTTCTGAACATTAAAAATTTTTCATGAAGGTGGAACTTAGAATATTTTCCTTACAAAATTAATAGAAAAAAATGTTTTCACCTTAATTGTATAGTCAATTTCTCGAAATTTCAAAATACCCTCAAAACGTTTATAGACGTGTTTTTTTAAGTCTATTTTTGTACTACTGGCATAGTACCGCCCCAGTCGTGCAGCCAACATTCTGCCATACTGAGCGAACCACCGGCTGCCTGTACAGGTGGGCAGTTCCAGGCTAGTACTGCGCCAGTGGTGAACTCCGGCATACTACCGACATATCCACTTGGGAACATGAATAACTGTTCTGTTTTGAAAATTCACATTAAAAATACAATTTTTTGTTAAAAAAACCATGTTTTAATTATAATTTTAAATACAATTAGTGACAATAACAAAAAAATACGCCAATCGCTGGCTAAACGCCCGTGCCAGTATTTCACCAGATATGTATACCACTCCTAAGCCAGTAGTACACCAATATAATGCCGACCGTTGGCATAACTCTTGCGCCAATAGTAGACCCAGTATCACGCCAACCATTGGCTGTACTCTTATCTCGGTTTTCAATCAGCACTTGAAGTTATTATGTAGCCAGAACTACGCCAATTACTGGCGAAACACCGATTCCGGTATTCAACCAGTAATTAATTTAAATCTTTAGGCAGTAATACACAAGTATGCTGCCACCCGTTGTTTCAACGCTTGTTTCAGTATTTGACCTGTTATACGTATCAGTACTGCGCCAGTAGTAGATCCAGTATCGCCAACCGTTGGCGAAAATGGGGATACGCCGGTGCCAGTATTTCACCAGTAACGCATATCACTCCTCAGCCAGTGGTACGCCAGTATGATGTCAACTGTTGGTTAAACTTTTACTTAAGTATTTTACCAATAATCCGTATCAGTACTGTGCCAGTAGTGGACCCAGTATCACGCCAACCGTTGACGTAACTCCTGTGCCGGTATTGCACCAGTGGTGACGTTCAGTACTGGGCCAGTTGTAAACCAGTATGATGCCAACCGTTAGATGAACCCTTGTTTCAGTATTTTACCAGTAATAAGTATCAGCACTACAAAAGTAGTATATCAGTAGCATGCCAAACCGTTGGCGGAACACCTGTGCCGATATTAAACCAGTAATAAAGGTCAGTACGGGGCCAGTTGAAAACCAGTATAATGCCAACCATTAGTTGAACTCTTGTGTCAGTATGTTACCAGTAACAGTTATCAGTACTGCGCCAGTAGATTACCAGTATCACGCCAACCGTTGGCGGAACTTCTGGGCCAGTATTTTACCATAGGTGACGGCCTGTACTAGGCCAGTTGTGAACCAGTATGGCGCCAACCGTTTGCAGAATTCCTGCGTCGGTATTCTACCAGCAATGACAGTCAGTACTGAGTCAGTTACAAACCAGTACTGTGCCGATGGTTGGCACAGTACTAACAGGCAGTACTGGTATTCTAAATTACAACTGGCGTGGTACTGGGCCGGTCGTGAACTCTGGCTAACATCCGACTTTTCCCCTTGAATTTTGTCACCTTTTCTGTCCTTTGCGCCAGAAAACCAGCGGCTAAGCTTTTCTCTTATTTCCTTTGGCAGCAAGTCTGGAGATTTGGCAGTTCTGAATTCTGAAATTAAACAAAAAATGTAATAGAAAAAAAATTATTTGTATGGACAATATTAGTAGGATAATCAACATTATTTTACCTCGCAAGTATTTAAAAGTTTCCGTCCTCGAGAAATTCGATGTTTTAGTTCCCTTCCTTTCCCTAACGCAAGCTGAGTAAAGCAGCTGAACATCTTCAGTCATGATTGATGAAATGACGGAAGTAAGATTTTCAGCCAGTTTTACTGAGCTTTTAATATTAGGAATCATAAAATATTTCTAAGAAAACATTCAAACAGTTAGTACTCAATGTAATAAAAGAGAAATACAAATAATTATATAAACTCTAAAATTGTGTAACTTGAACAAGCAACTTCATTCTATTCAAAACGTAAACTACTTGCTCTAGCATTCTTGATAACTTGGAAGAATTTTTAATTCAATTTATTGCTTAGATTAAAATTAATGAAAATATATACATTATTAAACCAGAACCGTCCAATGAAATGCAAGATGAAGTAATTCCAGGAACATACTTCGTCAATTTTTTGAATTGCTATTATAAGAATGAAGTAAATTGTAATGTTTTCTTATATTGAAAAAAATGGACATAGTTGTATAATTTTCTTCTTTCATTATGCAAAAAGTTGAAGTTTGTACAAAAAATTGATAGTAGGTGACGTTTCGTACCCCAAGTCTGAGGGAAACGATACCTCGTGAAGTGATACCATTAACACCACCAAGACTAATTTTTGTTATTAGGTATATCGTACCCTGAAATTAGTGTTAGATCAACACTTTATTTTTACTGTGCTATTAAACAAAAAATTATATTTAAATTTTATTATTTTATTTTTAAGGAAATACAAGTTGTTAGTTCATGACTTTGTAAATATTATGCTTCCCTTTACATTTTTTATTTTTACGCAGTACACTAGCCGTCCAACAAGACGACCTACGGCAAGACGACCCGCTCAACATAACGACGGGCGTTCGCTCAACGAAACGATGGCGGAGACCGTACCTCTATCCCCTCTACTGTCTTCACTGCAGTGCACACGACTTAAGTTCGCTCTACAGTCTACACCGCACACGCTCTCAGCACAGAATAGTGCGGACCTCTCACGCCGTCGTCTTGCCGGACGGTGAAAGGGGTTCGTCGTCTTATTGGACGGCTAGAGTATTTATAAAAATATTATCTAAAATTCATGTAATTACCCTATTAATTTGATAATTCCACAGTGAAGAATGATAAAAGGAAAATATTCGAACAAGGGTAGGATAAACTTAATATAAACAAATGCAATAATAATTTAACGAAACAGACACAAAGGATCTAAAGCCCATAAATTTACCCTAATAAACTAAGTTATGATAAAAAGAGATATTTCGGGTTTCACTCGTGTAAAAAACTACGAATTGTTTGCCGACGTTTCGTGAGCATTGCAGTTCACATCTTCAGGGCTGACCTGAAACTGAGGAATCAGGTCATGATGTTCTTAGGTATACTTTCTACGATGCCTGTGATTGGCCAGAGCGTCCC
>NC_046663.1:100817082-100822547 GCF_010883055.1 Belonocnema kinseyi | reverse complement strand
GTGTTATCAGATTTTTTGTAAACTAATACGTCCAAGAAAGACAATTTTCCGTTTTGTTCTATTTCCATGGTGAACTGGATATTAGGATGTAATTGATTGATAAAATCTAAAAACTTATTTAGTTCATCTCGTCCATGTCGCTAGATGACAAATGTGTCATCAACGTAACGGAACCAGAATTCTGGTTTAAGTTTGGCTTGGTTAAAGATTTTAGTTTCTAGATGTTCCATAAAAATTTTGGCCTTTACAGGTGAGATAGGGGATCCCATTGCTGCCCCTGAGGTTTGTTCGTAGAATTGGTTATTGAACGAGAAGTAAGTATTATTGAGACATTGTTCTATCAAAGGTATAAGCTCGGAAGGGAAGTTTGTGAAAGATTGAATAATATTAATTGTATCTGAGATTGGCACATTTGTAAAAAGAGATACTATGTCGAAACTCCCTATGATGTCTTGGGGTTGAATGTGAATCTGTTGTATCTTTTTAATAAAGTCAAATGAGTTTTGGACGTGAGTGATGGAGTTTCCTGTAAAAGGATTTAGTTTTGCAGCGAGAAAACGTGCTAGGTTGTAAGTTGGTGAGTTTATTGCGCTGACGATCGGTCTGAGTGGAATGTTTTCCTTGTGGATTTTTGGGAGCCCGTAAAGTTTGGGAGAGATGGGATTAGTAGGAATTAAGTTGGATATTGTTTGGCTGTCAAGTTTAGACAACATTTTAATTTTAGTCAACATTTTTAATTTGCCTCTTTTTCAGTTAGTTAGGACAGTTTGAAAATTTTGTGCAAAAACGTGATCGATATGACAATTTCAGTTTTACATGAAGCACATTCAAAATAAACATTGTGTAACCGATGTCGCAGCTGTGAACTAAATTATATATAGTAACTTTCATGAAAAAATAAGGCATTATTCTTACGTTAAAAGAAATTGATATTTGAAGCAAATAAATCCCTATTCCCCATTCAGAAATTTTGCTGTGGTCCCGACCGGGTCCGGATCTGGCCAAATCCGGCTCGGATCGGGAAACCGGTCTGGGCTAGACCTGTGATGAAACACACGGCCCGATCGGTGCCGAACGTGGCAGCCCGATCTGGCTGCCAGGTCGGTCCCGGAACAAATCCTGATTAATTTCCCGTTGAAAATATTATTGGTTAATTTTGAGGATTTTTTTCTGAAACAATTAATAAATGAATTTAGTTGTTTTAAAAAATATATTTTAATCAAATAGAATTAAAATATATAGAACATTCCAAGTTTCATTACCACGTCTTGCCTGGCGATTTCCGCTCCAATCTTTCGCATTGCTAAAAATGGTTCCAATGTGCGAAACCATTTCCTCTTCCGTAGGAACAAATTTGGCAGAAGCAACAGCTAGAAATTAATTTTTGGAATTTTAGTTTCAGTAGGATGATAGAATAAATTGTATATGTTTAATTTAAAGTATATAATTTAAGTTTTATTCGCACCATGCACGCATGAGTAGAACTTAAAATCCTTAAACACTTCCTTGCCTGGAACTTTTTTACTGCAGTGAGCTTTAAAATTAAATCTCTGCCCAAATATTTTTTAAAATAATGTTTAGGGACTTTCGAAGTCCTGCATCGAGGCTCATAGATAAGTCTACAGCGGCTTTCTGTAAGTATCAATAAGAATTCAAATAAAACATGGCATTTTTTAAGTGTGGAAAAGCTAAAGAACATCAGTATTAGGAAAAACTTACAAAATGACAACAGAATTCCTCATTGTTTTGAAGTTCTCTATCGAGAAGTTTGAAGTCTTCTAGACTGTTGAGAGGTAACTTTAAATTGTATTCCTCTTCGAAGGACTTCTTGCCAACGTATATTGCACTCCTATCAATTTCCATAATTTTGTAAATTTCCTTCAGGCAAAATAACTACATTTTGTTTATGATTAATAATCTTGTTATTTTGCTAAGGCAAAACTGAAATACCAAAAAAATACTGTCTAGATGACTTTTAATCGAAATGAAATTGGGACATAAATTATGTTACCTATCGTGTAGAATGGAGACCGAAACAAAAGGAAAGTTAAAAAATATGTGTAAATCGAACCATAAATTGAAAGGACTTTTTAATTTGAGAATAAAATTTTATTGAAAAATTATGTTTCAAATACAATTTTTATGTTCTTGGAAACTCGGATTCTGAAGTTGTGAAGATTTGTTTTTCAAGGAGGAAATCTTCTTTACTATTGGTAAATCTTGTTCCTCGAATTCTTTTGACTCAATATTATTGATTGTCGAATTATATATTTTTTCTCATCCTGGAAGTATAAAAAATAATACATTTGATGACTTATTTAAGATAAAAACAAATTTATATATATATATATATATTTTTATTTAAACATAATGTTAAAGGAAAAGAAAAACTAACCTTTACGACTCGAAGATTTTTTCCTCTTTTTGTTAGTCTTTTCCACCATACTGTCTACTGAGGACTTAGAGCCAGGGTTGTCACCTTCCATATCTTCATGAAAATTGATAAAGCCTTTATTAATAAAACAATATTTTTTAAAACAGTATCAGGTATTAACAAATCGACTTAAAGAAAAAAAATAACCTTTAAGTGCCAGTGGATCGGGCATGGTTGGTACAGATGCATTGAACTTGTTGTCTGAGAATTATGGCACATTAAATGCAGCTTCCGTACCATTACTATGGCCAGCTGATTTTTTTATCAGATTTTTAATCCTGTTAATTTTTTCTGTTGAGTCAATTTCAGAGTCTGTAGTACAGGCAACGTACGTGTCTGTTGGATTAGAAAAATGGGGCGTAAGTTATAAATACAAAGTCCCGCTCAACACATACATATTTTCAGACGACAAAGTTAATTTTCCACTGAAATGATGACTTTTTAACGAAAATTTTGAATTTTTTAACTCGAATAGCTGATTTTTAAAGAATAAAGACGAATTTTAACTAAAATGATGAGCCTATGGCTGGAATAGTTGAATTCTTAACTAAGCAGATTATTTTACACCAAACAAGAAAATTTCAAAGAAAAGAAATCAATTTTTAACCAAACAGTTGAGCTTTCAACTAAAAAAGATCAAATTTCAACCAAAAAATGGAATAATTGAATTTTCAGTTGAAAAAATTAATTTTTTACGAAACTGATGAATTTTCAACTGGAATAAGTTAAATTTTAAACCAAAAAGATGAGTTTTCAACTGAAAAATGAGTCTTCAACTGAAATAGTTGAATTTTTAATCAACAAAATTAATGTTCTTACCTAAAAAGTCGAATTTCAACAAACTAAATGATTTCTCAACAGAAGAGTTGAATTTTCAACTGAAAACGGCAAATTTTCAAGCAAATAGATAAGTTTTGAACAAAAAGAAATTAATTTTTCAACAAAAAATATAATAGTTAAATTTGCAGTTAAAAGAATTAATTTAATTTTCAATAGTAAAAAGCCGAATTTCAAGAAAATAAATGAATTTTCAATAAAATAATGGAATTTTCAGCTAAAAAGACAAATTTTTAACTTAAGAGGTGAATTTTGAACTTAAACAAAAAAATATAAATTTTTAACAAAAGTAATTCATCTTCAAATTCAATAGTTAAAATGTCAATAAAAAAATTAATTTTCAACAAAAAAAAACGATTTTCAAACAATTTAATGAATTTTCAACTAAAAAAGTTGAATTTATGATAATAGACTTGAATTTGGAACTAAAAAAATTTAGTTTTAACCACAAGTAAAATAGTTCAATATTCAGTTACCATAAATTAATTTTCTGCCAAACTGATGAATTTTAAATCCAAAATTGAACGGTTTAATTTTCAGTTAATAAAATTAATTTTTACCAAACTGATGACTTTTAAACTAAAATCCTGAATTTTTAAACTTAAATAAAAAATAAAAATTTACTACTACTATTAAAAAAGCAGTTGCATTTTTTAATAAAGTTATCAATAAAATTATAAATCTTTAACTAGAATAATTCAATTTTCGACCAGAATAAAAAAATATATGTTTAAAAATGTTGTTTACATTTTTATTTTTAAAAAATTAGCGCAAGTATATCTAATGTACAAGAGAAAATGATAAAGTATACGGAAATGAAATTTACTTCCCGCATCAAAAATAAAATCCCGGACAATTCCTGGATTTTTTTAAGTCTCGGACAATTCCCGGTATTCCTTGATAAAGTGTGTGTGTGAGGAATAAGAAATAATTCGGTAAACGTGATTTACACAACACTAATAGTTTATTGGTAATTAATAAAGCAAACCTGACAGCGCGGGGGTGCGTCGCGATTGACTGACTAGCGTGTACTGTCTTTTGACGAACGACTTTCAGCATGGGCCTAATGCCCCTAGTCTGAGTGGCAGACATGCGCAGTAGCCTGCCTAACTATCTTTGATTTAAAATTCAGATTTATGTCGTAGGTTAATTGAAGAATTATAGCATTACTTCTGGAAAAATGTGTATAAATTTATATATTAATAAAATTACGTAGATTAACAATTATCTGTTCCCTACACTTGATATTCGCATTGTTTGCGAATTTTTCGTGAAAACTTTAAAGTCTAGTTCTAGAAAGAGAAAATTCCTCTTATTTATGATTAAATGTATCAAAAGTAAACAAAAAATATCCTTTAAAATGGTACATTAATAGTTCAGTTCGTGAAAGTGTAAAGTAATTGTTTTGTTAACATTATTTAAAGAATATTTGCAACACATTTACGTAATATTTTTAAACTACTTAAAGGAAAAAATTATTTAAAATTATGTTTTACTTTTAAAAGCACACTTTGTTTCATCTTTAAATTTGTTCTAATAAATATTTTAAAAAAGGAAAAAAGTTAAATTAATATTTTATCAGGCTCACCTGCATGACCAACGATTTGGATTGGGTACTCCGGCCAATCTTCTGGTGCAGCTTCTTTTTGCTGTATTAATTTATAGAGATGAGCATTTCTCTCATCGGTGTAGGGTTCGGGCATCTATTTTGTGACGAACTTCCGTTTTATTTTATCAAATCGAATCCATGTCAGCAACGAAATGTCAACAGATCGTGTTCCCGGGCGTCTACTGGCACGAATAAAACATACTAACTGGTATGGTTTATTTGTCAATACCAGATCCGACATATTATATAATTGGCACTGTAAGGGGTTAAAATTCTTAATAAAGTAAATATTTTTACATTTAAAATTGTAAATAAGGAGAAAAAGTTATTTTTTGTGCTGCAAAGAAGTTCTAGACATAAAAAACTGGTATTTTACGAAAAAACCTATAATGTATCAATTAAAAAAAGCAATCAAATACAAGACTATTCATGAAGTATAAGATAATAGACGATAAGTAAATTTAAAACATGTGCATGCAGACAAAGTGAGGTTATGTTTTTCAAAAGCTTTAGATTTTTACATACCTTTTTTCAAACCTTTATAAATATAATCTTCAGTAGATTAAAACAAATATTTGACACTCA
>NC_046663.1:100806997-100816982 GCF_010883055.1 Belonocnema kinseyi | reverse complement strand
ACTCTTGCTGAAAAAGTGGGACTCTCAAATCGATCAAAAATCTTGATTAAATGGCGATTTGACTCGATTGCAATGTTGTAACATGTATATGCAGAAGAGCTCTTCTAGCAGAAGAACCCAGAAGTCAATATATTTTAAAATACTGTTGTTTCGAGCCCAATGAATGATTTTGTACTCCATATTAAAAAAAAACATTCATATATTACTATTTTTATAAAATTATAACAAAAAAAAAGAGTAAGAGTTCCAGTGTTACATTCGTCAGCCTTATAAAAATGTGCATTATTTTTGTGAGGTTATCCTCATTGCCGTAATCTCGAATGGATGTCCAATCAGTAAGAAGCCGGTATCGATATATCTGCGCGGTAAATTCAAATTCAAATTAGATTGCCAAAACATTATTTTGTATTATATCTATATTTTTTATTACTACGTATACACATAAAACTACCGATTAAGTGTGGAAAGTCAAAACGGTCTACGTACTATATTTGATAAATGAAAAGTAAAAATAATATAAAATTTTGTAAATACGTACAGGTTATGTTAAAAGTTTCATACCGTTCTGTAAATTAATGTCTTGTACGGTTTTTCAATAATTTGCTTACCTTTATATAGAACATTTCTAAATAATTAACAATCTTTTATGTAATGAAAATTGTTTTCAACAAATTTAATGTTGGAGATTCATATTTTATTAACGTATTTTGCACCTAAGCAGAAATTCTGCAGTAAACCCATTTGCATGCGAAATATAACCCACTTATGAAACATATTAAGCTTTTTTATCGTTTTTTGTTAATTAAGAAGATAGAAGATTAATGCATATTCTTAATATAAAAAATACTACCCAAAATCTAAAAAACTTCTATTTTTTTCATCTCCTTAAATAAATAAAAATTAGGTAATATTTATAATAAAATTTTACAACGCATTCAGAAAAACTATTTCATTTTTTTTTACATAATGTACACACTTTTTATCGAGTACCATTTGCATTAGTTTATTCGTGATGTAGAAGAGGTATACAAAACACTCTGATAGGAACTTCCGCATACAAATTCAATTCTAATCTAACCATTTTGCGTCTGACATAATTGAGATTTAAAGTTAGTATTCCGTTGCTTGACATTCTAGGCAGCTCCCACATATACAAATCTTTAGAGTCAGTAGGATATACGAATAATGACCGTTTTATTCTCCACGGGTTGCCCTGGATTTCTATCCCTTCAGGGGTTCGAGTCATTTTTGTAATCTGGAAAAGCGATTTATTTTTAAGGATAACAAAATTGTTAGGCGAAGTTGTTTTTAAAATACATTCCTTGTACTTTAATTTTAAGATACTTGAGCCAACGCATTTCAAAATTTGAATTTTATAAGGAATTTGTGGTTTTGGAGAATCTGTTTTAGTCAGTTCGTGTAATCTTCTACAAATTTAAGCTAAAGGACGGTTCGCAGATCGGATAAGGCTAGTTAGTTTTCCAAGGAAGTTTTCAAACCCAAATGCAGAAATTCTGTTAAGGTTACATCCCATTGCTATTACGTCATCAGCAACATGAATAGCGCAATGAGTATTCAAAACCTGCATTTTGGAATACAATCCACGCAAACCTATAAAGAATCTCTGTAGATAGACTTTCGCATGCTGCTGATATTTTTTAATCAACTTCTCGTTACATAAAATTCTGGAAGCTACATGTAAAAGGAGGAAGTTTTTAAAACGATTAACGGAAAGGATATTTAATAACACGATTGGACCGCAATACAAAAGGATGAATTTAAATTCCGTTGCTTTCCACTTTTTGATTGAATTTAGTGCCCGTACTTTTCTTGGAAATTCACAAGGAATAGTTTTACGAATTAGAATAAGTCGTCTTGAAACCTCATTTCTCATTCTTGGACCTACTTTTGCGGGACTAATAATAAAAAACCAATGCATTAAAAGTCGTTTCATAATCCCTTCACATAACAAATGCATAAAATCAAGAATAAACATGAAAATCATGTGTACAAATGGTCTAATCTGCAAAAGTGGAGATTCACGCTTATGATGACGAGGTTGCGAACGTGTCCTAAAGGATTCGTCAGTTCTTTCTGGACAGTTTACGAGAGGAAATTGTGTTACGCGATCTTCTTTCAGTCCTCTTATTTCGCATCTTTCACAGGAATAAAATTCTGTATGACCCTTTGTACCCTTTATAAAAGCCCTTGCTGGCGTATCGCAGATGAAGCAATGAATCCTGATATTAAACCTTTTATTTGAAATTGTGACGCCATTAGCTTGTAAATTATTCACTTCAGCAATGAAATCTTCTGAATAGTCGTCCAGGCTAGCAGGTTTGGAATTTCCGCAATAAATAAACACCGGGAACGGCTTGTATATATCGGATTTATAGTGTACCTGTCCCGAAAACCAAAAGCCCTTTTCTCCAGATTTGGTCAAAGACAAGCCATCTGCATTAAACTGCAAGAATATTGTTTTCTTTTTGTGTACGTTGGGGTCGATACATTTTTGAAGACCTGTTTTGATGCCGAAGTAAAAATATTCTCCAACCGATCCATCAGAGTCTTGCATTTCTTTTATTTCGTAGACCGCAGAAGATGTTCCTAGAAATGTTTTGGCTGATTTAGGTAGTTGAGGCAACAATCTTCGTCGTAAAATCTTCAAAAGTCCATTGACAGTCTTGCTCCATTACTTTTTTTACAGCCAAAACACGAAGCTGCCTTACTTCCTCTGGCTCATCTTCAATAGCTTCTCCAATGTCGTGAATGTATTCTCCATCAGAATCCGATGAACTACTAGATTCCTCAAAACCTGGTGATGATTCAGTGGCATCTTCAGAACCTGGTGTTGACCCACTGGATTGCTGTGAATCTAAAGATATGTCGAAACTTTTGAATCGGATAATTTACACAAAAAAAGTGACAATGATCGTTTGATCCCCATGGCCCTTTATTTGTTTTATACAATTTCAAACCTGCTTCTTTTCTTATTATGAATTACATGTTATTATCTTATAATAAAAATGTATTCTCACCTGAATCTGCATTGGACCTGAATCTGCATTGGGGTTTAGAATATCGTTGCCAATATCTGGATCGTCACGATCGATTTCTATTCCTACAGCTTCATGCATCCTCTCACCTAAATCTGCGTTGGGGATTTGAAATTCGTTGGTAATACTTGGATCACCACGATCGATTTCATTTTCTACTGCTTCTGGTTCATTAAAATTAATATTTTCTTCCTTATCATCTTCATCTTCATCATCAGCATCAATACCTTAACAAATTAATTACTCTTTTGTGAGTCTTCTTAAAATATAACCTTATATTTACAAATTGATACCATGACTATTTATAGGTATTAAATTAGGAGTTAAATAATTTCCCATTAGTATTTAATTTTAAAAAATCTCAATTTAGGCTAGCCGTGAATATAGTATGTCTTGATAAACAAGTTTAATAATAATTTTAATATTGAGGTTAGGTTTCACTGATTTACTTACTTGCATTTCCGTCACGTAAATATGGAATCCTGGTTATCGCGCGGTGTCTCTGCACCCGCGGAGTGCTTTTACACTTTGGCATTGTTTGAAACCTTGAATTATTACTTAAAATTCAATTGAAAATTAAATATGTCAAGAACAATTAACTTAGCACATTCAAAGGTATTCGCTACTTCACTGCACACATACTAGGTGTCGTTGTAGGCAATAACCCGGCCATCGGGTCTGACACGACTCTGAAACCACGAAATAAACCCTATCCGGGACAGGCCGTACTAGCCCGATCAGGGCCGCGTGTGTAAAATGGAACCAGTATGGCGATTTCTGCATGGGTCTGCACGGAAAAAATTACACTGCAAGATGTATAATTTCGCACTAATTTCGTACAATAAAGCTGAGGTTTAAAGCGTACTATCCACGCCGTCAAGTCAAAATCGATCACGCATACCGTTTTGTTAGGTCTTGGGGATGTGAATGTGTGTGCCAAATATGAAAGATGTGCTGTAAAAAAAAATTTTAAGTTGCAAATCTAAAACTTCTGTAGAATTGCCCATATATAGTGCTAAAAACAACATGTTTAATCTCGTGTTTAATAGGGACATTAAACGTAAAAATCTCATTTATTAATATACCAAAAGACTGGAAGATATTACCCAAGATAACATGGGGTTACAAGAGATAACCGATAATTACAAAAGATTACACAAGATTACCGATAATTACACAAGATTACCGGGATTAAATGAGATTAAATGGCAGAGGGTAGAAAGTATTACAACAGTGATTAAACCTTTACCCTAGAGTTTGATTTTTAAAAATATTTATTTTGTTTAAAATCAAATGTAGGTTTAACTTTTAAAAAAGGGCTCTTCTCAGAATTATTGCAAAAAATAACGATATAATTTGACAGAACAAATAATGTTGTATTGTTTCGAATTAATGTTGCCTGATACGTGAGATTGGTTTAGTTTTAATAATAAAAAAAACATTTAGTCAATAATTCTTTTTTGCCTAAAATAAATTGTGTTTCGCATTTTATACATGAATAGATTAAAAAGTTGGCGTTCAAAGAGTTACAAAAATAATATTATCTCTTATTCATATTTTAAGCGAATAAAAATTTTACTACTCGTATGCGAATAAAATGTATAAAATGTATACTTCGATGTGTGAAACAAAAAATCGGTGATCTAGATAGTGGAAGAGACTCGTTCCCATTGATTTCAAAAAAACACATTCTATGATTATAAAAACAGAAAATTGTCAAAGGAAATTGTTTTCTTAGATGGATTCAATGGAGCGAAAATTGTACTCTACATAATTCTGATTGAAAAGTTTCATTTATACCAAAATGTGTTATCAAATATTTTGTTGAAACTTTCATTTACACCGATTTCGTGAATATAAATGCCATTTTTCTAATTATGTTTATCGAACATTATTACGCTTGCTACCTAAAAATTCTCCCTTGATTTTAAACAAAATTCGTATTAAAAAAATGTGGTAATCACTTAAAATTATATTCATGGAACTTTACTACAACAGAAAAAACTATATGTAATCTTTACAGCGATCTCAGAGTAATCTTTACCCGCAACAAAAATTCACTTCTTTTTTTTCTGTGACACTATGTGTTTGAAATAAGTTAATCGCTTCGTGAAATGGCTCAAAATTGTAGACAGATAGTTTAGCTGTCGTTTATTACACATAAGCTCATGAAATATATATGACCGAATCCATTTCAAAACAGAAAGCAGTGCAACTTCAAATAATAGAATTGGTCGCTGTTGAGACATGTTATTTTTTAAAGGAAGTAAGGCGACACTTGCTTTTCTGTTAAAAAAGTCAATTTTTGCGAAGTTGTGATCATTTAAATTTCTAAAGTTGTTTAAAAAACACACCATTTTTTAACGTCTTCAACATTTAATCTAATTCAGATGCACCAGAGCTGCGTTTTAGTTCCCCGCGGTATAGAAACTGTTTACGTATTATAATTATCGGTTTTGACATCTTGAAATTGTCTCATAGATTGTTAGTAATATCATATGAAACGTAAAGCAACGCTACAATACATAATGTTTTAGTTTCCAAATGCTGGCATTCGAATGCCACCTCACATGTATTGAAATTTTATAATACAAGTCCAGTAGCTATAGTAACGCTTCTGTATTATGCTTGCGGCTAGATGTTTCGACACCTGTTGAAGCAAAAAATGAAAAAAATAATGTAAATAAGTTCTCAGAAAACTTGTTCTTGGTAAAAAAGAAGGTTTCTGACAGAAGAAATACTCGTATATTGCATATAACGTGCGTATTTACGGAATTCATGGAATTTCCGGCATTTAAATATTTTATGGAATTCATGGGATTTAAAGAAATGAAGGAACTGACGGAATTGATGGAATTTATAGATTTCAAGGAATTCGCGAAGTTTATGGAATACACGCAATTTTCGGAATTCGTTCAATTCACGGAATTTAGGAATTTAAGGAATTCAGGGAATCCAAAGAATTCACCGAAATCAAGGAATTTAAGGAATTCATGGAATTCAAGAAATTCATGAAATTTGAAAAAATCATGGAATTCACGAAGTTCAAGGAATTCGTGAAAGTCAATTAATTAATGAAATCCAATGAATTTACGGAATATATAGAATTCCACAATTTTCGTGCATTCATTGAATTCCATAAATTCCTTGATCTCCTTCAATTCCATAAATTCTGTAAATTCTTCGAAATCCGTGAATTCCGCGAGTTCTTTGAATTCCAGTAATTCTGCAAATTCCATGAATTCCGGGAATTCCTCAAATTCCGCGAATGCCTTGAATTATGTAAATTCGGTGATTACAGTCAATTCTGCGAATTGCTTGAATTCCATGAATTTCTTTATTTCCGTAAATGCCATGAATTCCATAAATCCCTTGAAATCCATGAATTCCGTGACTTCCATGCATTCTGTGATTTCCATGAATTCCGCGTATTGCATGAATTCCATTAATTCTTTGAATTTCGTGAATTCCATAAATTCCACGAATTCCATGAATTCTGCAAATCCAGTGATTTCCGTGATTTCCTTGAATTCTGCGAATTCCTTGAAATCTATGAATTCTTTGAATTCTTGAATTCCATGAATTCCGGGAATTTTGTTACATACATATTTTCCTGTAAGATTTTTAGAGTGAATCACGTCATGCGTTTTTAATTTTGAATGCAGCAAAAAATGTAAGTAAAAAAAGGTTGTGTTTTTGAGAAAATCTAATTAGAATATTCTCAGAAAAACTGCCGTAGTTTTATTAATTTTTTCACGATTTTCTAGTGTATTTTATTTTTTCCAGGATAGCCTCTTTAACAAACAAGAGCTGCCCCTGGCCCCTGGAATATCTCTTTGAGCACTTTTATTTTTTTAAAGTAGTGTTTTCAGTTTTAACCTTGGAAATTACTTTTTTGGGTAGTTTTATCACTTCTTTGGTAGTCAAATGATGCCTATATCAGTCTGTAAAGCAGAAAACATATAAATCTTCTTTTTGTTGCGCATATTCGACTAAACATAACTAATGTTTAAGACTTAGTTTACATTTGAAGATAAGGAAAATTAAACAAACAAAAATCTGACTGTGCGGGCACATACTCGTCGCACGCTGTGCGCGAGGCTCACAACTTGGAGCGAGCACTTCGCACTAGGTTTTCTTCAAACTGTGAATTCTTTATTATGTTCAACTCTATTATATAAAATGTATATTATATTAATTTCTGTACCTTGGTCTGGTTCTTCTTATTCTAATATTGCAAAATCAAGTACACATTTTTTTCATGGTTAATTTAATATTTGTTTTTTATTTTCAATTATATTTTATCTCATCTACCCTGAAAAAGGTATATTGGATAAATAGTTATGTAAAAACAAAACTATAATTAACTTTGAACAATCAACTTTTATCAAGGCACTTGGAAGGTAGGTCTTTACTCATCGAGAAGCGAATCTAGACTAAAAACTGAACGTATCAAAACCACATATTCCACATGCATATACCATACACATTTCCATCCATGGTTATCGGTTATATTATATACAAATGATTCATAGCTCTAGAGATCTCTTTACTAGACCTCCCAGAATACATGACGTGAAATATATCACTTAAATACTAAGAAATGTTAGATTATATTTTTGCCCTATATACATTTTTAACTATTGAAATAATCCAACAATGTATCATTAAAATAAATTTATATGATGACATTTCATCATATAATTCATCAAACCCATATGTCATCATTTCATTGGTAACATCTTGTTTTTATAATTGAAAAAAAACAATCAAAAGAAATTTTATAGAGTTTTTTAAAACAGATAATTTCGTCTCTTGTCTATTTATTGTATCTTACGTGGTTTTAGGGGAAAGTTTAATTATTATGTGTGGCAATTTCGAAAATGCCAATAGCTATTAAGTTTTATTACAGCAGAAGGATTTGTGAAGGATGGGTGAATTCATGGCCGAGCATCTGCTAGCCAGATTTTGGTGTTGGGCTTTCCTCGGTCTTTAGGACTGGGAAAAACCAACACTTTATAGGAAGCTGCAAGGACATGATTCATCCATATCCAGCTGTACACTATAGCTCCATAGTTAGAGTAGGGGTGGGACAATTAGTGAGAGTGAGTGAGAGGGACACCTCGGTACCTGAGGGTCCGGAAGGGCGAGAAGCGGCACTTCAGATTGACGCGTTTTCGAGTAAGCATCTGCAATTGCCTACATTGTCTCTACCCTGTTAATTTTTGTATTTTGTTGTTTATGAACTATATTATTTTTTTAAATATACGCTACTTTTATTTTAAATCCTTGTGTGTTTCGTGAGTTACACTTAATATCCCTCAGTATTAACATTCCAACAATTGCAGCGGTGGGATACGAGACAAATGTTTGGCGTCGGTTCGGTTTCGAAGTACGCGGTCGTGATTTGAAGTCGGCATCACGAGACTAGGAAACCGTGTAGTGTTGTTCCTGTGAGTGTTGTTGCGTGAGTTGTGTTCTCGGTGTTGTTTTGCGACTGGTGGGACCAGGGCGTGGGCTGAATCGTCGACAGGTTTTGTGACGATTGCGGCAATATGGTTAACGAAGACGAGAACGAGCAGCTACAGAGGGACAAGGCAGAGAGGTGGTTTCGGGATGTCTCCGACGTGATTCCTGAGTTTGATCCAGTGAAAAAGAACATTAGCATCGTCGACTGGATCGATAAAGTCGAAGAGTGCGGTGAACGATACAACTGGAATGAGCTGGCGATCAGGCATTATGCCCTCACGAAGTTGGTCGGCGTGGCGCGCCGTTGGAGAGACAGCCTGAAACGAGACGATCAACGCGATTGACAAGGCTGGGTGGAACTCTTAAAGAAGAACTTCCCCTGTAAGAAGAGCGTTTTGAGTTTCCGTTTGGCAGCTCAAAACTACAAAAAGAAACCGTCACAGGACATGACGGAATATTTCTACGAAAAACTGTCCAGGTGCAATGAAGCCGACATGTGTAGTGATGAATGTATCGAGTGGATAGTCCATGGACTGAATAGTACGCGTTTTCGTGATTTTCTCGGTCCCCTAGATAGGTACAAGGAGCCTTATGAACTTCTGCCACACCTAGAGGCAGGCAGTGCTCATATTCGTGAAAACGCGAATGGGAACGCAAGTGGAAGAAACGAGTCCGGGAAACGTGGCGGAAATTCGAAGGATGGCGCGACCAGTGAAGTTACGTGTTTCGCGTGCAAGGAAACGGGACATTGGAAACGCGATTATCCAAATAAATTAAAATCC
The DNA here is from genome assembly GCF_010883055.1 of Belonocnema kinseyi. Classification (NCBI taxonomy): domain Eukaryota; kingdom Metazoa; phylum Arthropoda; class Insecta; order Hymenoptera; family Cynipidae; genus Belonocnema; species Belonocnema kinseyi. The sequence continues at coordinate 100,807,675 of NC_046663.1, read as the reverse complement.
GGAGAGTGTTTTAAGTGCGGTGTTACGGGACATCTCGCGCGGGACTTTGGCAAAAGTCAAAATCGAAGCGGAGAAATTTCGTCCACGACCACGGCTTCAAGCGGAAACGGTTCAAGATCTGTGAATACGGTCGGAAACACACACGAAAAATATTTTAAAAACGCGTTTCTAAATGGACAACCGTTGCATAGTTACGTAGACTTGGGGAGCAGTGTTGTGGCGATCCGCGAATGTGACGCGGCGAGACTCGGGTTTGAGATGGAAAAGGGCGAAAGTGAAGCTCTCGTGGGCTACGGAAACGGCATCCTGCTGCCAATTGGACGTATGACCGGGTAGTTATCAATCGTCGGGGTTGAGGCCCGGGTGGATGTTTACGTGGTACCTGACGAAGATCAAGCGGTGCCCTTCCTCGTGGGTCACCCTTATACTGAGCAACGACACGTGGTAATTACCAGCATGGCCGACCAGCTGTTAATCGAAGAAAGACGAGATACATTAACGACAGGAGCAGTGAGTGAATCGGTAAAAACTGTGTTATATGCCGTGAACTCGTATGAAGTGCCGGATAATTACGTGGGTACGAGGGTAGTTCAATAAGTCCTTAGAATGAAGTATAAAAACAATTTTTTTTTGGGTAAATTTTTTTTTATTTTTCAACATAATCTCCTTGGAGCTCTA
>NC_046663.1:100805622-100806897 GCF_010883055.1 Belonocnema kinseyi | reverse complement strand
GTTACTCTTACATAGTCTCTATGAAAAATTTTACAGTAAAAGGATATTCTAACCACTAATATCTACAACGATTGTTTCGGTATCAATTCCAGTCGATCCACATTGATTACACCTTGGTAACTCTTGTTACTCTGTTTCTCGCCCTCGATATCCTCAACCGCATATCGGTCGTTTCACAAAACCTTTGTGATTTCGTAGGGTCCTCTCTTTTTCGGTTCTAACTTTCGACTTTCGCCTGTGGATGGGGAATCGCTCAGAATCATCACTAAGTCACCGACTTCGTATTGTCGCGGAGCCTTGCGCTTCTTATCATAACGTTCTTTCATAGCGACGGCATTCGCATTAAGCAATTCCGCGACTTAGTTTCATTACTTCACGCGTTAGTGGATTATCAAGAAGACCCGGGGCCCGATTTTTAAACACCACTTCGTAGGGGGTTCGCTTTGTCACTTTATGCTCGCAATTGTTAATAGCCCATTGCACGTCCCACAATTTGTCGTCCCAGTCGCGATTTTCGTCATCGTCCGTGATACTAGCGAGACAAGTCGAGAGTACTCGATTTGTTCGCTCTACCAGCCCGTTAGCGCGTGGAACCCCGGATGCGATTTTTACGTGTTGAATTTCATATTCCTCACAGAATTTCTCAAATTCTGCGGCGGTAAAAGCAGTACCCCTGTCGCTAATTATCCGATCCGGTTTCCCGTAATGAGCGATAAATTCCTTTATCATTTGAATAGCTTCCACGGCTGACTGGTCTTTTACAGCTTTCAGGACCGTGTACTTACTGTACCCACAGAGAATCGCGCCAACGTATTTATTTTCACTTTCGGAAACAACATACGGACCTGCATGATCCACGTGAACGCACTGAAAAGGAGTAGTCCCTTTTTCCAAAGGTTGCAAGTATCCCGGCTTTTTACCGTTGGGTGTCTTATAATAAAGGCAATTAATGCACCTTCGTATGTGCTCATTTACGAATTCACGCATTTTCGGGAAATAATAATTTTCTTTCAACTTTCCAAGGGTTTTATCTACGCCCAAATGAGCCAATCCACGATGAGCCTCCGCGAATAACTCATGTCGTAAATCGACGGGCACATATAAGAGAAAACGTCCCTTCTTCTTGCGATATACTCTCGCATTACACATCGTGAATCGTTCATGGGTGTCTTAATCCCCCTCCTCTAATTTTTCCCGAATCTGCATGATTTCTTCACTTCCCCTCTGCATCGCGGCGACCCAGTCCGTCGTAACCCGCAACCCCATTACTGGTAT
>NC_046663.1:100803349-100805522 GCF_010883055.1 Belonocnema kinseyi | reverse complement strand
CTTAGGGCCACAGTTCGACGAAAGTTGTAAATTTTAATAAATTCTACGTGACGAGGGCGTCAACAAGGTCAGAATGGCCGAACTGTGGCAATTTCGAAAATGCCAATAGCTGTTAAGTTTTATTACAGCAGAAGGATTTGTGAAGGATGGGTGAATTCAAGGCCGAGCATCTGCTAGCCAGATTTTGGTGTAGGGCTTTCCTCGGTCTTCAGATTGGCACTTCAGATTGACGCGTTTTCGAGTAAGCATCTGCAATTTCCTACATTGTCTCTACCCTGTTAATTTTTGTATTTTGTTGTTTATGAACTATATTATTTTTTTAAATATACGCTACTTTTATTTTAAATCCTTGTGTGTTTCGTGAGTTCGCTTAATATCCCTCAGTATTAACCTTCCAACATATGTTTCTTAGTTTAAATTTTCAAGGCTAAAACCGTAAATATTGGCAGTTGAATGCTGGCTAACAAACATTACCTCTTTTTGTACCGCAAACCAGTGTGTGAAAGGAAATTTGTGTTACAAAATTCCTCAGGGGGTATCAAAAAATCGAGAATCGACGAAAATCAGATATGTCCAAAACGATATGAATCTCAGACATTTTATCTCATAAATTATGAGAATTTAAAAATGCACATTTTTCTCACTAAACTATTGGCGCTATTGAAAAATGGCCAGAAGCAATTCAGAGCAATGTTATAGAACTTTAAAAATATATAATTTTGGTATCTTGTCTATTTAATGTCTCTTGCGTGGTTTTGTTAGAAAGTTGAATTATTACGATTTTCAGTTTGAATTTTTATGGTTAAACCATTAATATTGGCAGTAGAAGGCTGGTTTACGAACTTGACCCTGTCTTTTTAGACCACAAATCAGTGTGTGTAAAGCGGGAACGTATGAGAAAGAATATTCTAGCTTTACCAACGCTTTTTCCTAAAATAGAATAGTATCGTAGGCTCAGAAGAGATAGCACTCCCTCCCTTTCTAAGATAAGGGATATCGCCTGTACTCTGGATTCCAGGGACGGACCCTGAAGGGCCTGGGAGACAGATTCATTCCTTGTTTGACTGCTACGGCTGCAACTTGTGTATAAGTTAATAAACTATCTGACCAGGTCTACGAATCTGTGTCAGGACAACATTAAAATAAAGTGACTTTTCATTCAGACCGTCACAATATGTCCAAAACCATATGAATCTCAAACATTTTATCTCATAAATTATGAGAATTTAAAAATGCACATTTTTCTCACTAAACTATTAGCGCTATTGAAAAATGACCAGGAGCAATTCAGAGCAATGTTATAGAACTTTTAAAATATATAATTTTGGTATTTTGTCTATTTAATGTATCTTGCGTGGTTTTGTTGGAAAGTTGAATTATTACGATTTTCAGTTTGAATTTTTATGGCTAAACCATTAATATTGGCAGTAGAAGGCTGGCTTACGAACTTGACCCTGTCTTTTTAGACCACAAATCAGTGTGTAAAAAGAAATTCAAATTAAAAATTTCCTTCCAAAGTTATCGCGTCGTCACACAGCAGATAGACCGACAGACGGACATTTTCGTAAAAACTATTTTTTCTGACTTCGGGGGTCTCAAAACGCCGATGATTGACGGAAACATGGTAGTTCCAAAATCACATGAAGCTAAGACATGCCATCATAAATTAAGAGAATGTGAAATGTCTTAATTTAAACCCAAAAATACGCTTATTTCAGAGTGTGATATAAACTTTAACCTTTAGTTTCTGTCGACCCTGATGAAGACTTCAAAAATTGTAAACAAACACTATAAAGTATAAACTAACCAAAGTGCAGCCTGGGTATTCTATAAGTGTAGGTGAATAATTTTTTGGTTAAAATCATTTAACCCTTAAACGGCCAAAATGCCACTACCGTTACACTGATTTTCAACGGCCAATAACTAAGACTATTCGACACTAGAAAAAATTGAGACATATATATTTTTATTGCTTACGATCTCCTCTTTCCGACGGTGCCAATGAAATTCCTCAAAAAATTTTCTTATTATCCCAAAATGCAGTTTAAACAAAAAAAACGTGATATTTCGCGCCTATTTTTTTTTGTGAACCATTTTCCAAAGCTTTTCGAGTCTGTAATTAACCTGGAATCTCACTAACGGGTGGAATAAATGTCTAAACTTTGAGAATCCA
>NC_046663.1:100797203-100803249 GCF_010883055.1 Belonocnema kinseyi | reverse complement strand
AATGTTTTCACAAAAATTTTGCCATTAAGACGCCATTTTGAAAATACTAAAACGAAAAATCGATCTTTGAACCATGAATTCTCAAAGTTTAGACATTTATTCAACCGGTTAGTGAGATTCCAGGTTCATTACAGGTTCGAAAAGCTTTGGAAAATGGTTCACAAAAAAATAGGCACGAAAAATCACGTTTTTTTTGTTTAAACTGCATTTTGGGATAATAAATAAATTTTTTGAGGAATTTCATCGGCACCGTCGGAAAGAGGAGATCTTAAGCAATAAAAATATATTTGTCTCAATTTTTTCTAGTGTCGAATAGTCTTAGTTATTGGCCGTTGAAAAGCAGTGTCCCGGTAGTGGCGTTTTGGCCGTTTAAGGGTTAAATAAAGTGAGAAAATAAAAAAAAATTAACGCCAGGTCTGGCTCGTTCACCAGGCTCGATTGCCGAGCCTAGCCCAAGCTAGTTCAATATAGCTAGCCCTAGTTCAATATCGTTCCCTAGCCATTTTATTATAAGACTGCGTTTTTTCATGGTACTATTTATGGAACCATTATCAGAAGAATCTGTGATATCCTCAACCTCATCGACAAGGGGATCTTCATTTACTCCTGAAAGGTTAGGATTTATGATATTATCCTTATTTAAAAAGGCATTTCAATTGCGGGTTCATTTAGTAACTCTTCAGGTTATGATTCTTCCTCGTCGTCTGCATCACTATCTACACATACAATCATTTCGTAGGTTTAATCAAATATATACATTATACATCCTTTAATTTCTGTATAATGAAAATTTGAACATTCTTTAATCGTTTTCAAATACATAAATAATTGTTTGCGTCTGCATAAATGTAATATACTTACAAGATCGTTATTTAGAGGTTCAAATTACGCTACCGCAATGTCTACATATAATTTCAAATCAGTATTCTTACTTTCGAAATCCACACGTAAGTATGGAATAGTAGTTCTTGCCCGATATCTCCTGACTCTACGAGTGCTTTTTATTATTTTAGGAATTCCGCGGCCTGGGGCCCCGGCCTGGCCCAAGTCTGGAACCGAGAAGACACCGGGCGATTTCTGCACGGGTAACATCGATTCCTGGGCCTTACTGAGATGTTGTTAATTTACGCCTTTTTGCAATTTCCAGCTTTAGTGTTAATGCCCTTTTTTGAGGCGCCACACTTTTGATTTTGACGGGAGAAAAGTACCACGGGTGGGCATCGGATCAAAATTATCAGGGTTTCTGTCCAGGGGTACGCAAACCTAAAAACACTGAACAAAAAATGCTAAACGGCAGGAAGAGTTGCCAAATGAAGGGAAATGACAATTATTATACATACCTTCCCTCAAGTGCCAGCTCTTACGTGACTGAGACAATTTTTATGGATCATCGGAAACTGTCGGATGATAAGAGACGAGCCCGATAATATTTTAAAACTTCTTTTCGCCACAAAAGACGTTACGTTGAAATTGTATCGCAGTGGGCACGGTTTTCGCGATTCCCGGTTAACCTTTTCCATAACAAAAATTATTCATTCTCCAAACTTGAGAATAAAATTTTACAATTGCAAACATTTAATAAAAATAAAATCAATGAGTATATTCGACAGTGTTACCTCTCTAAAAATCATATCTACAAATGAGGGGCGTGAGGACCTTTAAAATACAGTATAATGTTTAATTTTATATTTTACTAGCTGCGCCCTGAGGCGGCGGCTTTTCCGCCGCAGAGTAAGTATACTTTTTATTTATTTATTTATTATTATTTATTAACTTTTTAAAATAATTATTTTAAATTGCAAAAATTTATTTTTAAATTTAAAAAATCATCTATTTCATTATTAAATATTACTATTATACGAATAATGTACCTGTATAATATACAATTTAGAATATAATATACTAATAATTTACCAAAATCGTGTTCCTTCACTGATGATAAAATAAGTATAGATAAAATAAAAATTAAAGCTTTTCAGTGTCATTTTCTGCATATAATTAAGCCAATACGAGTAAGTAGAAGAAAACGATTAGCTTAACACAGCACCTTTAACAACCTTATTTTAATCTATCGGTTTCTAAAGATATTATATGCACGAAAGGTTTCGAACGTTAAATTAAAATTAAGAATAAATAAATTTCTCTTCTTTATCTTTATCATAGGATAATAAAACGTACTATCTATTTAATTTGCGTTTAATAATTATGGCGTTGACGTTGGATGAACTAAGGGTATATCGTTGTATCCGTGCAGAGGAATGTCACCTGTAAATTACTAGGATGCCATGCTTCGATTATACTTATCTATTTACGCATAAGTCTACAATCCAGCTATTTATCTGTCTCTCAACTTTCCTCGCTCTTTGCCCTTTCTGCCATGCATCAGCAAGGCTGACGTCATAAGCCGCACTGACATCGAGGTTGAATTTAATATAACAGGTGTATAATTAAATTGTAATGCTCAGTGTAATTTTAAGAGAAATGAATCAAACTTCAAACAAACTTCCGTCATGGGTGATAATTCTCTTATTACTTCCTAATAAGAAACTAGGAATTAATACCGACACGCGAAAATCAAAATTGTTTTGGTTTTTGATTGTTTTGTCTGCCTTATTTCAAGATAATCGGGGAGACATAACTTTTGATATAAATTTAAGATCAGTCATAATAGATATTGCAGTCAAAAAATTTCATTTTTTCACAAAAACCTTAAATTGTTAAACTTTTCATTTGAAATTCATATCCATATGTATGTCTGAAACAATGCATTTTTAAGGACTTTAATGGAGATGCCAGATCGAATAAGGGCACATCAATTTTTTCGGCGTGAACGCAAATGAAACCTAATAAGACAAAAAGAAAAACTCTAAAAATATTTCTTTTACTGAATTCAAGCAAATTTCTTGCAGTAATTGAATCTCAAAAAATTAATGTTCTTAACAAATTTTGAAAACTACGATAACTCATCCTGATCAAGCCGAAAAATTTATGTGCGCTTATTCGACCTGGCAGCTCAATTACAGAGTCTAAATTTATCAGATTTAATTTGGTTTGCTTCTTGAAATTTCAAGTTATTATTTGTTTGAGTTTGAATGGATTTAAAATTGTAGAATTTGAACTTTCATTCTGATTATTTGATATTATATAAATTTTGTTCTGTTTTTTAGTCTCGAAAATAAAAAGAACCCCGCACAGAAAAAAGCAGAAAAAGAAGTCCTTTTAAGAAATGTCTACTATTTTCATAAATCACATTTTCAAATTTTGCATTCTTTAAATTCTAATTTTTTAGAATTGAAAACTGATCATTTTCATCTTTGGATTCGTATTTCAAATTAATTAATTTTCCCCGCCTTTGAATTGAAGCAGTTCAGTTTTGCAGATTTTTAGCAACTAGAAAGAGACAATTTAAGCGGACTTAAAAAAAAAAGATTCTTCGATTAAACAAAAATTTGATTCTTTAAATGAACGTAAAATATTTATTGAATCTCAGACAAAGAAATATCTCATATATCCTCATATTTAGAGAATTTTGCGACGATATATCACGTAAATCTTAATCATACTTCAGAAATTTTTTTTATTAGGTTAGAATTTTAAGAAATATCAACAAAAATAATTACATTTTTTGGATTTGGTTAATGGAACGCCTATTTCAAATTGAAAAAGTCTTCTTTCTAATCTTTTCTTGTTTCGTTTAAAAAAACTTATTTTTACTTTCCTAAATTAAACAGGCATAGTAAAACATAATATAGCGGTGTTTTTTTCATTCGAACAGAACCCACAGAAAAACTTTTAATATTTCGTAATTAAAAAACTTGAAACTTTCCTCTCCCCTAAAAGCTTCACGTAATATGGGGACGACCCTTATTTTAGTGTTAAAAATGTTTGTAACCATACTTAATGATCAAATGGTCATGATTCCATTCAACGACACAAATATATATTTTACTTCAATTTATTTTCATTTCCAATTTAAAATTATTTCATTTTGAATATTAAAATCTTAAAACTTGGAAAATGTCTGTTGCGTTTTTTTATTTGGAAATTTCTATTTTTTGAAACTTTTTATTGATACATTTAAAAGTACGTAATTATAAGAAAATTTATTTTAGCATTTTTTATCTTTCGCAGCCTTATTCATTCGTCCACCGTGGATTGGAGTTTCGTGTTCTTATCATCCAGAATTAAGAAAAGAACGAAGTTTCGAAAAGTGGCTTTTTATTTTCAACATTTTTCAAACGTTATCAGGATAATGAATTAAGAAAAAACTATGAACAATATTTGCAACTACATAATTTCTTATTTTTATATTTCCACTATAAAAAGACCACTCAAATTTCTGTTACCAGCATTTACCGACATAGAGCATTCGAGGGTTCGTGCCCGTGTTAAATTAAAATACTTCTAGCTTTATTGTGTTGCAAGTTAACATATCAGAAGTGTTATTGTTTTTAATATTTATTCATGGACAAATGGCAGTAGGGATCGGATCAGTATTACATACAATAATAGCATGTTTTAGGTATGAATACCTATCTTACCGACTTTTTAGACCAATTCATATCCACATGAAGGATGAAATGTAATATCCAGTTGAAATTTTGAAAAATTAATAAAAGGTACTAAAAAACGTTGTTTTCTCCTAAATTTGTATAACTTCCATTGTATATGAATTGAGTAGAAAGATGCTGATAAAGTAGGTATTTGAAGAGACATTCTGCATACGGTCGAAAGTGCCAAACCCCGAATTTTAACTTAAAAAATGCAAAAACTTGTCGAGGTACCGTTAGGCTTTATCGAACCGTGAAACGAACATCCTGAAAGAAGCATCCTTCTCCGAGAAAACCTTTGACAAAGGTTTAGCGTGTCCCCATGAACTCTGATTTTTATACATGAAAAGTTGCTTGACTGTTTCTTTTTTCATTTAAAAAAAAGCAAGAATGTACTTTTGAGCTGTTGGTTAGCTCTATTGAATCGCGGAAAGAACATTATAAAAAAGATGGCCATGTGCGAGAAAGCCCTGGTCAGAGATTGAGGAGCACCAAAAAGCTTCAATTTGGACACATAAAAAATTGCGTAACTGTTTCATTTTTGAATTTAAAAGAAAATCAAAAAGTTCTTTTGATCTATTGGTTAACTCTATTGAATTGCAAAAAGAGCGCTTTAAAAAAGATAACCATGTGCGAAAAAGCCCTGGTTAAAGATCGGCGCGCACCAGAAAGTTTCAATTTTGACACATAAAAAGTAACTTTTGCAGCAACTATTTCTTTCTAAGAATTCATAATTTTTTACGGAAAAACTTCAAAAAACCAGAATCAGCACGTGCTCTGAAAATCAATGATGCCGCAGTGACACCATACTATGAAGCATGGCACTTAGACCAGCAAGCATCGTGGCACTTATGCCCGTATGCATTGTGGCCCTTTATTTACATCTAATATATGCCATTATAACAGAGAACAAAATAAGATTTTTGTTCTGTGGATGTTGTCACGATGTCTCTTACGATTCCAGTTTATTAACGAACGCAATAGAAGTTCCATGCAACGTGCAATTCCAGTTTTTTGCATATATTTTATAAATAGAAGATATTGCTTCTATTATGAGAGCAAATAAAAATAGTTTTCATGACAAATCTAATGAAATTAATTTGCAAGCATTCGCATTTGGCAATACTTAAATTATTACTGGAATCAAAGAATAGATTAAATTTAATATACAAATTAGTTTCATAAAAGAGAAAAGGGGGTGCATCTAAACATAAAAAATGCATTCGAAATTGTCAACTGTATTTGGAAAAATTTTAATTATTCATGTGAAGGAATTTGCATCCACTAAGCTACTGAGGTTACTCGCTTACCCTACCAGTAATAAATTTGTCACCTCACTTAATTATTATTGCAATATGTATCATGACATCTAGAACACACGTTCTACGAGGGTGGATCAAATACCAGGTGTATACATATGAAACCGGTATTTTTTCAAGAAAAAAACACATTTATTTCAAGAGAATGATAACAAATATTTTATTCAAAGTATGCGC
>NC_046663.1:100788358-100797103 GCF_010883055.1 Belonocnema kinseyi | reverse complement strand
AGACTATGTAGAAAAATAATCAATAGTATTTTTGTATTGTTTTATAAATAAATAAATATTAAAAAAGAATTCCGGTTAATATTTGATTCACCCTCGTATTAAGATTGCAATATGTATCGCAAGTCACATTTGAGCAAGTTCTCTATTGAAAAAAAATATGCGACAAAGTAATTTATGAATGAACTCCGAGTTCATTCACCTGTTAACATTATTTGGCTTATATTTATTATATTATTTGATCTACAAATGTTTAATTCGAATTTTAATTAAGTTTTTTTACTTGAACTAAAATATTTACAGCCTTTTGTGGCTGTTTTTATTTGTTTAATATACTTTTGAAACTTCCAATAAAAATAAGCCTTTATCTATCAAGGCTTTGTCATACAGAGTTTAAATAATAATTTTCAAACCATATCTAATGAGTTTTCTTTCTTGGTTTGTTTCAGGTAAGTTATGAAAAGGTCATGAAAGGGTTATGAAAAGTTATGAAAAGGTCTCGTCAACACCTGTTTCACCAGAATGGTACCGTTAATCCTATGTAGAATGTTTTACACAAATATTTTGAACTATAGGAAAATTGGGGCACATGTTAGATTTAATGTAGGTTTGCCGAATAACACAATTAGGAAATATCCTCTCGCTGATTTTATAGATTCAGTTAAAAATTCATAGTTTCTTCAGTAGATTATATGATAAAGTACTTAAATCTTAAATAATATTATAATTTAAATCAAGCGCGAGGCATGTGCACTAGGGTGGCTCAAAAATGCTTTTATTTTTTAGGGGGAAACGATCTCCCCAATTTAATTTCAAATACGAAAAAAAAGTTCCTTAATTTTTTATTGTTTTATTTTTCGATTTTAACAGGTGTCGGTTTTGACTTAAAGTTTCCCATGTAAAATGCATGGGGAAAAATAACTTTTTTGAGCATTTGGAATAATTTTGTAAATGAAATAGACATTTTGCGCACTATATTCTGGTCATTTTACATTCTCATCAGAGAAGGTATTAGATTTGTGTAAAATTTGACCCCTCCCAGTTTTTGTCAAATTTCCACGTTTTGAAACCCCCTAAATCCGAAAAACAGGTTTTCACGAATGTGTCCATCTGTATGTCTGTATGTCTGTCTGTCTGACTGTGAACACGATAACTTTTTTAAAAATTAATCTATTAGATTGCCCTTTGGTGCACTCGTTTAGTGTCCTCAACTAAAGGTCAAGTTCGTTAGCCAGCCATTTTGGATGAAAATTCAAAAAGCGGGGACATTTTGAATATTTTTGAGACCACTTTTTTAAAAATTCAAAAATTCTCTGTACGGTTATTCATATCATTCACAAAATTTAACAATTTATCCTAATCACTTATTTTGAAAAATCAAAAATTACTAGAGTTATAGCATTTTCAAAATCCAGAAAAACAAACTAAAATGAACAATTTAAGCCAAACAACGCATGATACGAAAAAAAGTCTGGAGAAGAAAAACGTTGATTTTTGAAAGCCCTACAAGATTATGATAGCAACCTTTTTAATTTGGTCAAAAAGTTGAAAATTCAAAATTTGATCGTACGAAAAATTTTTGAAACCACATTTTTTCAAGATGTAAAAATTCTATGCACGGTGGTTCATAGTACTTCAAAACTTAAACAATTTATCCTTCTGACTTTTTTTTATAAAAAGAAAATTACTACTAGAGTTAGAGCATTTTCAAAATCCAAAAAAAACAAACTGAAATGAACATTTTAAGCCAAACAACGCATGATATGAAAAAAAGCCAAGAGAAGCGAAACTTTGCTTTTCAAAAGCCCTACAAGCTTATGATAACAACTTTTTTAATTTTTTCGAAAAGTTGAAAATTCAAAATTTGATCGTACTAAAAATGTTTGAAACCACATTTTTTCAAGATTTAAAAATTCTATGTACGGTTGTTTACAGCACTCAGAAACTCGAACAATTTATCCTATTACTTTTTTCTATAACAAGAAAATTATCAGAGTTAGAGCATTTTCAAAATCCAAAAAAACAAACTAAAATCAACATTTTAAGCCAAAAAACGCATGATATGGAAAAAAGTCAAGAGAAGAAAAACTTTTTTTTTAAGCCCTACAGGACTATGATAACAACTTTTTTAATTTGGTCGAGAAGTTGAACACTCCAAATTTGATCGTACCAAAAATGATGAAAAATCCAAAAATTCCATTTTTTGGTCAAACTATGCAAGATACGAAAAAAATTTAAAAACTCAAATTTCGCGCCCTGGACAGAACTACAAATTAAGAATGAATCATTATTCGATATAAGCTACGAGAAAAAATGAGACAAAACCTGTTCATCTAAAAAAGAGCTATAATTTTTGATAGGACTGTTAGTTTTTGTTTTAGTCGTAAAAAATAACATTCTAAATAAAAATATTAAATTTGTTTGAAAAAACGACACAAGGTATGAACTTAAATTACCAGACAAAAGTTGTTCGCCTAAAAAGATATATAAATTTATTATTAATTATTTTTCGATAGGACGAGTAGATTTTCTTTTAATCCTAAAACATAAGATTAAAAATTAACTTTTTTGAAAAAGCACAGAAAAGACGAAAGTGGACGTAGGCTCCTTTATAGGACCCTATGTAGGTTCCTGTATTAGACCCTATGCAGATGCGCAGTTAGTTTTTATTTAATCGTAAAAAACAACATTAAAAATAAAAAAATTATAAAAACAAGGAAATAAGAATTAGTATGATTCAATTTTTATGCATATTAGGAATTGTAAAGATATACATTTATTGAAATGATATATGTTTCAGAGCAGCTTAGAATACAATTTAAAGCAAAATAAGAAACAAATACAAAAATAATCATGATAAATACAATTTGCTTTTTATTTTGTAATTTTCTAATAAGTAATCACTGGCAGAGTTACCTAAAAATGTATTATAATTGAGATAAAATTTGTGTGTCTAATGTAGAAAAGTTGACAGGTTGGACAAAATCGAGTGCGAAGCACGAGATACGTGATAAGAAATTGTTCGTTAAATTCAAAAGGGCTTTAACACAAGAGAGTTCAAAATCACAAAATTACAGTTGTCGGTCCGTTCACCAGTGATTTTAAACGGTCTGTGCCCGAATGCGGAAGAAATGCAAAGACTAAGCGCGGAGTGCGATTGTCCTCAGTCGCGTGCCGTAGGTGCGCTCAAACTCTCGAGCTAAGCTTTTTTAACGAAAGAGGATTCACAATCATAAAATTACAGTGGTGGGTAATATTTAAGTAATATTTAAGTAATAATTTTTATCAAAAAATTAAAAAAAAATAAAATTAATCAAACATGTTGATAAATATTGCACTGAAGAATTATTAATAATTTTTAATAAAAAAATTATTTACAAAAATTCCATTTGTTTAAATAGTTGAAAATGAATGAACTAATGTTAATAAATATTCCACTAGACCAATAGTAATAATTTTTAAGGAAAAAAATGAAATTTCGAAAAAAATTGTTTAAACAAATCCCATTTGTTTAAATAATAAAAAATTAATTAACCAATGGTAAGAAATATATCCACTAGACCAATATTATTAATTTTAAGTAAAAAATATAAGAATATAGTGTTCAACAGATCGATTTCATGAAAAATTGACATTTTTGGTTTTAAGGGTAATTTTCAGGTACTCGTGGGGGTGTATTAGGCGTGTGAAACCCATATGTCTGATAGATGCAATTCTTCGTTGGATAATTCTCTACAGGCCCCCATACTTTCCTGTAACAGTTTTTCAAACCCTAAAATATTATTCTAAAAACTCAAAATAGTGACTTTTCCTCATGATTTTACACTGGAAACTTGAAGTCAACACCGGCACCTGTTAAAATAAAAAAAATTTTTAAATTAAAATTACGAAATTTCTTTTTTCGGATTTGGAATAAAATGGTGGGGGGGGGGGTCGTTGCCCTTTAGCATGCAAACAAATTTTGCCATGCATTTTTGGACCACCCTAATGTGCACTTATGCGAAGCAGGTGTGTTTGTAGTCAGTATACCGACTTGCCTTGAACGCGCGCTTGTATTTCATAAAGAAAAGTTTGAAAAATGCATAGATGAATGAAGACCGCCAGTCCAAAACGTCGCTTCTTGATTTATTCCATTTCATTTGTAGACGTATGCTCTGATTATAAGCAAAACATACTGTAATTTGTATTGCTAGAAGACAATCTTCAAAAATTTTAAAGTCCATTTCAATATGTCTAACACGTTTTAATTGCAAGTTAGGTTTCTTTGCAATACCGTTTACGAAAAAAAAATTTATTTGACAAATAATTGTTTTATATGTAACTTTAAAACTTTTTATTTTGTAAGGGCCAAATTTTTTTGGGATTACTTTGCTAATATCTCCTTATACTTTTATGTTAAAAGAATCCAATTGATTTTGGTTTAAGATCAGCTAATTTTAATAGTCATGCCACTTTCATGGAATGGGTCATTTTAGACACAAAGCGGCCCACTCCATGTAAAGTGGTATGACTATATTAATGTCATATGATTTGACTTTTCGGTCAAAAATAATTGAATTAAATTAGTTAATAATTTAACCAAATTTGGCAGGAAACAGTTCTGACCTTCAGTGGATTTATTGAGCCTGTAAAAGATTTCTATACTATACTATACTATACTATACTATACTGTACTATACTATACTGTACAATGTCTTTCTAGATTAAAATTATTTTTTCAACATAATTATAATCTTAAAATTTCTCAACATCCGAAGTTAACTGGAATACTTTTCGCAGGACGAGTAGTAAACCCATGCTCAAATGGTCTTTCCATGGGTTTTCCGGTCGTCCAGCGAACATTGAATTCCCCGCGTAAATACGTGTTTAACCCCACGAGTGATGTACGATATTTGATTTGAAACCGCCCTACGTTATGAGTCTATAGAGCCCCCTGAAAAATGAGCATTAGATAGCCTTTACTGAAATGATGTAATAACGTTCCATGAGGTGAATATTTTTTCTTAATAATAACGATGATCACTATCCGATCATTCTTCTGTTTTGTTTTCTCCATTTGTCAAATTTCTTGAAGGTCAGTCCATATTTTCCCTTCGATTTTTTGGTAAGTGAAGATTGTTTTGCTTTTTTCACTTCTCCATCTATGTCGAGGGATGGCATTTTGGTTATTTTTTCCAAGATTTTGAATGTACGAAAATTTACAATTAAAGCATTTTGTGATGTCATTGCAGATGATTCATAGTTTTAACGGATACCATTATTTTCTATGAAAACATACGATTGATATGGGAGTCAGCTGTTTAGATTGTGATTGGTAATCTCATATAGCGTGAAATGTTCAAAGTGGTTCGGTATGTGGTAAAGTTTTGTATATATGTATAAAGTAAGTTAATGAAGTACATTGTGCGTTATTTAGTGACCATTTGTGAAACTAATAAACCACCAGTGCGGCGGCGTTTCGAACTAACAGACTGTCAGTAGACAGTAGCTGATACTACAATGGCGAATAATTCTGGCACATTTTGGCAAGGTTAATAATATTATTATTACACCATGAAATCATTTCCCTTTCGGAATAGGCGTGACTCGGTGGGGAAGGGAGTAATGTGATGAAGGAGTTATAGAATTTCTAGATCGATCTACAATTTTTGTGTTATTTATTTAAAGAACACTCTTTTTATTAAATATTTGTAGCCATACTTTTCTATCCTGGCATACTTCCCTAGCTTCTTTCGCGTCATTTCATTGACTAAAATATATTATGAAATCATTTTTGCAACATGCATCAAATTTGGATCAATATTAAGATTCGAATTATGTTGCAGAAATAATTTTAATTCAAAAATATATTTTATTTAAAATACAATGTTTGTTAAAATGATTGTCGACTGATATATTAACATAAAATGACAAATTAATTTCTCATGACACCCAAAAAATATCCAGTTTGTAAAGTAAGTTCCTAACAAGAAATTATGTAATTTTCAACAGATTCAATAAATTCATCATTGTGTAGAAACTTTTGGTTCAATCATGAACTAATTTAAAGCCTTCTAATTCGCTATAAGAGCGTATGTTTTAACTGCTTTGAACTTTTAAATTGAAAAAAAAATAATAAAGAAAAATTTGGTTGAAATATATATTTGAAAAATATATTTTATACGTTTTTTAACTATAAAGTATAATTTTAATACTGAGCCAAAAAATAGCAGTGTTTAAGGATAAATGTGCTGAAAAAAATAGTTACAAAATCGCCATTCTTTCTTTACCCGTTCTTATTTAAGGAATTGATTCTCATTAGTTATGAAGATCGTTTAAGCCAATTCAGAGAAAATTTAATTTGGTTGTAACTATCCTTTTTAAATTTGTTCTTGGGGTTAATTACTCCTATAACAACTTTGTCCCCTAATATGGATGAAATTCGAGCAATTAAGGTTCGATTTAGATTCGATTAATTTAGGGTTGAATTAAAATTTTCCAGTGACCTGGAATACTTTTTAAATCCGGTCAAATCGAGAAAGCATGTCTCAGGTGCGCTCAAACTTGCGGTCGGGGCGCGCGATTAGAATGTGCCCACCCAGCGGGCAGATTTTTTCCTAAAGATCAATGGAAAATATAAATAATAAATGTAAAAAATACGAATATCGATCACTCCGGTCACATCTACTCAATTGCGCTTCTCTCGTTTGTTTCTTTTAATGTTTATTCTCATCGTTAACATCTCACTTATAACTTAAAGATAAGTTAATTTTCAACTCAGAGGCAGTATTGCAACTTAAGCCACTTGGATGCATTGACGATCGCCTGATATAATAGCGTCAGATTTTTCTAGACGTATTGTCACTAAGCTTTGTATACATGCATATCAATCATACATTAAAAATCTGCGATGAGAACGAATGCAAGGCTTCAAATAATTATAACAACATATAGTTTTTGTACTACAAGTGCGCGGGACCGAATTATAAAACTCAGTCAGTAATTCATATGAATCAGATATTTTCATGAAATAATCATTTTTATAAATCATTGTGTCGATCGATTTTTATATATACAACACGTCTATTCACAAATATATTTTGCTGGTAATTAATACTGCATATATGGAACAAATAAGATAAAGTTGTACACAGTATACCTATAAAATCACCAGGTCCTTGATGAAATGCAAAAATATAAAGTAGATACTTTAGAAGTGAAAGTAAAATAAAAGTTTGGTGTGTGTATTCTATGATAATTCTAAAATAGAGAAGGGTTGAGGATAAAAAGGAAATGCCCACCTGATGGGCGTGCTTTTAAATTACAGGGTCAATTACGCCTATCTTGGAGTGATGATACGCGCGTATCACAAAATTGTATTTCATACGGTTTACTGGCACCTGCTTCGTTATTATTATATAGTTTAAAAAGAGGCTATTGTTACGTTCTTAAAAAGCTGTTGTTGCGGACTGAAATATAAAATATGATATCCTGGAAGTAAAGCCGATTAGTCTATTGTGATTTTTAGAATTTATCATTCACAATTTGAAAGTGAAATTTAAATTCCGTATGAAATTTTGTTATCTAAGAATTTAAGATACTACCTTTATTTTTTTAGCCTTATGCTAATATATACCATGATAATTTTATGCAGGATTTTATTATTATTTGGCCCTAATTATTAATAGCATATATACACGGTTATTTCCAAATACCTTTGGAATTATTTTTGTTCGCTAACTTCACAGGCTTGATGCTTGAAATTTTATATATTTTTTGAGTAAACAGTGTCCTAAGCTATAAGAATCGAGAAGAACTGCAGACTAAAAGTGAATTTTACTAAGAATTATTTCATTTTGAAATACCGTGCATAAATTGAGTGATTTGTCCCTTGGTCCAAATTAAAGACTGAATAGATTTCCCACAAATTTTATAATTATATTTTTTTTATTTCACGCTTAAAAATCATTCAGGACTTTCAAAAAACTGTTCTAAATCATTTAAAGTCTTTAGATATTTTGTACAGATATATTTATCCTAGTAACCAAAATTTGCATCAAATACTTACAAACTTCAACTTTACGTCGACTAACTTTTAACGTCGACTAAATTTAGTATTCCTTATAAATCGACTTAAATCTTTTACTGGTACAAAAATTATTCAAGAGATATAGAGTGAAAATGCAACTACGTCCACTCTCAACTATGCCGACCTCAATAGCGTTCACGATTTTTTATAGGGTAATGTATCGTAGGGGTATCTATTTAGCGAATAGTGCTTAAAAGCGTAAAATATAAATGTTTTAAGAAAATGTTAGAAACAAATGTGTATAATTTTGAGTTTTTTTATACAAATGTAGAGTTAAGCACGTTATAAATTCTAATTATTTCGTTCAGCACTATCATATTAAATGTATACGTATATACGTTCTGCACATCTTATAAATATATTTTGATATGGTTTTATATGAGCGTTTTATAGAAAAAACCATTAAATCCCTTTTATTTGATTAATATAAATTGTCTCCAGTCATTTATATCCACCTGAACACGAACTTCGGTGTTCAGAACCCAGAAAAACGCTGGTGTTCAATTTGTTGCAGCTCAAATTTCATTGGGCTCCCAATTATCAATTGAGAGAGTTTTCAAGCCTCAAATATATTCCTATGAACGTAGGTGCCCATGTGGGCATCTAGGGGAAAGTATCATTTGGAGACTGAATTTTGGCTCATGCAGAGTTGTGGAGTTCTGAACCGCGCCGTCAGCCAC
>NC_046663.1:100785150-100788258 GCF_010883055.1 Belonocnema kinseyi | reverse complement strand
AGCTCCAAGGAGATTATGTTGAAAAATAAAAAAAAATTTACCCAAAAAAAATTGTTTTTATACTTCATTCTAAGGACTTATTGAACTACCCTCGTATCTCGCTACTATCGCTTCTACTCAATAGTCTTGGAAGAGAGACATTTAAGCAACTTTTCTGTTTAATAGTCCATTG
This sequence comes from Belonocnema kinseyi, assembly GCF_010883055.1. Lineage (NCBI taxonomy): Eukaryota > Metazoa > Arthropoda > Insecta > Hymenoptera > Cynipidae > Belonocnema > Belonocnema kinseyi. Next base: position 100,788,086 of record NC_046663.1, on the reverse strand, counting down.
TTTTATTTTATAGATTTTTTCTGATTTTATTTATGTTTAATTAATAACTTCTTTATAATATAATAATAATATTAGCTTTTGTGTTTATACTGTTAAATTCTGCTATCTCTTATACAATATATATTTTACGTTATGTATATATATATATATATATATATACACTGAATAAAAAACAATTCAGACAAATCAATGTTTTCATCCTTTCCATTTTATTGCTTTGAAAATAATTAATTGAGTCCAGAAGGAGCGAAATTTAACTCCTTAATAAACTCAAAATTTCGTTCCAGTGATGTCAGCTAAATTATTAGGTGAGCCCATTAGGAGCGAAATTTATCTCCTTAATGAACTCAAAATTCCGCTCCAATGACGTCAGCTTTATGACTCCAACGGCTGGAGTCACGCAACTCACTCCCAGTTGAACATACACGATCGCTCCAATGGTGTCACAATTCGCCCTCTTTGGAGCGATCAATCGCTCCATTTGGTGTGTGCAGCCGCTCCAAGTACGGGAATCGCTCTCCGCTCCAAAGAAAAGTCACGCTCCACTCTAAAGGGAGAAGCTCACTTCTGGCTTCAAGTTGAATCGAAGATTAACACCATTGGAGTGCTATATCACTCCAAGAAATTTAGAGAGATCAATATTTTTTTTCAATACAGAATTTTTGAAAAGGATTGTATTTCCTAAACTAGAATACGCAAGTTTTGTATGGTCTGTTGTCATGTGATTATACAAAAATGCGCATAACTCGTGAAAGGGAGCAGCTAGGGTTTTAAATACAACTGATTTCTAATTTCCAACGATGTAGCAACTTTCTGCGTTAGCATATTTTGGATCCATTCAAGTCCAACTTAACCGGCCTTCAAGCACACCGTGCAGGGAAACTGGAAAAAGCCGGCTAGATTAACCGAAATTCGGTGAGCATAGCACAAATATTTCCAGTCACTTTAGATACTTCGTTCTAATTATTCGAATGTGCTTCAATTTTCAATTCCAGGTGTTTTTAATTTCAGTTAGCTTTGACCTAAGTGTTTTCTAATTAGCATTATTATTAATAATTTTAAAATTTCAAATTCCAAACTCCAAATCGGTCTTAATTGTCTGATTTTAACATTCTCAAATAAATGTGAGTCATTCCAAAATTAACTTTAGAATTCAACATAGACAAATTTTGCATCTCAAAGTTATTCACTATCATATATTACTACGACAAGATGCTTATAGGAATACTTTTTAAAGTATAATAAGGGTGGTGGAACAAATAATATCCAGCGTTTACTTTCACAGAAAATCGCCGATCCTCCAATGTACACTGAAATCGGTGTTCAATAGAGTTGCAACAAATTTGAAATACACAGGTTCATTCGGAGAATCTAGGGGAAAAGCATCATTTAGACATTGTTTTTCCTCATCCAGTGCAACGTGAAGTGTCGTCTACAAACTGTAAGTCACCTGTCAAGATCATTTTGTCGGTCGTTATTTGAGTGAAACAGATGTTAATAAGCAGGTAAGTTATAATAATATTACCTAACTTTTTATTTCCTCTCATTTACCAGCGACTAAATAGTCTTGGAATAAAAATAGTACTTGGCGTGATGTAATATCCAAATGTTAGATTAGTCAAAACCTACTATATGAGATTTCAAACCACCAAAGCCGGGGTGTACAAACTAAGTCGTCACCGTCTGCATTGAAATTGATGCCTGGTCGTTCGAACAAATTTCTATTAGATTTTCTGCGGAAGTTTAAAGGTATCTTAGATATCTAATCTTGCAGTGGTTAGTGTCATACATAAAAGATAAGGTAAATACAATTGTATAATAAAAACAGAAATTTGTTTTTCGCGATGAGTAGAGATGTAAATTTGCATGAAACTTTAGCCTGATGAAAAGTTTCATGAAACATTGGGAATTTCGTGAAACATTGCAATGTTTCAAATATAGCGACGGGAACATTCAAACTGATAAGATAAGAGCCTATTAGGTATTTTCACTTCAATAAACAGCTAACTTCACTTCGTAGATTGCTGAGGGGAAAATAAGGGACCAAATGTATGGGGTTCAGTACATTTTTGCCCTATTTTGCTAACATCTTCGTAAAAGGTAATTTTTTCTATATAAGTGTAGTTAAAAAATAGTTTTTATTTTTTAATTACTATTTAATCAAATAATAAAATAATAATAATGATGATTAATTACAAATATATTACATAAATAAAGTTTTTATCCATTTCCCCCCTCAGCTTTTAACAAAGTGATGGTTTAACAGCTGATGGTTGAAGTGAAAATACCTAATTGAGGATTTCATATCCCAACTTTTTCTTGCCGGCTGATTTGATTTATTTTTCCGGTTTGTACTGTGGACCAATGATGCCAATGTTGGCAACCTGAGCTACTGCGCTTGTGTTAGGGCTGACCGCTCATTGGCCGCACTTGGTGCACGATTCAAAATTACATTTTTAATTACATTACAAATTATATTTTACAAAACATTCAATTTAAAAAGAAATTTCTTGGAAAAGTAATTGAAAATAATTATTTATAAGTTTTTAATATTTTGTATGTATTTTTCTGAGAATTCATATAATTATATAACCTATAGATACATAAATTATCACGACTGCATTGTAGTTATGCTTTTTTTTTTTCAAGCGTCGTTTTGTCACGTCTCAATCGAAAAGAACCATCTGAAATTTTGTTTTAGAATTATTCAAATATTATCACTATTATATTCTGCAATTAGCTTCTATATATCAAGCTGCTGAAATATCATATGGTATTTAAAAAAATGTATCTATTAACAAATATTTTTAGAAATATTAGTCAGTCTTTCAAACTCAATGAAAATAAACTGTTATTCATCAAATATATGTGTTATAAATTTTTTTCTTGTCTGAAATCAAAAGTTACACAATTTGTATACATTCGTGTGTATATTT
>NC_046663.1:100778064-100785050 GCF_010883055.1 Belonocnema kinseyi | reverse complement strand
TATATCTAGTCGGGAGTGGTGCTGACTGAAAACAGATGATTTGGAGCGATTCGCGCGCCATCTGTTGGTCATTCTAAGGACTTATTGAACTACTCTCGTACATTAAGGCACTTCACACATCTATAGTAGGTTCGCTCATGTCCATCCTGAAAAAATAGTATATATTAGTTTTTATGTTCGAAATATTTAAAAATTAGATCTGGCACAAATTGTTCTTATATATGTATAACCATATGCTTAAAGAATTCTTAGAAGCATCTATTTAATATAGAACTAAAACCAGAATAAAAATTGATTTTTAGGACAGCGGTTTAACACTCTACAGAAAAGTTATTAATCACTAAATAATATTATTTTTCAAATGGAATATTTCAATTTTTAAAAAACAAGACAGTTTTTGCCCTTGGTAACTAGTTTCTTTATCTGAAAATTTGAGTATTTAATTTTTCCTTAAAGAATTATCTCCGTTGTTTTGAAAATGTAACTGTTTGGTTGAATTTCGTTCTATTCAAGTTTAAACTTCAACTGTTTTGTTTGAAATTCTTGTATTTGATTGAATTTTAGTTTTTACCGTGCTTGAAAATCAATCTTCTTAGTTGAAGTTTCACCTCTTTAGTTTAAAAATTAACTATCCCAGCTAAAGTTTCATAATTTCAGATGAAAATACATCGTTTTTTAGGAAATTCTACTATTAAATGCAGAGAATAATCATACCCGTTATTAATTCGTAAATAAAAAGATGTATTTCCAACTGAATTTGTGAAACTGTAACTGCAATAGCTTATTTTTGGAAAAAAGATGAATCTTTAATCAAGAGGATGGATTTTTAACCATGAAAAAGACTCAATTTAAATAAAATACACAAAATTGGAATTAAATACACATATAAATAATATAAATAATATAAGTAGCGAACCTTTTAATGAATTGATGGCGTCCACGTAGACTCCCTTCGGCTGCAGGAAATCCGCTAATTCGTCAGGAGTTTTCAAAGAATCCTGAAGAAAGAAGTTCTTAATCAATTATTGGTGCATATTTTACACTTTATAGATAAATAGCCCTACACTTTGCAGACATCTTATGTTCTTTAAAACGTCTTTTATAAGGATCGCGTCCGGATTCGGGACTCCGAAAACTGTCAAACGCAACAGCTCTTATGATTTCTAAAATGAAATCTCAAAAGTGAATTCTGTTATTTTGGACTTTCAGATGAACATAAGTTAAATAATAAGATTTAAAAGCCACTTACCATAAGGAAATCTGATGTACTCGTTGATTCACAAAACACTAAAATACTGTCACTTTTCCAAATTCACTGCTTGACGCGTCACCTACTACCACGAAAACTAGAATGAAAATGGAAAAGTACGACAAAACGACGCTGTCCTGTCTGCTACCCCTACCCCCACCCACCATTACTCCGCTTCTTTCACACTGCACTGCGCTAGTTGGAGTCACCTCACGCTCCCGTTGGAGTGATTCGCATGATCACTCCTCTTTGGCGTGAAAAAAGGAACTGTAAGAGTTGGAGTCAACCGATTATGACTGTAATTAGAAGCGAGCATGTAACTCCCATGGAGGGAGTCAAGCTTCTGACTCCAACGGACAGACATTATGACTCCATCGTAGTTGATATAGCAGTCGCTCCAGAGTTGGAGTTCAATTTTCTATCCAAGAAATTTAGAGAGTTTACTGGTATACATAAACATAATAACAGAGCTTTTAATAATATTTAAAAATATCTGTTATTATAAATAAAGTTCAAAATTATAGGTGAAGCGAAGAAAATTCTATTACTGCTTTTAATAGCTGTGTTGAATATAATTTGTGCGGTGTATCCGTGTCCAGAATATCAAAAAATCGCGATGTATAGATTCTTCGCTTTGCTCTGACCAATACACTAAACCATTGTTATTTTCTGTAAAGCGTAAACTTTCTTTAACATGTGTCAGAATGATGTGAATTTTGAGTGTTTCAGAGAGTTTGTCGATGCTTTTCAGAGCTTTATTTACTTTATTGATGTGCTAGCTCCCTTTCTTCACGGACGGTCACATATGTAACTTATGGACCTCTATTTTCAATACGGATGGGTTGTGTTTTCTATATGCAACCTAGCGGTAGTAAAACTCACTTATGTATATATTTATATAAAAAGTACCCAAATGATAATTTTTAATCGCTGTTCACTTGCATTTTAAATTTTAGTATTCGTTTGATTAATTAAAAAGTGGTGAAGTTAAAAAAACGGCATTATTCGGAGAGCGTTTAAATAAAATATATCAAAATTTTTAGAAAAAGCTAAATTATTGTTTGAAACTACTTGTTTGTAACAAATTTCATAACTTTAGATCTAAGATAGAATTTAGTATACTTAATAGATTAGACTAGGCGACCACCTAAGCGTTAGCTAGTATAGGTTGTTATGTAAAAATCTAAAAATGCGCAAAACTCGCGAAAGGGAGCAGCTAGAATTTTAAATTTAACTGATTTTTAATGTCCAAACGATGTAGAAACTTTCTGCGTTAGCAGATGTTGGATTCATTTTAGTCAAACTTAGCCGGCCTTCAGGCGCACCGTGCCTGGGAACACACACGGCCTGATTGAAAATTTTGTTTATTTGGAACATTTTGGAATTGCAAATAAAGCATTTGTTTAAAATTATTTTGGTTTTTGGGGGGAAAAGACAAAATTGATGATGATTATTAGTATAGAATGAGCGATTGAATAAAGTTTTTACTTTTTGAAAAAGCTTTACAATTTCCAATACCATAAGAATAGAAAAAATGAGTTCATTATAGAGGCGGCGCACAGTGGTTCAGATCCCAGGCGGAAAAGTCAGATCCTAGCCGGAGTTCACGACCGGCGCAGTACCACGCCAGTTGTAATTCAGAATAAATACCAGTACTCTCTGTTAGTACAGTGCCAACCATCGGCATAGTACTGGTTTACTACTGGCTCAGTACTGACTGTCATTACTGGTAGAATACCGACGCAAGAATTCCGCCAACGGTTGGCGCAATACTGGTTTACAACTGGCTCAGTACTGACCGTCACTACTGGTGAAATACCGGCACAGAAATGCCTCCAATGGTTGGCGTGATACTGGTAATCTACTAGCGCAGTACTGATACGTATTACTGGTAACATACTGACACAAGAGTTCAACCAACGGTTGGCATTATACTGGTTTACAACTGGCCCCGTACTGACCTTTATTACTGATGTAATATCGGCACGGGTGTTCCGCCAAAGGTTGACGTGATACTGATATACTACATTTGCAGTACTGAAACGTATAACTGGTAAAATACTGAAACAAGAGTTCAACAAACGACTGGCATCATACTGGTTTATAGCTGGCCCAGTACTGACCGTCGCCACTGGTGCAATAGCGGCACAGGAGTTCCGTCAATGGTTGGCTTGATACTGGGTCTACTACTGACGCAGTGCTGATACATATTAGTGGTAACATACTGACACAAGAGTTCAACTAATGGTTGGCATTATACTGGTTTTCAACTGGCCCCGTACTGACCTTTATTACTGGTGTAATATCGGTACGGGTGTTCCGCCAACGGTTGGACTGATACTGATATACTACTTTTGCAGTACTGATATGTATTACTGGTAAAATACTGAAACAAGAGTTCAACGAACGGCTGGCATCATACTGGTTTGCAACTGGCCCCGTACTGACCTTTATTACTGGTGTAATATCGGCACAGGTGTTCCGCCAACGGTTTGGCATGCTACTGATATACTACTTTTGTAGTACTGATACTTATTACTGGTAAAATACTGAAACAAGGGTTCAACGAACGGTTGGCATCATACTGGTTTACAACTGGCCTAGTACTGAACGTCACCGCTGGTGCAATACCGGCACAGGAGTTACGTCAACGGTTGGTGTGATACTGGATCTACTACTGGCGCAGTACTGATGCGTATAACCGGTCAAATACTGACACAAGCGTTTACTGTTTAAATACCGGATACGGTGTTTCGCCAGTGATTGACACAGTTCTGGCCATATAATAACTTCAAGTGCTGATTGACAACCGAGATAAGAACACAGCGAATGGTTGGCGCGATACTGTGTCTACTACTGGTGCAAGAGTTCAGCAAACGGTCGGAATTATACTCGTGCCCTACTGCCTCAGGAACGGTATACATATCTGATGAAATACTGGTTTTTTTAAACGAAAAATTGTATTTTTAATGTGAGTTTTCAAAACAGAACAGTAACTCACGTTCCCAGGTGGAAATGTCGGTCGTGTGCCGGAGTTGAACACCGGCGCAGTACCTGCCCAGTACTGCCCACCAGTACAGGCAGCCGGTGGTTCACCCAGTACTGACAGAACGTTGGCTGCACGACCGGGGCGGTGCTATGCCAGCAGTACAAAAATAGACTTAAAAAACACGTCTATAAATGTTCATAAAAAAATGAAAAAATTTTAAATGTTCAGAAAATGTTATTATCAGAACTTTTAAAATGGTCTAAAACGCGAAAAAATAAAATATTACACGAAGAAAATTTGTAGTTGATTTAAATTATTTATTTACCAATTATTTTATTTATATTTCCGTGAACAGTTAGTTTAATTTATATTTATTTGTTGTCGTATGATGATAAAAAGATTAACGAGAAAAAAGAGTTAAAAAATTGTTTGTTTTAACTTTTCTGAACTGTAGCTTATGACGATGGCTTTTCGTAGAGTTTCAACTTTCGGTTTAGCGCAGTGGTTAGCAAGCCCCGACTGTCAGGCGATAGGTTTAGGTATATAGATATAGGTCCGAAACCCCGTAACGTTAGAAATATTATTTGAAATTTAATGTGTAAAAATGTAACATATTTATTCATTCTAAGCAGTGTCACTAAACATGTATTGACAAAATACTCGCAGTCAATTATTATTTCTTTTTTAAATACCTTTTTAGCTATATCTTTAGATTATAGAAATAGTGTGTGTTAAAATTAAACGAATAGTTTTAAAATTATATTTTTGTAATCATAAATAATATTCGGACGATATGTAGTCGTATGATGATAAATGGATGGTCTTTAAAACAATAAAATAATTTTTTATCATGTTTTAAAATTAACTCCGACTACTGCGCCAGTACTTACAGGCTAGTACCGCCAAGCATTACAATCCAGTGCTGACATAGTACTGTCCCAGTACAACCAGCCAGTATCAAAATTTAAGTTGTTATAATTCACCAAATATTATCAAACACGCATAACAGTGATTTTTGCTAATTAAAAAAATATTTTTAAATTAAATGTCGTTCCTGCAGCAACGCAAAGTAGTTTTACAAAAAAGAACTTTAATCATGAAAAAAATGAAGACCGGGCCACAAGAGAAGGTCTTGGACTTTTTTAAAGAAAAAAGTGCATTTTCTCCCCTCCACTACCGCACGTCTAACGCAAAAAACGGTGAAATCAGCATGACTTAAGGCGAGTTAGAAGAGACTACTGGGTGTACTTCTTGCTAAGAAAGAAATTAACGTCCAATAACGAAAATTCACTGCAGACAACATAAATATCACATGAAATCGTCATGCAATGTTTTCGTTATTCGAGAGTGAATATTCGAGAGTGAGGGCGAAACGGTAGGTTTCCCTGAGCACCCAAATGACTGCTGAAACTCAACATGTGTTTTCACGATTAGCAATAGAATAAGAATAAAAACTCATTTTTCAAATATGACCCACATAAGATTGTTTTTTACAATTCCAAAAAAAAACCCATACGTGAACTATTTCGACCCAGAAGTTAGCTATGCATATACATCTGAAAATTGCGAAAAAATGCAGTAAGAGTTCCAGTGGAAAACTAAAAACAGTCCTGGATACCTCTCAGAAATATCTCTAGGAATTTTATTCAATCTTTAAAACAATTAGATTATTATTAAACGTTGTTTCTTCATTATAAATAAAAGTATTAGTCAGAAAGAAATTTCAAGTATCAACATTTCAAGTAGAAAAATTTTAATGATGTGAAAAATTTGTATTACGTTTAAAGTAGGCTATTGGGGAATTTTTAATCTCTTTAGCAAATGCTTTTTTGTACAATAGAAATATTGAAGAGGTTTACATCTAGGGCGGGGTCATCATAAATTCGCCCGCAATACCTGGGACCAGTACGTAAGAGCGGACGCTTGTCTTTTCCTCCACGGCTACTAGTCCAGACGCCATACCCAGTCCTGTCGGATCTTATATGTAGCCAAAATATTTTTAGCGATTCGTATGCAGAATGATCACCTGATTCCGAATCAGTGTGGTACGTCTTCGGCAGATTGTGCGTTCTCTATATATTCGCAATTAATCAATTTTTTAATTACTCCCGATTAATGATTTTCCATTAAACGTATTTCGATTATTTTTCCTGCACTTTATTAGCTCATCACAGGACGAGTAAAAAACGTTGAAACATATTTGCCCTCCGATGAATATTTATTGCACAATAGCAACTAATAGGCGAAAAAACTGGAAAAAAATGCTATCTGCCATACCTTCAAAAATATGATCTAAAAGAGAAATATTTTTTTTTAATTTATAAAAATAACAGCTAAAATACACACTTTTTATGATAAAAACTATTTCTCTAAAGTTAATACTTTTCTGGCAAAATTGAGTTTTATTGGGTGAAATTCTGCGGTGTGATAATAAATAGTAATTTTTAGTAAATTAAATTCATGTTAGAGACAATATTTTTGCTCAAATATATTGTTGCTGTTCCCAGACACAAAGTTCCCGTGAAATTATAGTGAAATTGTTTAAATTTGAGCAACGACGCATGAATAATCAATTACGGGGTTTCAAATACTAACAACTTTTCTACAAAAAATTATAAATGTTTGAAATTTAGCATGATAATTCTCTAAAGTACGAGGGTGGATTGATAAGTTTCCGGCCTGACCAAGAAAAACAACGTTTTTAAGAATTTTTTTTTTTTATTTCTCAACATAATCTCCTCCAAGGCT
>NC_046663.1:100774955-100777964 GCF_010883055.1 Belonocnema kinseyi | reverse complement strand
AAGCTATCTAAGGATGGTACTATAGAACGCCACCTCAAGGTAGGCCTAGTGGCGCCATCTCTTGGTCAGGCCGGAAACTTATCAATCCACCCTCGTAGCTAAAGTAGTCTACTTAGGAATGTCTCACTTTTTTTAATTTTCATTTTTTTAGAAAAAATTGGAAGTGATTTAAAGGAAGTTTGTGTATCTACATAATTCGGCTATTAGTGCCGAAGTTTCGGTATATTTTTGCAGATTTCAAATTAAAAATTTAGAAGCTCTTTAAGAATGACGAAAAGCTTCAAAAGGATAAAAATATTTCCTTAAGATTCTTCGGAAAATAAAAAATGATTCTTCATTTTTTTCTCATTCTTTTAAGAGAATATTTAAAAAGATTTTCAAACATTTCCAAAATTGCAAAAAAGAATGTGGAATATTCGAAGGAATTTTTTTACATTTATAAAATTCACTCTGAATTGTAAGAACAATTAAAAAATATCTTTTTAAATGAATAAAATTTTGCTTATCATGTTCAAAAAATTTTGGTAACTTAAAAAAATTCCTTTAAAATATTCCAGATTCTGTTTTGAAAATTGTGAAAATCTTTGAAAATATTTTCTTAAAATATTTTTTAACATAAGAAATTATTTTACATTTTCCTTGAAATATTCAAAAAATGTTTTTTTTTATTTTGAAGCCTTTTAGAATTCTTCAAAAGCTTCTAAAATTTGTATTTGAAATTTGCAGAAATCTACATTTTGTTTTAAATTAGGCTGCAGCAAACGCTCGAAAATTTCGATACGAATAGGCGAATGTTGTCAGAACATGCGACTCGTTTAAATTATTTAAAATCATTTTAAATTTTACATTAATTTTGAAACTTTTTAAAACTTAAAGTGACTCAAGTTTTTCCTATAAATAATAAGCAGGATATTCTAAAAATTGTATGAAAAAAAGTCATTAGTTTTGAAAGATATTTATAAATTCTGAAAAAATTATTAAAAATTTGAAAAAGTTTAAATAAGTTCTAGATTTCTTTGGATTTTGAAACAAAATGTTGAAGGTTTTCAAGGATGTTTTAAAGTCTTTAAAATAATTTAACTTCTAATTTTAGAATTGTTGAGTTAAGTAATGTTAATTTTTGAATTTTTAATATTTTTAACTTAAACTTTCTTTAAAAAATCTAATTTTGAAAATCTGAACGTTCATTGATTGAATTTTCAACTTAAAACAGTGAAAATGATAACGCCGATTTATATTTTTGGAACTGAATTTGAATCTTTGAACTCTATAGTTTAAAAAAGATAAAATTTCTAAATTTTGCAGTATATCTGCATTTCATTTTAAATTGTTTAATTGAAAAGTGTTAGTACCTAACTTCCATTTTATACGTGCAAATTATTGAGCATTTCAGTATAACATTTTTTTATTTAAAAACAAAAAAAGCAAGAGTTCCACTTTGAGTGCTTTCATTTTTAATATATTTTTTATTATATTATATATTTATTATATATAAAATTACCGAGGTTTTTCTTCTTCGATTAAAATGGCCACATCGACGATACCATAAATATATTAGATGAATGATAAATAATTTAGAGATATTACTATACATACTGACGCGATATGTAACTGCATATACAATAATAAAGTACATGAAAAAACTATTTCATAATATCAATCTTATAATTGAGTCTGCATCATTTTTTTACCTTAACCAAACACAATTTCTTTCCAAAATTAAATCAGTTTTCCTGGAAGAATAATTCAGTGCATAATATTGTGGCTGAGTGGGCCCCCAACCCTTGCTCGGTATCTACAACGATTCGACACCAATGGTTTTTGACCTGTCCGGTCGTTAGCAACATTCCCAGTTTACGGCATCACTTATAGCCCCATTGTCAAACTCTCCCAAAAAAAGGAAATTTGATAACTATTAAATAAATAAAAATTAAGAAATTTAAATTCTATGACTGAATTTTAAATAGTATTTAAGATTGTTTAAGCTTCGTGCCAAGTTCTCACTGCATATAGAACTATAGATAAATAATTGGAATTTAGATTGTTCTACAGGTTACAATTTTTGTATAAACAATTTTTTCTTAACATCATTGTTTTACTGGTACTTAAGAGAATTATCATGCTAAATTTCAAACATTTATAACTTTTTGTAGAAAAGTTGTTAGTATTTGAAACCCCGTAATTGATTATTCATGAGTCGTTGCTTAAATTTAAACAATTTCAACCATAATTTCACAGGAACTTTGTGTCTGGGAACAGCAGCAATATATTTGAGCAAAAATATTGTCTCTAACATGAATTTCATTTAATAAAAATTACTTTTTTTTTGCTATTGTGCAATAAATATTCAACGGAGGGCAAATATGTTTTAACGTTTTTTATTCGTCCTGTAATGAGCTGATAAAGTGCAGAAAAAAAATCGAAATAAGTTTAATGGAAAATCATTAATCGGGAGTAATTAAAAAATTGATTAATTGCGAATATCTCGAGAACGCACAATCTGCCGAAGACAGAATTCCGACAAAAAAATTCCGATTCGGAATCAGGAGATCATTCTGCATACGAATCACTCAAAATATTTTGGCGACATATAAGATCCGACAGGACTGGGTATGGCCTTTGGACTATACCTGGGTACCCTTGCCTTTCCAGTGTGTATGGAACGACACTGCATACGACCCAGAAGTTAGCTATTTTGAAAATTGTATCTTGAATTAAAAATACTGCATTAGTCCTAGCGTATTAACCCTTAAACGGCCAAAACGCCGCTACCGGTACACTGCTATTCAACGGCCAATAACTAAGACTATTCGACACTAGAAAAAATTGAGACACATATATTTTTATTGCTGAGATCTCCTCTTTCCGACGGTGCCAATAAAATTCCTCGAAAAATTTATTTATTAACCCAAAATGCAGTTTAAACAAAAAAAAAATGTGATTTTTCGTGCCTATTTTTTTTTGTGAACCATTTTCCAAAGCTTTTCGAGTCTGTAATTAACCTGGAAT
>NC_046663.1:100772217-100774855 GCF_010883055.1 Belonocnema kinseyi | reverse complement strand
CGGAGGTTAGTCGCTTCTCAGTGCTGTAACTTGTAAATGTGTAAACATAAATGGGTGAAGTTTTGACAGGCGTCATTTGAAGGATCAAGCTCGACGAAAATGTTTCACATTAGTAAATACTAATGCCATCTCTTAGAATTTTCAGGTACTTATCAGACTGCCTAGTATCATTTGTGACTAACTAAGATATTCAACTTAAACTCAAGCTATTTGAATGGAAGGAAAGTGTTTAATTTTTGTTTGAAGCTTCAATTGTTCATAGTCGCCATTTTAATCAGCAAAAATTATTCTCAACAATTTTTCGGGTTTTTAAACTTTTTTAAAAATATTTTGTAAAAAATAAGTTTTACAACAAAAATGTGATTGAAAATTTCAACAGAAACCTCAAGGAAATTTTTTCATTATCTTCAGACTTGAAAAATCCTTAATTCTGAATAAATCCTGCAAAATGAAACAAAAAACACTTAAAAGTTTCTAATTGTTGTTTAAAATTTTGGAAATTTTTCGAAATATTCTTAAATATTCTCTTAAAATTCATTTTCTAAGATAAAAACCATTTTTAATTTTCATAGGAAACTTAATGAATTTTCAGCATATAATTCTATTTATAATTATTTGGAATCTTTTGAATTGTTTTTGAAATTATTTTAAAACTTCTGAATATCTTTTTAAATCATTCGACTTTTTCCTACCTATTTTAATAAAACCTTCAAAATGTTTTCAAATGCCTGAAAATCTTCCAGATTATTATTTTTTTTACAATTTTGGAAATCTGCTAAAATCTTTTTAAAAATACTTTTAGGACTAATGACGGGGCTCATAAAAAATATTACAATTTTTTATTTGGAAATAAGAATTTACAATAAAAAAGTAAATTTTCAGTTCAAGAAAATAGTTTAATTTATCACCAAATAGTTGAATATAAATACTTATGTGAAGTTTCCACCAAGAAGAATAATCTTCTGTTAAGTGCAAACATAAATAATATAGTTAAGTTTTATGTTTAAGAATAAATTGTAAAAAAATGACTTTCCAATTAAGAATATTAAAATTTGCAACGAAATCAATTTTTAACTACAAAATTGAAATTTTATCTAAGAAGATTAAGTTTCAACCAAAACACAGCGAATTTTCTATAAACTAGTTCAATTTTTCTTTAAACAAATTAATTTTGAACTAAGAAAATTAAGTTTCTGCCAAGCTTATTTTTCTACCAAAAAAAGACGAATGCATTTTTAGTTAAAATAAATTAATTTTAAAATAAATAAAAAAATGAATTTTTAACAAAATAGTACAATTTTTCACCTAAACAGGCCAATTTGAATAAAACAGATGCCTTCACAAACAGAAATATCAACTTTCTACTACAAGAAATGAATTTTCGAACTAAAAAGAAGAATATTACAAAAATAAAGTTGTTTCTTTAACCCAGAAAAATGCAATTTCTACTAAACTAGATGAGTTTTTTAATTAAACAGATAAATTAAAAAGAAAATACCTCAGTTTGACTTTTTAACATCAAAGTATAAGTTTAAAAAAAGAAATAAATCTTTAAATGTACTTGAATTTACAATCTAAAAAGACTAAACATTTCCATTTTTATGAATGATTTTTTGTAATCTTCGAAGGGACAACAGCTTAATTTTATTGTGAGGAATTTGGGAAATAAAATTTACGATTTTAGTTTACAATGCCCAGTTTAAATATAATCCCAGGCGAGAAAAGTTGGGAATGTTTGCCATTATGAAGCCCTCTTGGTTTTGTTGCCAGTGTTGGGATCTGTACTGGCATATCTCTAAGATGATAACGCTATTTTGTACTGGGCTGTCAGTGTTGACCCAGCACTGGATATCGCTACTGGCACAGTACAGCCCCAATAGGAAATTCATAAAGGGCACAGCACTACGTCAGTGCTAACTAGCACCGTACTGCTACACTCTAACGATGTGACAAAAAAGGTATTTTAACAATAAATATCAATTGATTACGAATATTTTGACTTTAATTCGAACCTACATATCTATACCTAAATCTATCGCGTAATAGTCGGGAGTCTTAACCACTGCACTACACCTACAAGTTAAAACTCGACGAAAAAGCCATCCTCATAAGCTACAGTTGCGAAAAGTTAAAGTACCAAATTTTAAGCTCTCTTTTTCTAATTATTTATTATTCTAAAACGTTATGTAAATGCAAAGTACACAAACTGTTACCAGGAAAACCAATGAAATAATTTTTAAGTAAAAAACTCAAATCGATTAAAATGTTTCTTCGCGTAATATTTCGTTTTTTTCTCATTGTAGACTACTTTACAACTTTTTACAGTGACAGAAAATGTAATTTTATATGAACATTGAAAATCTTGAACAACGGCATTTAGAAATTTTATCGTGAACTTTGAAAAATACTTAATAACAACAAAATTTTAAACTTTCGTGTGAGGTTCAGTTTTTAGGTACTTGTACCATTTTATAACGGTCAATATTGACATGAAATGTAAATTTTTCTGAACATTTACAATTTTTCATATAGATGGAACTTAGAAATTAAAAAAAAAATCAGGGGAAAAAGTTGTTTTCGGGACAGTTGTATTTACAGTTTTTAGAAATTTTAGAACGCATGAACCATATTTTTAAAC
>NC_046663.1:100766310-100772117 GCF_010883055.1 Belonocnema kinseyi | reverse complement strand
AATATATGTGTCTCAATTTTTTCTAGTGTCGAATAGTCTTAGTTATTGGCCGTTGAAAAGCAGTGTCCCGGTAGTGGCGTTTTGGCCGTTTAAGGGTTAATCAGAAAGAAATTTGAAGTACACAGGCAGATTCCTCACTAACATATCTCTAGGTTTTTTGTTCTCAATTTGTTTGTAAAAGTTAATAAAAATACTATTCTAAAACATAAAGAGCAGAATGATGAGTCTTCGACCATAAAAATGTATTTTTAAACAAAGCTAAAATTAATAAATTTGTATCCAAGTATATAGCTTACTTCTTGCCCAAAAAGATTAATTTTTAACAAAATAAATGAATGTTCACAAAAATATTTTAAATTAAGGAATTTTAAACCTAAATGTGGGTTTCCGTATGGGCGACTGAAGTCGCGCTACTTGATTTGCGCGAAACAAGTCGCGCGATTAGTGATTTTGATGATTTTGAACATAACATTTAGAAGCTTTCTGAACATTTCGAAAGGCTTGAAAGGAAAAAAATTTTTTGTCAAAATTCCTAAAAAAACTAAAAAATTGTAATTATTAATTTTAAAAATATTTTACAAAATTTACAAAACTTTCAAATTACAGTCTAGAAGATTTTCAGGCAATTTTTTAATTTTGTAGGATTTTCAAAAAATTGTGGGAAAACATCGAGTTCCAAGATAACAAAATCTGCATTAGATTAGATTAGAGTAGGTAAATAATAAGTAAATTAAAGTAATAATAAGTAAATTAGATTAGATTAAGAAAATATTGGAAAAGATTTTATAACAAATTTGGATGTATAAATTAATCATTCTAGCTTAAAATTGTTTAAAATTATATTATTTTGAAAATTGATCAATTTTTGGATCGATTCTTCAATTCAACATTTTGTCTCGTTTTTTTTTCTTTGTTGATTGGAAAAGCTTTTTTAGTCAAAAACTTAACCCTTTGATTAAAATCAAAAATTATTATTTTTTTCAAATTCGCATGTTTTGGTTAAGGTTTAAGTTAATTAAAAGAAAACAGAAGTGCCAGTAGTAAAGCATCTAGATTCGGTAATATATCAAATATGTTATTTTTAAATGGAAGTTTTTAAATGCAGTTTCAAAGTTTTTTTCAACATTTAAGCAAATGCAATTTTCTGTGTTTGACCCTGTTAAAAGTTTATATTCTGCTTTACATGTGTTAAGATAATATTTTAAAGTAACTTTCGTAAAAAAAATTGGTCAAGAAATAAAAAAATAATGATGCTTGTTAATGAGTTTGTTAATGACTTGTTGACTTGATTGTGTGTGTATGTATTTTTTTTAATCTTGTTTTTTAAGATTAAAAAAAACTACGCTTCCTATTCCCTAAAGGGGAATCCAGTTAAATAATTCCTTCAAATGTTATCGTGTATACAGACTACTACAATGACAACGACTACAACGACACAACGCCGACAGACACCGACGTAAAAACTATTTTTTCTGACCCAGGGGGTTTCAAAACGTCGAAATTTAATGGAATTCGCGAAAGTCATTTTTCACATAAAACCAATACCTTCTCATTAGGATGAGAATGCAAAAATGGTAAAAGGATTTTATTTTTCTGCATTACAAATTTTATAACTTTGAATATTGCCCTAACTAAATAGGAATGTATTATTTATTATCATTATTAATAATAAAAATAAATATTAATAATTTATATTAAAAAAAAATAAAAGTCAGCTCAAATTTGTTATACTTGTGCCCATTTGTGCACTAAACGGCTTTTCAACCAATGGAAATAACTGGCAAACGTTAAAATTTCAGGGATCATTCTTGAAGTTAGGGAATTTTTTCGAGAGCGTGCTGAATTTTCCTTTTGTCTTGCGATATAAAATTGAATAACAATGATTTTTCATTTATAAAAGTTGATGTATATTACTGTATTTAACTATGTTGTTGAAAATTTTTTTAATTAGTTTTTCTTTTACTGAAATTTTACTATTCTATTTTTGGTTAAAAACTGATCATTTTTAGTTGAAAATTTATTTCTTTGCTAGATAATTTGACAGTTTGTTCGTTATTTTTTCTGTTTGATGGAAGAATATTTCTTACTTAAAAAATCAAATTTATAAAGTCGTTATTTCAGTTCCTAATATTTCCTACTACGTCTTTCGTTGAAAAAAATGTGTTTGGAATAAAAATTTAATTCCTTGGTTGTAAGTCAAACTTTTTTGTTGAAAGTTAATTTTTATGGTTGAAGATACACCATTGCAAACAGAAATTCAGTTCTTTGATTTAACATAAATTTTTTTAATAGAAAATTTAACTCTTCAATTTTTGTTTGCAAATTACATTCTTTTTTATTAGTTCTTCTTTTATAGATCTTGGTTAAAAATTTATCTTTTTTGTTAATAATTGGAAAACTCTAATTAAAGATTCACTTTGCTGGTAGAAAATTTATCTTTTTGGTTTAAAATTCAACTACTACAGTTTGAAGAGTCATAATTTGAGATGAAAATACATCGCTTTATTTGAAAATGTAACTATTTTTTTCAAATGACTTTTTTTTGTTGATATTAATTTTCTTAAAGTAAAAATGTAACTATTTCAATAGAATATTCCCCTATTGTTATTTAAAATTTAGCTCTTTGGTTGAAAATTAATTTTATGAACTTAAAATGTAATTATTCAATTTTTTAATTGAAAATTTGCGTTTTGTAGTTGAAAATTCATCTTTTTGGCATGAAGTTAATCTATGCGAGTTTTAGAGTCAGAATTTTAGTTGAAAATTCATCAGTTCTGTTAAAAAGTAATTTTTTAATCTGAAAAGTTTTACTATTCCATTTGTGGTTCAAAAATTGATCTTCCTTAGTTCGAAATTCCACTATTTGGTTGTAAAATTGTCCTCTTCAGTTGAAAATTCATGTATTCTTTTGATAACCTGTTTATTTTTTAGTAAAAAATTAATCTTTTTGTTTTAAAATTAATTTTCTTGTTTTAAAATTCACTTTTTTGTTAAAAATTAAACTAATCCAGTTTAAAGTTAAACCCTTTTGATAAAATTTCATCTTTTTGATTTAAAATTGATCTATTCAACTTTCATATGCAATCATTTTAGTTAAAAATTATTTTCTTTGGTTGAAAATTCAATTATTCTAGTAAAATGTTCATGATTTTAGTTGAAAAATCATAACTTTGTTTGAAAATTTAACTATTTAAAAAAAAAATTGTTTTGGTTGAAATATATATTTTTTAAAAGTGAAAATGTAATTATTTCAATTTCATATTCCATTATTTCAGTTAAAATTTCAACTCTTTGGTTAAACATTATTTTTATAGACAAAAATTTTAATATTTAAATTTTGATTAACAAATTATCTTTTTTTCTTGAAAACTCATCTTTTCGCTTTAAAATTCATTATTTTAGTTGAAAATTCTTCCCTTATTTTGAATTTTGGTGTTGAAATAAATTTTCTTTTAACTGAAAATGTAACCATTCAAATCGAAACTGAGATCTTTTTTTGTACAAAACTCTTCACTCAGAGATGATTTGATCGAGAATACATTGTGAAATTATGTTCTTATAATTTTGTAAAGAGCTTTGAATTGTACAATCAATTTAGAAATTTAGCGATGTGATAATATAATGTTATTATTTTTCAAACAAGCCTTCATAAGCAGAAGTTTCGTCTCGCTAAAGGTCTAAAGTAATGTCTCCACCTTACCGACATTACAGTTTGTGCGGAGATAGCCTTAAATTCGATTTTTATGTTGATTATCAAAAACATAAGTTAAAATATGAATGAATAAGCCATTGAACTTTACATTACGAGTTCATTAAATACAAATAAAGGAAATTAATTATATATTCTTAACTATCGATCTGTGATGCAAGAATAGATCAGCAGTAACCACTGGCGGTAAATCACGGAACTAAAAAACCGGTTTTTCTACACTATTTCGCTTGATTTATTTTGTTTTGTTTTGTGAAAACGGCGTCTAAATAAATTAATAAATCAATCTTTTTTCGGTTATAATATGTTCATTATTACTTTCCGCATGGCGAGCGTCTCGTTATTTAAGCATCATAAATTTTCGGAATTATATAATCTAAGATTTGTTTAAAAAAAAATTAATAATTTGGATTCTTAAGAAAAGCCCGCCATAGATTACGTTTAACCTTTTACAATGCAACAAAAATAATTTCAATTGATGCATTATTTTGGGACTGGTTTTGCATACACTGATCGCAGGAATTTACCGTTTTACCTTAATCCTCGTAGCAGTTTGACGAAATAGAGATTTTAATTCACACAGTTTTTAGTGTGTCTATATTTATACGCTGATAAAAGATGTTATTTTTGTTGCGGATAAAGATTACTGTGATCGGTGTAAATAAAGGTTTCATCAACATTTTTGGATAACACATTTTAGTATAAATAAAACTTTTCAATCAGAGTTTTGTAGAATAAAATGTTCGCTCTATTCAATCTTCAAATTTAAATTTTGTAATTTTTGTAGCATATTTAAAATAAGAAAATTACTCTCTAAATTTGAATTAGTTAAAAAAAAAACAGATTAATCATTGGCTCAATTCTAGCTATAAAACAGTTTTTTTTACTAATGCATCAGTAAAGATTACTAATTTATCAGTAAAAACTACTGATTCGTGGCTAGAATTGAGCCACTAATTGAAATGATTAAAAATGTTAACTGACTCAAACTTAGTGAGTAAGGAATTTTTCTGAACTGGATGTAATAAAATTGTATTCATGTTCCGAATGCGTTGGCAGCCATATTATTGGGTCTGCCGTTTGAAATTTTGAAATTTTGACAACAAATTTGGAATCAAGGACCCGTAAAGTATTTATAAAATAGATTTCATGCAAATTAAATAACATTTTGACTTTTGATCATCTTTTTGTATACCATCTAAACCACTGTGCGGCGGGGCGCCGTGACGGTCTAGTTTAGTATTTTTGTTGACATCCAGCTTGGAAAATATAAAAATATGCGGGGACAAAATATCAATTTCCATCAGAAGATATTTATTTAAATCCGTTTACTTTAACTCCTAATTGGTCGCCGGAATTTCCGCAACCAATAAAAATCCACCGGATCACCCGGCGGGAAGAAATCCGTTATCATGTATATACCTAAGTTTACGCCGATACGCCGCCGTGCCGATGGTTCCAAATTCTTTACTTAAAGATAGGAGTTCTAATAAGAGTTTTAAATTTTTTAAACAAAATTCTCAAAACTTTTAAATTATGTCTGTGTCTTATAATTATTTGTATAAAGATACAAGCCTCTAAGTTAAACTTTTCCGTATTAGAAGTATTAAATTTCAAGTGACTTTGCTTTTATAAGTTTTCCCGCCTTTTTCTGCTAGATAGATAGCGAAGGTGTACAAGAAATGCGTGGGTGTTTCGCGACGAGGTTCTCGTGCGAAGTACTTCATTGCATTCTGGGATCTAATTATAATTCGATAGAGCGGATGGTCATTAATTTAACGCCAGAGGCAATGAGAGAGTTACCGTGTAACTGTTATCTCAACTTGAGGAAAGTTATGTTTTGGATATCGAAATTATTTCTTCCTGTGATACTAATCTTGCATAATATATATTTTACTATTAAATAAATTCATTTATAAAAATAAAAATTAGTAAATAATTAAAGTATTATTCGATACGTAAATTTTAAGCTCCTAGAGCATTATGAATAGATATTTGATAGATTATTGATAGTTAGTTTTCGTCCAATTCAAGATTTAGTTATTTTTATTTAATTAAGACTATGTATATAAACTCAAAATATACTAAGAACTAGACA
>NC_046663.1:100756475-100766210 GCF_010883055.1 Belonocnema kinseyi | reverse complement strand
GTATCGACCTAAAAGGAGAGTATGTTGAAAAATAAAACCGACTTTGGCCAAAAAAACGTCTCCGTGTTTCATTTTTCAGGGACTTATCAGACCGCCTAGTAATAGGGAATTTTCACTGAGTGAATCTTAGCACGGAATGCTATTATTAATTATCATTTTGATTCAGAAATCTAATTTTTTCTAGGTGTAACTGCCCCAATAAGCATATTATTCTTATTAAGATATCAAAGATATATTATTTTTAGTAAGATTTGCAATAATTGAGAAAATTCAGGGAAATGTAACATTAAAAATACGTAAAATAAAAATATTTTGTTACAAATACTATTTACAATAACGGTTATTCTTAATTTTTCATTTATTTTTGTGATTAAACATAATTCTTATATTAATAGGTAAATTAAATCAGGCTTATTGTACAATATTTTGAAATTCGAATTCCTAAGGTTAATGTATTTTAAAATGAGAACGTTTGAAAAGTCAATAATTTCTAAGACATTTCAAATTAAAGGCATTGATAGTTCAATCATTTTCAATTTACAGGCAATGTTCCCAGACGAATGATAGCAGATTGATACATAAAAAATTGTAGACAAATTTTACTTTCCAAATTAGAGTAATATATAGACATTCAATGAATGAGCATTGCAAATACAAGGGGATTGAAAGTACAATGGATACTAATTTCAAGATCTCAGGTATTACCGCCTCTAATCTCTAAGCCGAAGCGAGATATTTACAGGGTAAAAGCAAGTAAGGGGTAGCAATGGTGGGGGTACTCTCAAGCAGGTCATAATGCGAGTTGGGCGATGACCCTACTGGGCCCCCTCAGCTTTTCCAGACGGATAATTAAGAGGAATGACCCATGTAACGGCTTTAAAAAATCGATTTTTTTGTTGTTGCTTAAATGGAAGCTTGTCATCCCAAAAACATGCTGTAAATGTTTCAGAGTCGCAGGTACATTCTTTAACCCCTAAAAGACGTCCCGCGCGCCTCACGCTAACCTGCCGATTCTGCCTTTATTTCAACATTTAAATCTTTAAACGCGTTTTTCTTGGTTTCATTTTTTTCATAATTTCCCGGAAGATAACTCAAAAAGTATTTAACCGATTGAGTTCTTCTTACATACACATATAGCTGAAATGCTTGTCTTCTGTATGAACCTCTCTGAACTGGAAAAAAATCTTCTAAACAATTATTTTTTAAACAATTTCATGCAAATTTTTGGGTAAAAATCCAATTTTTTTAAATGGACGTCATTTTGTGAAAAATGATTTTTTTAAAACTTTTTTTGGTTCACACAGAAGCTATGAATTAATCTTTGAAAAACTTTTTTGTCTTTTCGCTTCAGACGAATCTATGAGAAACTAGAGTGCGGGCAATTTCATATCTCCCAGCTGAACATGTTTAACATATGCCCTTATAATTAAAAATGTTATGCATTTTATGGTTGAAAAAATTTATTTCTTAATTTAAAAGTGCCTCAATAAACCCTAAAAGCTTTGGAAAGATTATTCATATTCTTCATCCCCAAAAAAAGCCCAAAATATACCCTTACTTTTGAGGTGTTACATAGGTTGCCCCCTTTAAGCATTTTAATTTAAATACCCTGGGACTCTGATTTACCGGGGGGTAGGGCTGGCCCCAATGACTGGCGGTAAATGGGGGCTTCACCAAACTGTTCTTCTCTTTCCGGCTTATAGCTTCTTATAATGCCGATCCGTAAACTGCGAAACTCCGTGACCTTGAAAGCCCCTCTCTTTCAACCCTTTGACCCCCTAATACCGTACATCGGGTTCAGTGGACTCGTTTCCAATTGGAAACGAGCTAGGCGGCTCTCACTGTTTACGTTTCGATCCCCCCGAAATCAGACCAATGCTATTTGAAGGCAACCCCCGACACTGGACTGAAAGCAAGAATTTGGTGTACTTCAGTATATCAGAAAATTTCGATGTCTGTCTGTCTGTCCTCGTCCTTGTTGCCTTTGTCGTCTGTGAACACGATGACTCTCAACAGAATTATCGAGTTAGAGTGCGATTTAGCATACTTTTTAAGGGTATAAAAAGAAAGGACGAGTTCGGTAGCCAACTATTTTGAATAAACTATAAAAAAGTTAGAGCATTTTGAAAATGTTTGAGACCATTTCTTTCAAGATATAAAAATTCTAAGTGCGGCTTTTTCAATAAAAAGAAAATGATCAGAGGTATAGCATTTTCCAAATTAAAAAAAATGTAAATGAAAATTTTTAGCTACACGATGCATGGCATAAAAAAACACTCAAGAGAAGAAAAATTTTGCTTTTTGGAAGCCCAACAAGATTATCCTGATAACGTTTTAAATTTGCTTGAAAAATCGAAAATTCTATTTTGCGGTCAAACTATGCAAGATACGGAAAAAGGTTAATGGACAAAAATTGTGCCCTCAAACAAAGATCTACAAATTTATTATTTATTAATTTTTTATAGGACGCCTAGTTTTTGTATTGATTGTAAAAAACAAGATTAAAAATAAAAATTTTAATTTTTGGATAAACGACACTAGCTACAAAGAAATAAATAGTCAAAAGTTGGTAATCCTAAACTGAGTTACAGCTAGGTTAGGAATCATTTGTGGATAGTGTGCGTAGTTTTTGTTTTAATCTTGAAAAATATCATTAACAATAAAAAAATAAAATTTTTGGAAAAACCACGCATAATACAAAAAAAATTAATAAACAAAATTTTTACAACCAAAAATGAAGTAAAAAATGTTGCACTGATCATTTTTTCCTAGGATGCGTAGGTTCTGGTTCAATCATGAGAAATGAAATTAAAAAAGAAAAATTAACTTTTTGCAAAAACAGAACAAGCTACAATAACATTTTATGTAACAGCATTTTTCGCCTATATCTACAAATTTTCTTAAAATAACTATGATAGGATCAGTATTTTGGTGTAAATGGTTTAAAATAACATTCAAAATAAACGATTTAAATTGATTGAAAAACGATATAAGTTGCAATAAAATGTTTAAGAACCAAATTATTATTTTTTTTTTAATAAGTGGCGCACTTTTTTCAGCTGTAAAAACATAAGAATGAATTTTTAGGGTGGCTAAGAATAAAACTTAATGCAAAATAAAGAAAAAACATAAGGGTAATCATAATAAATGAAATTTGCATTTTGTTTTGCAATACCTTAATAAGCAATCCCAGGCCGAGGTACATAAATGAATTTAATATACATTTGATATAATAGCGTTGAACAGAATGTAGAAAAGTTTGCATCTTGGACCAAATCGAGTGCGAAGCACGAAATTCATGATAAGAATATGTTCGTTACTGTCGAAGGAGCTTTAACAATAGAGAATTAACAATCACCAAATTACAGTTGTCGATGCTTGAAAGTTTGATTTTGAAAGGTCTGTACATAAACGTGGGAGAAGTGCAAAGACAATACATAGTCTCTAGAAACTATTAGAAACGCTTGAAATGTTTTTAATTCCCTGGAAATCCCATAAAATTCTTATTAATCTTTTAAATTGGTCGAAAATCCCTTGAAATCCTTTAAAATTCCTTAAAATATCTTTAAATTTTTTGGAGCCACTTGAAATACTTCGGAATCCCTTGAAATACTTTGAACTATTTTGAAGACGTTGCCTTTTTTTAACTTTTTAAAACTCAATGATATATTCTGAAATCTTTGGAAATTTTGTGAAATCTTTATATCTGTTGTGCGTGGAAAATTTAAATGATCGGTATTAAAGAATGAATGGTAATGAATGATTTTTTTCATTCAGTAAAATTCTTTTTATTCTCTTACTAAGGTAGTCAATTTAAAATCTGTATTTGAAATAATAATTAAGTATTTTGCCTCCATAACGATCTCAAATTAAATTAAACGTTGTAAACAAATCGGAAGTTAGCCGCGAATTTCATTTTCAAATTTTAAATGTAATAAATGTAGCCATTTCAAGTAATTTAAAAGCCATTTGGGTTTTCAACAACAATGAGTGCAAGGTTTTTGAGAAATTTTATTACATAATTTTTTTCAGATAGATTTATATTTTGGACGGAATTTTTAACTTTTGATAATTGCCTTATTTAAAGTTGTTTACTCTTTTGAACACTGTTTAACTACGAAATAAGCATATACATTATACTTTAATGGATATTTGTTTTCTGGATGCATGTAACATTTTCATGGTGTCTATTTATATTTAAAGGTTTATATATTGCAATGTGTATTTTAAATATTATCGCACCATAATAATGTGGAACGCTGTGCGATAAAACGTATCATACATGCAAGGGAAGCACATCAATAAACAACTAAGCACGTTCGACCCACTTTTAGGTCACAAGGAAGAAGATATAAGGTTTACCTTTCAATTCTTTCCAATTACGAAATTAATTATAGTAGACTATAAGGTAATATTTCCAAATAATCGATTCTTAATATGTTACAAAACTGAAGATCATATCCACACTGTTGAAACTAGTAGATAAATTATTTACTGGAACGGCTATTATCACCAATAAAATTGGTCACTGAGGCGTTATTTGCCACTTTAATATTATTTGTAATTCTATTTTATGTTTCTAAGGGTTATTATGAAAAATAAGCTTTGATTTGATTATTTGTTACGAGATATAGATATGATTAATTTATATAATTTCATTTATGTTTATCATGTGAAATAATTCGGAAAAGTTTGTATACTTAATTTTTATTTAAAACGCAATAACTGGAAGATCTCTAAAAATATGAATTGGGATACAATGGAATCATGTGTCAAGGTTCAGCCCGTTAGAGCAATTAAAAAGGTTTTGAATCGCAACGAGATAAGAGAGTTCGATGCAGAACAGACATCCATAGTCCATTCAGAGCTGTGCTCCTAGAATTAATTGGGAAAATGAGTGTGGAACATCTTAATTTTTCAAAACAAAGCTAAATAAATATTACGCTATAGTTTCATTTTCATAAAAAACGTTTCATAATTAAAATCCTTGTTTATTGACTTGCTTTTTAATTTGAAATACTCAGTAAGGGTTTTACTCACTAATCAGTTAATTTAACTGATTGTTTAATGATGATAACTGATTGGATTTAGTGACCCACTTTTCGCAAATTAAAATTTCGAGAGCAGATTATAAATTATAAAAATGATTTTTTTTACTTAAAACCGCTGGTCGGGGAAAACGGGAAATTACCGGAAATTTTATGAGACTGGTCAGAAACGGGAATTGAGAGTGAATTTATTTTTTGACCGGAAATTTTACAAATTTTTAGAAAAAAAATCGGTTCAAGTTTGATTTTTCACTTACAAATTTTCCATTTTGGATTTCAATTTTCAAGTTTACATTGATCAATTGAAGAATTTTAAAATGCATTTGTAAAGCCTTAAAAAATCATAAATTAGTAGCATTTGAAACTGATAATGTTGGATAAAACACCTTTTTGGTTGATCAAATAACACATATAAAATATTATGATTTTTTAAATTAACTATACATTAAAGATTAACAATTGAATGACAATTCATTTTACAAGACGATTCGGAATCAGTTGAAGATTTAAGAATTTCCAGATTTTAGCGTTAAAAATTAAACTGTTTCAATTGAAAAGTCTTAGTAGCTAAGCAAATGTATATACCTGATTTAAACTTTATGAAGTATATTCAGTTTAAAAATAACTTCAAAATAATATATTATAATTAAAGGCTTTTATTAAATTAAAAATATTTTTTTAGTCTGAAATAAAAAATTTTAATTAAGCAAAATAAAAATTGCCCAATATTTATAAATATTTGATTTCTCATGTAAAGTCAGCAATTATAAATCCAATATTGAAAACTAAACTTTGATAGTTACAATTTTAATGTTTCTATTTGAAAAAAAATAATTTAGAAGTAACATGGTTGAATTTTGATTTATAATAAATATTGAACGTCTATAATTTAGACATATTTAGAAGGTATGAAAAGATTTAAAATGAATCTAGAAACACAAATAATTTAAACGAACTCTACGTCTACCGAGCAAATCCGGCTACTCGTATCGAAATTTCGATGCAAATGGCCCATGACCTAATTTAAAACAAGATATATATTTTTGCAAATTACTAACAAAAAATTTAGAAGGGTTTTAAGAATTATGACAGGCTTCAAAAGAGTAAAAAATAATTGCTTAAGCTTCCTAGGAAAACTGAAAATCCGGAAGATTTTAAGGAAATATTTCTTTATTTTGCAGGCATAAAAAAAAGGAAGAATGCGAATCATTAAAAAAAATGTTTAGAAGTTCTGAAAAAATTTTTCAAAAAATTAAAAATTTAGATAAGTGTAAAATAACATGTGAATGTTTCAAGATTTTGAAATAAAATTTGGAAGCTTTTTGAGGATTTTCAAATGATTTAAAATGAAATTAATTAAAAATGTTATTCAAGAAGTGTACAGTTTATGACAAAAATTTAATAGTTCAATTTCTAATATTTCTAGCTTCAAATTGCTTAAAGTGATTTGCAACACAGGTTTTATTACTTCAAATGGGACATTTTTTAGATTTAGAGTTCGAACTTTTTAATTTCATTGACCGTGATAAATGTTTGCGAACCGGGAAAAAGGCGAGAAATTACCAGGATTTTTTTTGTGCGCAATTCAAACGGCCACCCTAAAAATTTGTAAACGCTTTCTTACTGTAAGTAGATTCATCAGTTTACATCATCCCTTTTTTCAAACTGAGCTTCATGGCGAATCGTGCAATATATAATGGGTCATATTCTAGTATTTGATGTAAGTACATGCTGGCGCATCGCGTCATATTAATTGCTTATCCTATTGAAACTATCAACGTCGGATCAATAAAAAAACTGACTGCGCAAAGTTAATTGAATTCACGAAGCTGGTTTCAAGATTCCTTTGTTACTTTGCCAATTTGTGAAATAATAAGCATAGACATTGTCGTGTCGATCAATGGCGATCATTACGTGAAATAACTTATTCTCATTATTTTCCCTGGTCCACGCCTAATAATTTGTTTTGGATTAAAAATTCTTTGAAATAAATTGAAAAAGAAAATTGCATATTATTTGTAATATATTTTGGTTTATTTTAAACAAAGTTTTGTTCAGTTTAAATAACTTTAGTTCAATTGAAATAAAGTTGATTCAAATCAAATAATATATTTTTTTAAATAAAATAAAATGTATTAAAACGAGTGCTGTTTGAATCATACAAATTTTGTTGTCAATGCATCTTTAGAATGAATAATGTGAATAGTAAGAATAGTGGCAGAGTAAAGAGGGGCAGTGACGACCAGTTAACAGTGAATGATTTTTTCAAATTTAATGGTATTTGGAATTGATCCATTTTTTCTCATTTCAAGTCCTACGTTATTGTAGATTATATTTCTATCAGTATTAATAACATGAATAAAACAATGATTTTTTAAATTTAATTATTTATGACTAGCTGTATTTAGTCGACTTGCCTCCCCCCTAACTGGTGGGTGAAGCCGACCGCTGTTTTTTATGAAAATGAAAATATCTAAATAAGAGGAAATATGAGGGTTCGTTTCTGTGGAATTTTATGCGCAAATTTTATCCAGCAAGAAGAATAAGTTATTTTGAATAAAAGTAGTGATAACTGTGATATAACCTCTTATTCGTCCACATTCTATTAGAAACAGACGTCACGCAATGCTTCTACCGTACCAATGCAAGAAACCTGCTCTCCCGACCGTATTGAGAATAATAATATTCAATAGTTTCTTCCATGCAACGCAGAAGTTATAGCTGTTTTACATTACCGATCATTTATCGACGAAGCTTATGATACGTGTACCATCTAGCAATTGTACTATGATCTTGATCGCGCTTGCCCTCCTGGTGAGGCCTCAATTATTTACGGCATTTGTTATATTTTGAAGTTGAATTACGTTTAGTTATTATAATTACATGATGTTAGATTGTTTTGTCTATCAAGATATGAAATTTTCGTACTGTAAGTATTGCCAATAATGTTGAAAACTTTATATTTCTGTCAGAGAATTGTCCATTCTTTAGCGGCCAAAATTCTTTTCCGCATAATTTGTCTTTCAATACATCAATTTTCAAGATTTTAGTAAGTAACCTTATCTCCATAATAAAATAGATTTATTTGATGCAAAGTAGAATTAAAATGTTTGAATAATAGCTATGATATAAGCGAAGTCACTGCCACCCCTTCCCTTAGATAAAGGACTATTTGAACCGTAATATCGGTACAAATAGTCAGATTTTTTTTATTACACATAGAATTTGTGATAATATTAAATAAAGCGTTCAAAATTTCAGATTTTTAAATTTAATTTATTCAAATTCAACCATTTTTAAATTTCGAGGTTTAATCAATTGAATCCTAATCGTTTAATAATTTGAAATTAAAAGCGTTTAGGATCGAACAATTTCAGATCGAAACATTATAAATCACCTCATTTTAAAAAAGGAGGTTCTGAAATTGAATAATTGTCAGTAGAATCTTTCAAAACTCGTCAAACTTACAGATAAATTGACCAATGCCCAATAATTGTAAATTGAAACTAACTGTGAATCAAGGTGTCTTTTTTATTCTTACATCAACTTTTTAATATGTCATAAAGAAAATTTTAGTATCAAAAATCGGGTTTTAAGCATTATAAATGACCATAATTTTAGTAATCTTCAATAATGTATATTAATATTATAGACCGTTGAATTAGTCTCCAGTCAATGAATCTTTTATATGGTTGTATATTATTTAAATGTCAATGAAAAAGTTTTACCGAAAAACCCCATTTTTTAATATTATAAAATTACTAAAAAATTTAATAAATAATTGTTGAAAGCCTTGTCTTAGTTTTAAGATACTAATGGTGACAAAAATTCTTCCCATTAACTTATTTTCAACCATCTTGAAGTTATCGCGTAAACAAAAAGATCGCGATTATACACGGATTCACCCACACGCGGAAATTATTATTATTATTAAAAAGTCTCAAATCAAGTTTGGCGTTAGTGCTAAGGCTATGGCATTACGGAAATTTCCGTAATACTAGCCCTGGACTTACGATATATTTCGTAATAGTAGACAGACAGTTCGAAAAAAATAAATATTTCGTTAGAAATCGTACAATAAAAAATTGTCTAAATTAATATATTTAAAATGATTAACTTCAATTTTATAAACTTAAAATTAAAGTTTTTATTCTAATCACTAATTTTCAATTTTTTAACTTAAAATTTAGAATCGTTCCGCTCAGTTCCGTTTAATATATTATTAATATTAATCGCGTATTCATAAAAATATTGAAAAAGATAAGAAAATGTATAAAATTTAATTTTATTAGTAGCATCTGTTGACGAACATGGTAGAAGTTGGTGAGATGCATATTCGTTTACGAGAATAGAAGTGAAAAGGAGGCGAGGATTTATCTAAGGTCGGGCCTGTAAAAAAGGTTGACCGTGGCGGTGAGAAACTCTGTTGGAAGATTTGACTGGGTTAACACATTTAGCTACAGAGCGCAGCACCTACAATGATTGACTCTACTGGCATCTAACAACTGCCACCGGAAATTCGTCGACACCGACTGATATTAATTGAGTTCAAGAACTTAATTAATTTACGAACCAAAAAGCACATTTCATTATTTATAAAGAAGTTATTAGAGTAGAATGAAAAGCACAATGTTTTAGGCCAACTATTTTACAGAAACTTGTAAGTAAATTTCATATAATAAAATCT
>NC_046663.1:100747423-100756375 GCF_010883055.1 Belonocnema kinseyi | reverse complement strand
AAATACATTTGTGTAGGATCTCTTAAATTAAAAATCGACAAGTACGAGTTCTGATAGTTGCGCAGACATAAATCAATAATTACGAATGGAACAATTATATTTTTACGAATTGTTAGTGACTCAATTTTTAGCTGCAGCATTTAGTAAAATTTAACTGAAAATCAGTTATATTTTACTATTTTAAACTTAAAGAGTATAATTTATCTATAATTTTGCGTTATTTCTTCAAGATTTATAATATGGCTTATAAAATAATGAAGATGATTATTTTTAAATGTCGTATAACAATATATAACAATATATTAAAATGTAGTGACTTAATTGTTCAATTTTACTTTTGAGAATCACAATTCTATGAATGATAGAATTGTTTGAAGCAGAACAGATCAATTCTATTTCCTGTCAAACATTTTTTTTAAATCGCTGCTTATGAAAAAATTATGACGTGTCGCAAGAAAAGGAGCCACTTTGTCGATCGTGGCTTAGGAGATATTCGCATTTTTGTAAACAAAAATCAAAATGGAAGTGACCAGAAGTGGATAAATTTTATGTTTCAACCAAAAAACTTAACACGCGCGCTTATGACACTCGCCAATCTTAAATGTGTTTTTCTCGAAAACCTGGTTTTAAAAGTTCCAACTTCAATAATCAAAAATACCCCGACGACTTATTTTTTCACCTAGAAGGTTCGACCTGTTCTGAAAATGTCAGGAATTTATCCGGCAATATGTCCATATATTTTCAAATTCATATCGCAAAAGTGGGCCCTTTATTTTTCGAACGTTAGGACTTACAAAAATTACCCGATTTTAATAAATGAAAGTTAATTTTTCGGCCGATAAAAAGATTCTCTACGATTTTTCTTTAAACGATTAAAAAAAATCTGCCTATCGTTTTGTGCAAATTTTTCAACGGCCTCATAAATTTAATCATTTCAATTGGTCAGTATATAGCCACCACCGATTCAGAAAAATTTTGTTCAATTATTCGTCTTTTTTTAATCAGAATCATCGGAACGACAATTTACGGGATTGTTTCTTATACGTCAGACAATTCAGTCAGTAAATATAGTTCCGAATAGAAAAACTGAAACATAATTTAACGAGATTTGCCTTAATTGGTTGTGAAGCAAACGGTTGAAATAATTAAAATTCGCGTGAATAGGCCTTTTTAAATTCTCAGATTTAAACAAATTCCATTCAATCGATTTTTGTTACCTAGATTAGTTATATAGAATAGGCAGAACACAGAAAGATCAAAATAATTATTATTCAAGCTTGAATGTGTGAATATCAAATATATTTATAAACGAAGTAGATAGGAAGATTTTCCCGCTGAGCAAAAAATAGTTGAAATTGGCAGGATGAATGGGATATAGTTCAAACGTGCGAACTATGGTCACTCCTTTCCCCTTGCCTCTTCCTCTGAAAGCTCCTCTATGCGACAGTCGAGTTTCCATGAAACTAGGCACTTTGTGAATGTTGCAAGGACACCGGACACAATGCACACACCCAAGCGACCAAATCATCGACTGACACTTTCCCACGTATATATCCAACTTTAATTACGATTCACATGTATAACCTATGTATATGTGTATATTCACAACTCCTGTGCCTATTCTTTTCGGATGTTAAGTCTCTTTCGACCATATTGCCTTCTCATTGTTATACGGCATTTTTATGTCTCTCAGGGATACATTACCTTTAACAATTTTTCTCATCCGTTCCTACTTTTATAGACTTTGAACTCCGTACCAGGACCTAAAATTGTGCGACAGTCGACACACTTTGTGTAGTTCTGATTTTAAAGTTTGTAGTTCTAAATTGAAAAGTGTGTAGTATAAAATTTCTTGTTTTTAAAACTATTTTCTTAAAAAATTACAAAAAATATTTTTTTTTCAATTTCTAGAGATCTAATCTAAACATTTTCAAAAATGATCAGTATGTGGTATGGCTTTTCTGTTAAGGAGATAATGCGGAATCAAATGAAAAGAATGGGTTTCGCTCATTAGAAGTGTGAATCTGAAAACCCTGGAATTTTGTATCATCTTTGCATAAAATTTTATTGACACGCGATAA
Source organism: Belonocnema kinseyi (assembly GCF_010883055.1). Lineage (NCBI taxonomy): Eukaryota > Metazoa > Arthropoda > Insecta > Hymenoptera > Cynipidae > Belonocnema > Belonocnema kinseyi. Next base: position 100,754,294 of record NC_046663.1, on the reverse strand, counting down.
TGAGATAGTTTGCCGCTCACTAGGAGGCACTAGCGAACTTTCATAAGTGCCCGTGAAATATAAATTCAAACTAAGCAAAGTTTTTAAAAAGAAAATTAGAAAAATGAGCGAAACAAAATATGAAACGTGGACTGTAACTTAATAAAAATATGAATTGCAAAGTTGGAAAGTATTATTTAAAAGCAAATGAAAGATTTGTTTGGAAGGTAAGTTTTGACCAACAGTAGGTAAGTTGGATTTTTTACTGTCGTTCAAACCTTACCTCTCTGACAAATGTTTCTTTTGCTACGATCCGTATGTCATATTTTGTCGAGGGGCTGGTCACTGAGATTTCAGGTGATTCCTGGTCTTACGAGAGACCCTTTGGAGGTCAGTGAGAATCTCTAAATTCTATTGCGTTTTCCTTGGTTAGTCCCAGTTAGTCTCAGTATGTCTCAGTGCGTCACGAAAAGCCTCGCTCCAGCCAGCCGGTTCGGCGAAATCCCCGTCGGAAAGATTCGTAACTCTGTCGGGAACACTCGGGAGATCTGTTTCGAGTACCGCGCGATTAACTTTTCGAGGGAGTCTTATGGTAAGTCACAAGAAATCTGGAGTTACTCTGCGGGAGGTCTCTACGAAATCTTCGTTATTTCGGTGGCAGTCATTGTTAGTCTGACTTCCTGATTTCTGTGTGACCAGCCTCTCGTATTTTGTTGCACTCGTTTTTTATAATTTTCTTTCAAACAAACTTTACTTTGCTTAATTTAAGTTCGAAAAGGAGAATAAAATTACAAACGGTAAACAAAAAACCAAAAATTTGATGGAATCAACACATTTTTTGTTATTTGAACCATAGAATATGGTTATTATATGAACAAAAAAACATTTTGTTCGACCAATCAAATGGTTTGTTAAATTAAACAAAATTTGTTTTATTCAACCACATTTTCACGTCGTTCTTTTGGTTAAAAATTGTTTTCTGATGGTACAATGGAACAATGATCTAACTAATATTACTGCTTTGTTCCCTTTTCCACGATGTACATTCTTTTTCCACTTTACGAAAACTAAGCACAATTTTTTACTAGCCTTCATTTCTGTATATTATTTTAATTTTCTTGAATCCTTTTTTCTCTTAAGAATTTCGATTTAGAACTGTAGATGGAAATTTAAATAATAAAAAAAATTTGTAACCCTATTTTAACCCTATTCATTAGTGGACCGAATCCATTTCAAATCAGACAGGTTCTACACTTTAAGTCACAGAATCTCTCGGGAACAAAACATGTTGTTTTCAGAGAAAATTGAGCAATGGGTATTTTTGCGATTTTTGAAAACAAACATTTACAAAGTTATGCGCATTTAAAATTTTATCTTCGTTTTTCAAAAGACCACCAATTTTTTCATAGAAATGGTATAACTTTTGACTTAATTGAGATTGAAATACTAAAAGTCGATTTTCTCAAAAAACCCCACAATTATATTTTTTGTCCATTTTTTGTTGAATTTGTACTATCATAAGGAAAATATCTTGTGAGTTTTATGCCGGCTAAATGACTTTTGTGGCCAGAAGAATTTTTTTTTCACAAAATCGAATTTTTGTATTTTTCTTGCCTACAACAGATACGAAAAAATGTTTAAAAAAATAGTTTGCACAGTTAAACAGTTCTACAAAAAATTACTCATTTATGATATATTGTATGTACGCTTTCCGAGAAATATAAAATAATTCAATATTTCTACAAAAAAAAACATTCTCTTGATCACAAAAATGGCTTAGCCCGTATAAAATTTATAGAACATTTATTTTATATAAACAAAAATTTGTAAAGAATATTTTCGAAAAATAAGAAAGTTAGGCTTTGCACCTTTTCATATAAATTGCCCATATATTTCTAGTCCTTCAACTTGTTTTTAAAAATTTTATCTATAAATGAACAATTGAAATTCAGAAATGTCTTTGTTCATTTTTGTTCTATTATTATGTAATAGTTTATTGTCTTTGCAAATTTAGGTTCACAATAATAATCACACATTTGTACACATTTGTACAGTTAAAAAAATTTGCTGCACTGCTGCAACTGCAGTTTCCTGAAAGAAATATTGAATTTTTTTATCATTTTCGCAAACGGTAGATATCTGTTGGTGTAAGCAAGAAAAATACGAAAATGCGATTTTATGAAAAAAAATTCTCCGGGCAACAAAAGTTATTGAGCTGACATAAAACTCACAAGATATTTTTTAGTAATTAGGTCAAAAGTTATATAACTTCAAAGATAAAATTGGGCTTTGATTTTAACGAAGCCAAAAATTCAAATATGCATAACTTTGTGAATTTTTTCCATAAATCACAAAAATACGTATCTCTTAATTTTCTTTGAAAAATAGCATACGTATTTTGTCCCCGAGAGCTTCTGCGACTTCACGTGTAGAACCTGCCTGATTTAAAATTAATTCGGTCAGTGTCATTTATCTAAATTATTTTTTTTGACACCTATATCCTTTTTGAAAACGCGATAAGAGTTCATAATTAAGCCTGTATTTTTGTTTACAGAGGAATTTTCATATTTCTTTTTTAATTCTATTAAATTTTTTCCTATCACTTGGTTGAACTTATTTCAATTTTTTTTGCTCAGATTCAGGCAGTAATCAATTTTAATTAGAAATTATTGTGACACTTTTTATTACAAAATGCAGGAGAGCACATGTATAGTATTACAGAGATTTTTTTGCGTATTTAGTTTTATATTAAACAAAACATCACTCAGGCCCCCTTACGTCAAACGGCTTTAATTACACAATAATATCTGAAAATTCGAAGTGTGAAATATTTAAATCCTTTATTTTGAAGCTTTTGAAAAAATATTTTCTTCCTAAATACTTCCAGATTTAATTTAGATACCTTCTAAGCCTTTAATTTTTTAAATCTCTTATCTTCAGTTTTCAATATTTTTAACTTGTTACTTTTTTCATTTGTTAATTTTCATTTAATAATTGCATAATGCTAGTCAGTACCATTTATTTTTGGACATAAATAACAGTTGCTTTTGGAATTTTATTTCGAAATATATGCAGATAGAACTTTTTTTACTTTATTTGCATAATCTAGAAAGAAAAATAAATATGTAGTAGGGAAGTAAAGGATCTGCCTGACCAAAGCCGCATGTAACCCCTGTGACTTACTCATATATAATGCTGCATGATATAGTTTATTCTCAATGTTTCTATATAAACTTGAATGTAATACTCATTTTAATATTTGTGTGACAAGATATTGATAGTATTATACTCCAAATCAGATGAATTTTGAGATTTAAATAGAAGTTTTCTTTTAACATATAAATCAATATTAAATACGAGTACTACATCCTCAGCGTAATCAGTAAGTACATTTTTTCATAGACTTCATACATTTTCTTTCGAAGTTAATTCTTTCCAATGTTTATATGGATAATGCAGTCCATTATATATAATTAATCTTTCATTCTTTACTAGTAGCAAAAATATTTTATTAAATTACCAAAAAATGTTCAGAAAATTAAAAGATTAAAGTGATGCTTTAAATTTAAAATATTAATAAAAATTAAAACGAGAATTAAAAAGGGAACCGTAATTCAATGAATGCATGAACAAATAAATTATTTATTTGCCGTATTTATGTGTACGAACAGATTCCCCTTCCTTTTCTAGTTCGTCTTTTCCAGTACGCTGCGTCCCTACTTTTAGCTTTGGCTTAATTAATTACTTAAAAATAAATAATATGTTTAAAGTGCAGGTCAAGCTTTACTTTAAATATTATATTTAGTCATTAGTTCCTTTTGTATGTTTATTCATGAACTCAGTACTATTCCTCAGTCTTGTACTTTCTTCTTGCAAAGGTTTAGGTATATATTTGAGTGTGATAGTAATTTTCGGAATTAATTACTACTCATCTTATGTCAATCTTATGGGTTTACATGTCTATTTTCAGGTTCGCAGAGCATTGTTATACGTATAGCTGGTATGAAGTGTTGGTTAGCATTCATGAAAAGCGATTGAATGGATAGGTCTTCTACGCAATGACAAACATTGCCAGTTCACTCGTAGGCCAGGCGCGTACTTTTAAGTCCACTCAATTCTGAGTAAAGAATTTCTGGATCGAAAATGTTATTTGTCTCAATATAAAAAGTACTTTCTTTTTTCTTCTATCCTCCCTCTGCGTAACTTTTTTAAAATTGACGTCAATTTTTAAAAGACGGTTTTTTATACTAATAACTCACTTATTTTCTTTTTTTTATATATTATATTAAAAATAAATTAAAATACAAAAACGCCCAGAAAAAATTGTGTAATAATATTTTCCATGGGACCCATATTTTTGTAATTATAGCCGGTACTGAGTTTTTCTTTTTTTCACTGTTTTTGCGCATTAGCGCCTTTTGTTCATGTTTCAGAGTCTTAATTGAGATTAATTTAATGCTGTATACCAAGAAAAAAAGGCATTAAAGATTTGCGGTAAAAAGAATCAACTGTCTACTCGACAAACCATTTCAATAATTGAACTAGTAAAATTCCACTGGGCATAATTGGAAAGAAAAGCATGCTAAAGTTTTAGTGTAATAGGATACTGACTATTTTCAATATCTGTTTATTAGAAAATGACAAAAATATATGGCTGAAGTTTCAGTGAACTGTTTATATTTCCCAATAAAAAATTCTCCATTTTTCAATTGCTAAAATATAATAATTTGTTAAATTTAAAACTTCTCTTGAAACGGGCTTTAGAATTAGGTTTTAAAAGCTGAATAATTTCGTTTCAAAATTGTGTAATTTTGAAAGGTGTACGTAATGTTTATTATGATTAAATCAGTATCAATAGTATTCCAGAAATATCTTTAATAGAATCTGCTAGGAACATACAATCCGTAAAGGTCTTTAAATACAATGGTCAGTTCAAGCCACGTCCACGTGTTTCTGACTGTGGGGCTAGAAAAGCATGGGGATTTACAGGTCGAACACGTTGAGTGCCACGTGACTATCCTCAATATGTTGCCAGGGCACGCGAATGAACAGAGGGTAACTAGTACCAACATAAAGCATTGTGCTAATGATGATGCTAAATGTATAGGCTAATTGGCCTTAAAAGGTGTTTGCCAACGGTAAAGTGAGTCAATAATTTCAGTGCAAAAGCTTCCAGATTCTCAAATAAAACTCCATTCATTTTTTTGAAAATACGATAATTGGCTTAAAAATCAGATAGATTATAATACATATTATGGCAAAAGGTTTTTTTATAAATTAATTTTGAAACTTTTCAGCCATTTTTTCAACAAAAAACATGTAAATCTATTTTATTTGCTGTTGAATCAAAAACTGTAATTAGGGTAATTTGTAGAACTCTTTGCGGATACTCAGAATGTCAAAAATTTAATGATAAAAAGGATACAAAATTAGTCTTAAGTTTCGTTGTTAAAATTTGGACAATTTTAAATTTTGAGTTGCGAATTTAAATAATGTTACTGCACTACCTTTTATCAGATGAAGACCTTTCAGTTTCACGAAATGCAAGAGACTATCGGAAATTAGAGGTTAGAGTACCACTAACCTGAAATTTTGGATATTTTTTTTTTTTTAGTTACAGGGAAAGCTCGTCAATCGACAAAAGAATAGAACGTGGTTAAGAAAATACATTCTACACATGAGAAATATTAATATTTGTACATTTATGAGATTATGAGTTACTGTTACGTTTAGAATATTTTCTTGTAAATGTGTCTACAATCCCATGACGTCATGCTAAAATACTCAATTCAAACCATCGCGGACTTCTAGCTTTTCGGGCCTGTTCTTTTAATTGGTAAGCCACTGACATGGTGGGAGGTGAAGGAACTGCACAATCTGTCTGTATGTTTATTTATCCGTTCTTTCACCAACGCTTATGAGTTTATCTATGGACTGCTATCGAAATATCGAATATTCAATTTTAACGACAAGCGACGACAGTTCTGTGAAAAAAACTTTAAGAGAAGTGTTAAATCTATAATATTTCTTATAACCATTTTTTGTTAAGACCTGATATTTTAGTTTCATTTATCGAAAATATTTTTAAAAAGTCCTATAGAATTTCTTATAACCATTTTTTGATACAGGGGCCTACTTAAATTACGTAACAGCTTAAGGGGAGGGGGTGGAGTCAGGCACTCTGTGTAAATTGGTTAAAGTTCCATTGTTGACAGGGGGGGGGTCTTGAGAGAGCCGATAATCCGTTACGTAATTTAAGTACGACTCCTAGTACTTTCGAACTATTGCTTTGATCTATCTAGCCATAAAAGAAACACCCTCAAAGAAGCAACCACCTCGGAGAAAAAATCTGGTGAAAGACATGGCACGTCCCACGGTACGCCGATTTTGATTCAAAAAGAGTAGCATAACTTTTTCATTTTTTAAATAAAAAAACAAGCAACCATCTGCAAAAAAACCCTTGTTAGAGAATGGGACATCCAAGAGAACACCGGACCTCACAATTTAAAAGTTGTCCACATTTTTTTCTATATAAAAAGAAACATGAAAGTACTTTCAAGCTATTTCTGAACTATATCGAATAATAAAAGGAACATCCCGAAAGAAGCAACCACATCCGAGAAAACATTAGTTTGGCACGTTTTATAAATGATTTAAAGAATATTTAAGTTTAGTATAGTTAAGTATAAAAATTTGTAAAAATTAGGTCGTAACCGACTTCGGTGAACTATATACGAGGGTAGTTCAATAAGTCCTTAGAATGAAGTATAAAAACAATTTTTTTGGGTAAATTTTTTTTTTTTTTCAACATAATCTCCTTGGAGCTCTATACACTTGGTCAATCGCTTTTCAAGTTTTTTTAATCCTTCAGAAAAGTGCGTTTTCGGAAGTT